>NC_065587.1:89171661-89479317 GCF_024542745.1 Macaca thibetana thibetana | reverse complement strand
GCGAGAGCTGTTGTGTGGAGTGTGAGGAGCAACACTGTCTGACTCTGCCAAAACACCTAAAGGAAAGGTCTGCCTCTGGCCAGGGGTAGGTACCAGGCAGAGCCATAGTCAGCCAAGCCACACAGCCTCCGGCTTCAGCCTCCAGAGGCAGGCACCCAGTGGAATTCCTTGCCAACCCTCACCACAGTAAGTGGTGACGGGAGATCTGGTTGTCCTACCTGCAGTGCACACTTTGGAGAACAATAGGAGTAAAGTACGCAGGAAGAACCCCAGACTTAGCACATGCTACCTGGGCGCTGATCCTGAGACAGGTTAGAGACAGAATTTGGGCCCCACTCACTTGTCTCTCACTGAGGATCTCTACCACAAGCTGGTGACCGGGAGGCCCCAGGGCTGGAGGGGATCCCAGCGAGGCCATCCAGACCTTGCCCCATAAATCTTGCTCAAGGTGCCATACCTATTGATTGAGGAAACTTGAGAAAGCTAAAATAAGCAGCTCCCACCTTAAATCTTACCCAAAGGAGTTAACCCTATTGCCTGCATGCCCACAAGGCCAGAAGAAAAAGTGATTCTTAACCTTAGCTTCATTATAGCACCAAAAATCACACCCGGGTGGAGACTGAACATCCTAATGAGACGTGACACAGGAAGAAGCGTGTTATCATCTGCACAGGTGCTAAGCGTTCCCGCCTATACATGCCTAACGTCACTCCTTTCCTGCTGTGGCCCCTGTAAAAATGCCTTTCCAATGCCCTCCAGGGACCCAGCTAGGGAATCTTTTCCCTGCGCTGCCTCCCTTATGCCTGGGCACAGTCCCATAAAGCCTTGTCTGGGAAAACTCTTTCGGCCTCATGACAATTCCTATTTGCATTGAGAGCCCAAGAACCCGTGGTGGGTAACAATCTGACCCAGCCACCATGACAGGCATGGGAATACAGCTATGAATGGAAACAGTCCCTGAGCTCAAGGAGCTCATAGGTGGAAAAGGAAGGGAAGCACTGAACAGTGTGGTCAACCAAGACAGGCAAAGCCTCGGTGGGAGTGCTTAGCAGGGGCTCTGCAAGAAGACACTGTGGGCCGCATTCTCTTGGCCCACCTGGTGCTCCCCTCCAGTTGGTGGGCAATTTCTGTGCACACTGGGGGCTTGCTACTTCAAGAACCTGCCAGCCTCTCCCTTCTTCTCTATAAGAGGACTGCAGGGAGGCCAGGAAGTGTGGAGCACTTAAGGCCCCCAAGACAACATTCAACCAGTTGGTGAGTACGCGCCGTGGCTTCCTCCCCACTCTCTGGGGCAATCCTCAGGTGTGCTCCACCGTCTCCCAGAGGTCCCTGGTAGGAGTGAGCCCAGCGGCCCTCTACGGTAACTCACTCATGGGCATACCCTTTATTGACTTCCCTGCCTCACTTCCCCACTCTTCACAGGGCTTTCTGGGTTACCTCCCAAGTAAACCACTTGGCTCAAACCCCTGTCTCAGGCTCTGCCTTGAAGGAGAGCCCAGGCAAAGAGGAATCTGGGATATTACATGGCACTTTTGTGCAAATTAGAAGATGGTCCCTTTCCCCATGCCCCCTGGAGGAGGCAGCCCGGGGCAGAGTGCATCCAGCAGAGAGTGACCCAGCCTGGATGTAACCATCTTTCTCCAGCTGCCTGTAGGACAAGCACCTTTCAAATAGTGCCTGTGGGGTTCTCTGACACTTCCTGATAGCCAGGACTCCGCAAACACATCCCTCGTTTCCCTGAGATGTGAAGCACAGATGCGTGGTCTCCTATGCAAACTCCTTAGGCCAGATAAGTATCAGAAATTGAACAGTTCATATCCCATATTTGACATATCATCCCCGGAAGAATCTGGGACCACACTCCCACTTTAATCAATCAGTTTAAAATTTCTAGGACAGGCATGGTAGCTCACGCCTGTGATCCCAGCACTTTGGGAGGCTGAGGCAGGAGGATCACTTGAGCCCAAGAGTTCAAGACCAGCCTGGGCAACATAACGAGACCCAGTCTACAAAAATTAAAATTAAAAAAAATGTAAAAATAAAATGAAATACAATTTCTGCTTCTGCATGTTTAACATAAAGAGTTTACTCCAACTCTCCAAAAACTGTTGGTTCTCAGAAGATTTCAAATTGTAGACAAGGGATTGTGGTGCTGTTTGATGTCCTGTCCATTCAAATAGTATGACTCCAAGGCCCACTTCATGCCCCTCCTCTTTCATGACCTCTTCTCTGAATTGTGAAGGACTCACGGGGCTCACCATCTATACTATAAAATACAGCACCACCAATGCAGTACTCCTCTCTATTTTCTCATAGATTTTCATGCATTCGTTCTGTCTTCTGTTTCAGTTCTGTAAGTCCTTGAAGGTAGAAATCACGTTTTACATAGGATGTTGGATTGGACAGGATTTGGGGTTACGTGAAAAACAAATTCAAACCAGAGTTTTAAAAGCTGAATTTTTTGGCAGGGTGCAGTGGTTCATGCATGTAATCACAGCACTTTGGGAGGCCAAAGCCGGTGGGTCACTTGAGTCCAGGAGTTCGAGACCAGCCTGGGCAACATGGTGAAACCCCATCTCTAGAAAAAATACAACAATTAGCCAGGTGTGGTGGCATGCACCTGTAGTGCCACCTACTTGGAGGGGGGCTGAGGCTGGAGGTTTGCTTGAGTCTGGGAGGTGGAGGTTGCAGTGAGCAGTGATTACCACTGCACTCCGGCCTGAGTGACGGAGCGAGACTCTGTCTCAAAAAAAAAAAAAAAAAAAAAAAAAAAAAAAAACCCGAATTTTTGCTTTTGTAATTGAAAAGTGCAGAATTAGCCTTTGATTCAGGTCCAGATGAACTCAGGGGCTCCACCCATCCACTGGGGCTCTGTCTTGTGGTTCTCTCTGTGTCTCTTTGTTCCGTCTTTGCTCCTCCTTTCTTGGTGTTATTCTTGGCTGGCTTTCTCCATGTGGTAGCCCCAAAAGACACAAAGCTTACAGCAGTTAGCTGAGCAATCCCCAGGGAGAGACAGCTTCTGTGTCCTGATACTTTCACAAAACTCCCACCAAACCCTCTCATTGGCCAGCTTGGCCCTGATCCAATATCCTTGGCCAAGGGTGGTAGCAACTGGTGCTTTCGGATGCTGTTGGTGGAATGCAAAATGATACAGCTCCTAGCAAGGGGCAATTATATATACGTGCATGCTCTGATCCAGCAATCTCACCTCCAGAAGGCTGTCCTACCAGTACAGTGCAACAAACAGCATATGTATGCATAAGGCAATTCATCACAGAACTTCATAATAACAAAAGATTGGAAATAATCAGTTGCCCATCAACGAGAGACTGGTTTAATCAACTGTGGCACATTCATACAACAGATCTGCTAAAAGGAGTGAAGAATATTGTGATGGTTAACTTTATATGTCAACTTGATGGGACCCTGGGGTGGCCTACATATTTGGTCAGTCATTATTCTGGGTGTTTTGGATGAGATTAGCATGTAACTCAGTAGGTGGAGTAAAGCAGATTGCTAGTGTTAATGTGGGTGAGCCTCAGCCAATCAGTCAAAGGTCTAAACAGAACAAAAAGGCTGGCCCTCTCCAGCAGAAGATAATTCTGTCTGGCGTCCTTTGAGCTGGGATGTTAGTTTTTTCCTGTCTTCAAACTGAAACAACGGCTCTTCCTGAGTCTTGAGCCTGCCAGCCTTGGACTGAAACTACACCATGATTTCTCCTGGGTCTCCAGCTTGCTGACTCACTCTGCAGACCTTGGAACTTATCAGCCTCCATGACTGTGTGAGCCAATTCCTTGTAATAAATATCTTTCTATATATACATATGTACACATTGACACAAATATATACAACTATATTCCTTGCCAAACACACATCCTATTGAGTTTGTTTCTTTGGAGAAAGAACCCTGACTAATACAAAAATTTGACATTTACCATTATGGAGTAGTCTCCAGTATACTTCATTAAATGACACAAACAAGACAGAGAGAAGTGTATGTGATTTGTTAGCATATATACATTTTGCTTATATTTTTTAAAATGGAAAGGTAAATAAGAAAAAAATCTGAATGTTATCTGTAGGACACAAGGAAGAAGAAAGTGAAAGAATCAGAGATTTGGCTTTGGAAACATACACATACACACACACATGCACACGAGATAGCATCTCGCTCTGCTCACTCAGGCTGGAGTGCAGTGGCGCAAACACAGCTCTCAGGCTCAAGCAATCCTCCCACCTCAGCCTCCTGAGTAGATGGGATTACAGTTGGTCACCACTATGCCCAGCTATTTTTTTTTTTTTTTTTTTTTTTTTTTTTTTTTTTTAGAGTTAGGGTCTCCCTAACTGCCCAGGCTGGTCTTGAACTCCTGGACTCAAGCAGTCCTCCTGCCTCAGCCTCCCAAAGGTATGAGCCACTGTGCCTAGCCTAAATAAATATTCTTAAGTGATTATAAAACAAAATCAAATGAAGTATTTCTCATATTATACTTTCCTAGATTCAAATTAGGAAACCTGGCCTGATGAAGTATGTCTGGGACCCCCCATCCACCAACTGAAAAAAGTCATATTGAAGTAAGACAAAATTTTGCATTTTCTAGGATAACATGAAGCTGTGCAGAACCAATGGGACAGAATGTTTGACATTGGAACAGTGTGAGCAAATGTGGGGCCTTGTGGTTGCTGCACCCTTTGAAGCACTCAATAATGCTTCCTGATTCAATAAATGTCAATCAATTAACCTACATAGGGAGGCTGATATTGCTAAAGTTACTCAGCCTGGAACAATGAGAAACTTCTCAGATTGCTATAAAACTATACTATAGATGGAAAGCATCCTGTTATAGGCAGGAAATGGAACAAGCATGAAAAACAGTAATCCCAGGCAGCCTTGTGAGATGGTGAAAATCTGCAAGCCAGAAAAATGTGCAGATCCAGGGACATTCAGTCAAGGTCTGAGAAAGAATCTAAGGATCCGAGCAAGGACTTGTCAAAACCCATGCTTCATTTTTGGAGCAGAACAAGCTCGGAAGTTCACCTCATGGAAGCTTTGACACAATCTCATCTGAGAAATTGGGACATTTTAAAGTACTTTGCATCCAACTGCTCAAATTGTGGGCTTTCAAATCATGAGGCTGCAAGGGACTAATCTAAGTTATGTGGTAATCCATCACTCCATGTAACAAAATATTTCATGATAAATCACTAAAAATATCTGCTGCTTCATTAAAAGAAGACCTCTATTTGATAATGTGTGCTCAAGATGAAAGAGAAGTGGCTTATGATGGACATCCCATCCTGCTTACCCACAGCAAAGCTGGAACAGGGCCAGGCACTGTGGCTCACGCCTATAATCCCAACACTCTTGGAGGCCGAGGTAGGTGGTTTGCTTGAGCCCAGGAGTTTGAGATGGCAAGACCCCCATCTCTACAAAAAAATGCAAAAATTAGCCAGGCATGGTAGCATGCGCCTGTAGTCCCAGCTACCTGGGAGGCTGAGGTGGGAGGATGGCTTGAGTCCAAGAGGCAGAGGTTGCTGTTGTACTGCTACACTCCAGCCTGGGTGACAGAGTGAGGACCTGTCTCAAAAAAAAAAAAAAAAAAAAGAAAAAAAAAAAAGGCGTAATAGGTGCAGTCAATGTACCATAAATGCAAAAATCCAGCCCCCTCTGTCCCTCACAAGTGGCTTTAGATGATTATACCCCAAGAAAAAAACTGGTCAGGCTTGCTTCTGGCACTGTTTAAGTTCATTTGTATTCTGTGATTACCCACTGGGTCCCTAGACATTGCAAGCATTATCAACTGTGCTGAACTTAAATAGGTCAGTAGGAGCCTGGCCAACTCTACAACCCCAGCCACAGGGATGGGCAATTCCTTTGCAGGGAAGCCTGGAGGGCTGAGATAGCTCTACAAATCCACAAGTGTTGGCAAAGACGTGAAGCAATTAGAACTCCCCCAGTCTGCTGGTAGAAATGTAAAATCGTACAAACACTCTGGAAAATAATTTGGCAATTTCTTAAAAAGTTAGACATACTTCTCATATGATCTAGCCCTTTCACACCTAGGTATTTACCTAAGAGAAATGAAAGTGTCATTTCCATACAAAGATGTGACCATGAGTGCTCATGGAAACTTTATTTGGAAAAGCTGCAAACTAGAAATAATCTACATGTTCTTCAACAGATCATACTACTCAATGGTGAAAAAGCAGCAGCTGCTGATGTCCGCAACAGCAATGAATCTTAAAATCACGACAGTGGGTGAAGGCAGCCATGCTGTGCTGACACATGTTGTTTCCCTGTGTATAAAACTCTAGGAAATGAAAACTAATCCAATGGGACAGAAAGCAGATCTCGGCATGGGACGCTTGGGGGTGGAGGATTATAAGAGGCATAAGGGAACTTTTGAATGTTGTCTATGTTTATTAGCATAATTTTTCCAGGGTGAAGTTTTCAAGGGTGTACACTCATATCAGAAATCATTGAATTGTGTACTGAAAAAGCGTTTCTCCTCAGGCAGGAAAGAAGGTGTGGCGCTTGGCACACTTGGTGCTCCTGTTTGGGAAAACTCCAGTCCCCACCCGCATTTGTAGGGAGGTGTTCTGCCAGGCCTCCACATCGTCTTTCATAGGCAAAATGGAAAGGAGCAAGTCTGATCTTTGTACTGCATTCTGCTGGGGGCCCGGTAACGTCAGAGCCCAGGGTCAACCTCTGTCCCCAGCAGAGGAGGAAGACAAAAGGTTACGTGACTGGCCCACGGTCACTCAGCGAGTCACGGCCCAGCCAGTGATTTGTCCTCCTATATCCCGACTGTGGACCTGAGCTCGGGTCACCGGGTCACACGGCTTCCCAAGCCCTTCACAGCTGCCTCTTGTTTTCTGGTGTTGTGCTTTCGCCTCTGAGTGCTGGATTGAGACCATTTTCTCTGAAGTTCGGAGTTTTTAAGGACGCTCTTGGAAACCAGTCCTGGTTTTCAGTAAAATCGTATTCCTCATTCCATTGTATCCCTAGGTCACAGATAAACAGCTCTTTAGTCCCCCTGAGTCGCTTTGATCATTGGTCCTTTCATCCCAGATCTATACCGGTGGCCTCAGCCCTCTGGAGCCCGCCATGAGCCCAGACTCTGTAAGGGTAATCTGTGGATCAGTCCGACATACATATGCTTAGCCAGAGTCATAAATGCCTTCATTATTCCGGACCACCCAGCTAATATTTTATTTTCAATATGAATGCCCAAGGCGTACAATGGCCTTGTTGTACTGCACACTTAGGCTGTGGCAAAGCCCGACCGTAATCTCCTCGTTCATAAAGGACCCACAGGGCTCAGGTTATCCTTACTACTTTTGTGAGCACTTGCAAAATCCTTTGGGAAACCAGTGTAGTTTACAGCAATGTCTTGGGCCACTCGTCTCCCTAGCCCCTCCTAGTCATTCATGGGGGATTTCCAAACGGCCCCACACACCACACACAGGGTGGCCGCCCCCAGTGCCGGCGCACGCCCACGTGCCAGGACCGACTCGGGGGCTCAACCCGGTGCTGGCGGAGGCTCTCCCCTCTCCCATTCCCCGCAGGCTCCCTCCCTACCCACTTTCTGCCTCTGCTATTTCTCTTGAAAGGAGTTTGTACTCTGCTGCACACTTAACCGAAATATAGGAGGGCATAAAAAAGTAAAGCCTCTGGTGGAATGAAACACTTGCAGTGTTGACCACGGTACATCCTGCCTTGACATACCCTGCAGGAGAGTAAGAGGAGATGCCAGTCTGGTGTGGATTTAAAAAAACACACACACACACACACACACACCTTGGCTGTTTATTTTTCCAATGGTTGAAAATGCCCCTTCACTGCTTGTAAACTATTGTGGAAGATCCTCAGTGTTTGGCACTGAAAATGAAGACGCTTGCAGAATTGTGCACCAGAACCGTGATGTGCAGAGTGGCCCATGGGCCAGCAGCATTCGTATCACTTGGGAGCTTGTGAAAAATGCAGAGTCTTAGGTCCCAATCGCTGTTTTTCCAAATCAGATTCTGTAGTTTAATAAGGTCCCCAGGTGATCACAGTCTGAGAAGTTCTGCTCGAAAAAATCACTGTCGAATGTTCCAGGACAAGAAAGTTAATCAGCCACCTTGAACAGACCACCTTGAAAATGGGGAAGGGGCTATTGTTTCCCAGGCCTTTCGGGCAGTTTTCAGCATTCCAGAATTCCCTAAAAGAGTTGATTCCCCGCCGGATGCGGTGGCTCCTGCCTGTAATCCCAGCACTTTGGGAGGCCGAGGTGGTTGGATCACCTGAGGTCAGGAGTTCGAGACTGGCCTGGCCAACATGGTGAAAACCTATCTCTACTAAAAATACAAAAATTAGCTGGCCATGGTGGCATGCCCCTGTAATTCCAGCTACTTGGGAGGCTGAGGCAGGAGAATCACTTGAACTTGGAAGGCAGAAGTTGCAGTGAGCCGAGATTGCACCACCGTATTCCAGCCTGGGCAACAGAGAGAGGCTCCGTCTCAAAAAAAAAAGTTGATTCCCCAGTGGCCTGGGTGGGAAGAACATAGTCCAGGTTGAGACATGAGGCCTGTGTTTGGCATATTCTTGGGGCAGGGGGTAGGGGATATAGAGAAAGCTACAAGAGACATCAGCCCTCCACGACCTCAATAAAAGCCACCCCAGGATCACAAACTCACACAACCCTAGAGGTGACAGCTACGATTACCAATCTTAATAACCATCAGTCACATGCCATAAAAACATTGCTATTTAAGATAGCTCTCCGTTGTAGAGGTATTTTTGTTCCTTCTCTTTTTAGACTTGTTTTTCTATGACACACACATATACTTCAACTTGACCTACCAGAAAAATAGAAGGGAAACATTTTCATTCATACGGCATTGTCTCTGCCTAGTTAATTACTCTCCAGGAAAAATCAAGTTCATGTCACTCCCCTGGAATTTTCTCATTTGATCTGCTACATTGGCTTCATCAGTTTCCTCTAGATCAGTGATTCTCAACTGGGGGAGATTTTGCCTCCCAGGGGACATTTGGCAATGTCTGGGGACATTTGAGGTTTCAAAGCAGAGGATAAAGAGGTGGTCCTAGCATCAGGTAGAGATTGGCTGGCGACGCTGCTGAATGTGCTGCAATGCACAGAACAGCCCCGCAACAAGGAACCGCCTGGCCCAAAAGGCCAAAAGTGCTGAGGGCGAGAAATCCTGCTCTGGACGGCTGCTACTTGAAACACATTTCATGGCCATTCTAACGTTTATCCCACAACGAGTTCCCTCAACCTGCTGCCCACACACAGCCATGCGCCCCCTCCTTTGAGAGCACATATGGATTTACTAGCAATCATGTACCACACTTACTGAATGCTTCATCTGTTCCAGGCATTGCTTTGTGAGCTCGCTATGCACTTTCCAGCAACGTATTTATACTTTATAACAACCTTGGAGGCTTGGAGTCTTAGAAACTACTCTTATTTATCATCCCATTCAACAGATAAGGACAACTGAGACCCAGAGGGGAACACTTTGCCTGAGATAAAGGGTGAAGCCACGGTTTGCACCCAAGCCCATTGTCTCCAGAACCCATCTTCTTTTTTTTTTTTTTTTTTTTGAGATGGAGTCTCACTCTGTCACTCAGGCAGGCTGGAGTGCAGTGGCGCAATCTCTGCTCACTGCAAGCTCCGCCTCCCAGGTTCACGGCATTCTCCTGCCTAGCCCCCTGAGTAGCTGGGACTACAGGCGCCCGCCACCATGCCCGGCTAATTTTTTGTATTTTTAGTAGAGACGGGGTTTCACCGTGTTAGCCAGGATGGTCTCGATCTCCTGACCTCGTGATCCACCTGCCGTGGCCTCCCAAAGTGCTGGGATTACAGGCGTGAGCCACCGTGCCCGGCCCAGAACCCATCTTCTTAACCACAACACAATTCTGATGACTAAATACCTGCCAAGAAACTGGGGGTGACAGGGACTCTGTGCACCACAGTCAGGCTCCCAGGAGCCATAGGCCATGGGCAAGGCCTGCTCTTCTCAGGAGAACATGCTCCTTTACAAACATCGCTTTGCCCCAGGCACTGACCCCAGGCACCAGGTTGAGCATGAGAAATAAGAGGGAGGGCCAGGCCCAGTGGCTCACGCCTGTAATCCCAGCACTTTGGGAGGCCGAGGCGGGTGGATCATCTGAGGTCAAGAATTTGAGACCAGCCTGGCCAACATGGTGAAACCAGGTCTGTACTAAAATTACAGAAATTAGCCAGGCGTGGTGGCATATACCTGTAGTCCCAGCTACTCAGGAGGCTGAGGCAGGAGAATTGCTTGAACCCCGAAGGCAGAGGTTGCAGTGAGCCAAGACTGCACCACTGTACTCCAGTCTGGACAGAGCGAGACTCCATCTCAAAATAAAAAATAAAAATGTTTAAAAAAGAAAGTAAGAGGGAAAACATCCTGGGTTCATTCTGGGAAAGCACGGTGGTTAGGAAGTTGAAGACGTCTCTACGAGACTGTGTGCCATTTCCTGAAAGCCTGTTCTGCAGCCTGTTCTGAGTCCTCCCGGTGTATAGTTGCTGGTAGAAAAGAGAGAGAAATAGCCCTGAGTCTGGCCATCTGGCTTGTAAAAGGGGAGGATGACTGAGTCGTAATTCTGTTCTTAGTGTTTGAGGAACAAAATACAATGTCAGCTGATTGTGGCAGATCTAAGAAGTCCCATTCTATTTTTTTTTTTTTTTTTTTAAGAGCCAGAGTCTTGCTCTGTCACTCAGGCTGGAGTGCACAGATGTGATCATAGCTCACTGTAACCCTGAACTCCTGGGCTTAAGGCACCCTTCTGTCTCAGCCCTCCAAGTAGCTAAGACTACAGGTGCGCACCACCGTGGCCAGCTAATTTCTTTTCTTTTCTTTTCTTTCTTTTTTTTTTTTTGAGACGGAGTTTCACTCTTGTTGACCAGGCTGGAGTGCAATGGCGTGATCTTGGCTCACTGCAACCTCCATCTCCTGGGTTGAAGCGATTCTGCTGTCTCAGCCCCCCAAGTAGCTGGGATTACAGGCATATGACACCACGCCCGGCTAATTTTGTCTTTTTAGTAGAGACAGAGTTTCACCACGTTGGTCAGGCTGGTCTCAAACTCCTGGCCTCAAGCGATCCACCTGCCTTGGCCTCCCAAAGTGCTGGGATTTCAGGCGTGAGCCACCATGCCTGGCTGCCAGCTAATTTCTTTAAAGTTTTTTTTTTAGAGATGACGTCTTGCTACGTTGCCCAGGCTGAAGTGCAGTGGCATCATCGTAGCTCACTGTAACCTTGAACTCCTGGCCTCAAGTGATCTGCCTTTGCTTCCCAAATCACTAGGATTATAAATATGAGCCACCACATCTGGCCAGAAGTCCCATTCTTCTAGAAGAAAAGTTGAATCACACTTGAGGAAAAGATGCAAAACCTTTCTCTAGCGTAGTGATTCCCCCAAATCCTACTCCCTTTGAGTGTCTCGCCAGCCACATGGCTAATGGTCCCTTCCTCACCACCCTGCCTTGCATTTCTAACCCACACTGCAACCAGAATAATCTGTGTATTTTACAAAGACAATCAAACACAGTGCACAGTAAGTACAGCCATCCATCAACTTTTGTGGAGAGACATTGAAGTTCAAACACTTAAATAATTTAACGGAAGTATTTTACTGGCACAGATATAATTTATTCAGGTGAGGCATACCTGATAAGAATGTAAGCCAACACCAATCACCATATATATCAGCCATTTGTGGACAGATTCCTAAGTGCCAGGCACTGAGTGCCAGGACAGTTTATATGCGTTGCGTATCTTATTCAATCCTCATAACAACCTCGTCATTTCGTGAATGAAGAAATAGAGGTTCAGAGAGACAAAGTAACTTGCCCAGAGTCATACAGTTGGCCAGTAGCAGAACCAGAACCCAGGCCTGTTTCCTACTCACTGGACTGACCTGTTGCCCCCTGGATCAATTAAGCTGTCATTAAGATGTTCCCTAATAAATTGGGCACCCCGATCCTACAGCACGGAAGTTGTGGCTTCCTTCTCACAGCCTCTTGGAGTTACTCAGCAACATCCCCACATGACCGTGCTGTAAGTCTGTGGAGAATGAGGTCGCCTTCCCTCTCAGCTTTTCCTGGAGAACCAAGTGACCTAAGGGTCCGTCAGCATGCTGAGTAGAGCTGCTAGGGGGAGAGGCTTTCAGGGGAGAAGAGAGACTTCTGTTCCCTTGGCAAAAAGAAGATGGAAAAAGTGCTGCCTTGCCTAAAGGCAGAAAGAGTTTACAACAAAGTTACCAGGACGGAATGGGTGAAGGAAAGGGAAGCCTTCGGCACTGTTCCTCTGCCTCCTCTTTCTTGGGATGCTTTAGCTCTATGTAGCACTTCTCAATGAGAGGACAATTTTGCCAACCAGGGGATATTTGACTGTGTCTAGAAACTTTCAGATCATAACTAGGGGAGGGGGAGAGCTGCTGGTCACTACTGGGTAGAGGTCAGGGATGCTGTTGAACCCTCTACAGTACAGAGGACATTTCCAACAAAAATGTATCTGCCCCAAAATGTCAGTGGGGCTGAGGGTGAGAAACTGCTCTATGGGATAAAACATGGAGCTTCACAAGCCCAGGTAAGCACAGCTTATTTGGGTAAAAACATCATCATCTCTCTCATCTCTCATTTTTATCCGGTCCCGCTTTTCTCTCTGCCAACAAATGAACAGGGATTCAGAAATGTGGACTGTTTGTTCCCCACCCCTGAATCTGGAAGCAAAAGAAAAGCTAGTCCTGGCCGGGGGCAGTGGCTCACGCCTGTAGTCTTAGCACTTTGGGAGGCCGAGGTGGGTGAATCCTCTGAGGTCAGGAGTTCGAGACCAGCCTGGCCAACATGGTGAAACCCTGTCTCTATTAAAATACAAAAATTAGCCAGGCATGGTGGTGCGCACCAGCAGTCCTAGCTACTCAGGAGGCTGAGGCAGGAGAATCACTTGAACCTGGGGGCAGAGGTTACAGTGAGCTGAGATCGCACCACTTCACTACAGCCTGGGCAAAAGAGTGAAACTCGAAAGAGAGAGAGAGAGAGAGAGAAGGAAGGAAGGAAGGAAAGAAGGGAGGGAGGGAGGGAGGGAGGGAGGAAGGAAAGGAGGAAGGAAAGAGAGAGAGAAAGGGAGGAAGGAAGGAAGGAAGGAAGGAAGGAAGGAAGGAAGGAAGGGAGGAAGGAAAGAGAGAGAGAGAGAAAGAAAGGGAGGAAGGAAGGAAGGAAGGAAGGAAGGAAGGAAGGAAGGAAGGAAGGAAGGAAGGAAGGAAGGAAGGAAGGAAAGCACGGAGGCAGGCAGGCGAGTCCCAACACAAAACAGGTGTGCTTGTTGCCCTGCTGCACCTTGACAGTCACCAGTGAGGCTGGGACTCCTTTACTCCTCCTTAGAGAAATGAGAGGTTCTGAGAAAAAATGTTAGCCCAGCAAAATGTGGGGAAAAAAATGGGAAACAAGAACATTCCAGAAAGAATTTTCTGGAACCTCTCTCTGAAGTAGATAAAGTAAAATGTGCAATTTAAAAAAGAAAGGTAAAACAAGCAAATACAAAATGGGAAACAAAAGTATAATACAGGCATTGTCTCTGCAGCCCAGGACAGGTCAGTGTGCTTGCAAGAAGGAACGTGACATTCACAAGACCGTCCTAGGCTGGTTCCTCCAAGAAGCAGACACCGAGATGGAGTTAGGAGTGCTGAGGATTAATTGGTAGTAGCACCTTTGAACGAAAAAGGGTGGATGCAATATTGGGATAAAGGGTACCACCCAAACTGTGGTACAAACATGGCAAAGTGCCAGGAATTGACCAGATTCTACCTCCCCACCTTGTTCAGCCTTTGGCAGGGGCCCCCCAGAACGGCATGTCATCAGCCAGCCACACTCCTGGGCAGAACCTCCCTGAAGGGGATACTGCGTCATGTCTCAGGGTGGGCTCCTCAAAAGGAGACCCTGAGACAGGGATTTATGTGAACGTGATTTATGAGAAATTAATCCCAGGAAAAACCTGGGAGTGGGGTAGCGGGCCAGAGAAGGGAGGGAGCCCGAGCCAGGTGAGAGAGTAGGCAAAGTCCCACGGAGAGAAACCTCAGCTTAGCCCCGGGGAAGACCACACCCTTGACCCGTCAGGGCTGGCCAGCCGCAGTCTATAACCCACCTGCCCTGTGAGGCACAGGTCAGGGCTGCCCCCGAAGAGTAGTGAATTCCCAGGCACTACTTGTTCCTGTGCCTGCAGGCAAAGTGAGTTCCGGTAGCTTCCGGACAGTGCTCAAAGCAGGTGCTGGCTGTTGGCAGTGAAGACACCCCAGTCACAGCTGTGCCTGAACATGGCCAAGGGCCTGAGGGCACGTGTGTGGAGTACTGGCAGCACCCCATGCAGGTAGAAACTCACATATTAGCAATGCAGAGAGGGAAAACTGGAAATGGAATCTATTATTATTATTTTATTATTATTATTATTATTTTTTTTTTTTTCCATAGAATTTCCCTTTTTTTTTTTTGAGACGGAGTCTCGCTTTGTCGCCCAGGCTGGAGTGCCGTGGCGCTATCTCGGCTCACTGCAAGCTCCTATTATTATTATTATTATTAAGACAGGGTCTCACTCTTGCCCAGGCTGGAGTGCAATGGCGTGATCACAGCTCACTACAGTGTTGACCTCCTGAATTCATGTGATCTCCTCACTGCCTCAGCCTCACAGGTTGCTGAGCCTAAAGGAGCACACCCCCCACCCCCACGCCTGGTGGTTGTTCTTTTTTATTAAAATTTAGAGACGACATATCGCTGTCTTGCCCAGGCTGGTCTTAAACTCATGTCTTCAAACCATCTGCCCACCTTGACCTCCCAAAGTGCTGGGATTATAGGTATGAGCCATCACACCCAACCTAAGATCAATTACTTTTTTTTTTTTTTTTTTGAGATGGAATCTCACTGTATCGCCCAGGCTGGAGTGCAGTGGCGCGATCTCGGCTCCCTGCAAGCTCTGCCTCCCGGGTTCACGCCGCCATTCTCCTGCCTCAGCCTCCTGAGTAGCTGGGACTACAGGCGCCCGCCACCACGCCCGGCTAGTTTTTTGTATTTTTAGTAGAGACGGGGTTTCACCGTGTTAGCCAGGATGGTCTCCATCTCCTGACCTCGAGATCCACCCGCCTCGGCCTCCCAAAGTGCTGAGATTACAGGCGTGAGCCACCGCGCCCAGCCTAGATCAATTACTTTTAAAAGTTTGTTAAACGATTAATTTAAAAGTCAACTTGACTTTTTGTTTCAAAAAAAAAGAAGCCGAGTATGAAGCTTTGCACTTGCTGAGAGCGTGGGAAGCGAGCTACTCATTCTTCTTCCCTCTCTAGAGCCAATGAGGCTCCAGCTCCTTGTCCCAGATGTTTGAGGGGCCCACGGAGACCCAATGACAGTTAGCAGAGTAGAGTAATAGATTACCGAGAGCAACGCAAAGGAGATGTGAAGCCATTTGCTTCACTGAACAACTGTGATGTGTTTCCCACAGTTACAATAACAAATTGCCTCAATAAGGCCTTTGGGGCATAAAAAAGAGAGTATGTCTACAGCTTCACCAAGCGCTGAAGGGCGCAGTTCAGGTAAATCAGAAGTTCTTCTCAAAGTGCTTTACCCCATTGTATTGCAGAAGTTTGCCGACAGGCTTATTTTCCTTTCTTTCAGTATTTTTCTCTGTGGGTCTCTACAGAGAAGTTTTCCAAAAGAAACCTCAGGATTCTTATTTCTCAGGTTCTGGTAGGGGTGGTAGATGGGTCAAAGTTGTGTCCCCACCACAAACTGAAGCTCATTTGGAATTCCTGCAGTTAATTTTACCACTGTCAGTGGTGGAACCAGGTCACTCTGATCCCAATACTGCTTCCCTTCAAATCTGAGTTATCCACATGGTCGGTTTAGGGTAGGTGAGCCAGAAGTCATCAAACTTCTATGTGGTGGTATGTAAGCATGTGTTGTATAACTCACTTACTTTGCCTTTTCTTTTGCTTATTATTTTATTTGCTTATTTGCTGTTTTTTGTTTGTTTGTTTGTTTTTTGAGATGGAGTCTCGCTCTGTCACCCAGACTGTAGTGCAGTGGTGCCATCTCGGCTCATTGCAACCTCTGCCTCCCAGGTTCAAGTGATTCTCCTGCCTCAGTCTCCCGAGTAGCTGGGATTACAGGCATGTGTCACCATACCCAGCTAATTTTTGTATTTTTAGTAGGGATAGGGTTTCACCATGTTGGCCAGGCTGGTCCTGACCTCAGGTAATCCACCCGCCTTGGCCTCCCAAAGTGCTGGGATTACAGGCGTGAGCCACCACATCCAGTCTGCCTTTAGTTATTTTAAGAACAGTTTCTAATTTGCAGAAAAATTGAGAAGATGATATAGAGTTCCCATATAGCCTCCCACACACAGATTCTCCTATTACTAGCATCTTACATTAGTGTGGTACAGAGACTACAATTAATGAACCAATACTGACCCATTAGTGTTAAGTGAAGCCCATAGTTTATTCAGGTTTTCTTAGTTTTCTACCTAATGTATTTTTCTCTGTATTAGGATGTTACCAGGATCCTGCATTATGTTTGACTACCATATCTCTTTACACTCCTTTGGACTGCAAGTTTTTCTGACCTTCTTCGTTTTTAATGACTTTGACAGTCCTGAGAAGTACAGAAGTACAGGCCAGGTGTATTGTAGGAAGTCCCTCTGTTAGGATGTCTCTGATGCTTTTTTCATGATGAATTGGGATCACAGATTTTGGGGAGGAAGACCGCAAGAGATAAAGTGCTTCATCACTTCATATCAAGGGTATATATGATCAATGTGATTACGGCTGTTGGTGTTGACCTTGATCACCTGGCTAAGGTCATAGTTCTCAGGATTCTCCACTGTACGTTACCCTTTTATTTCCCTGTCTCATGCTGTGCTCTTTGGAAGGAAGCCACCATGTGTGATCCACACTTAAGGAGCGAGAAGTTGTGCTCTACCTCCTTTTGGCTGGACTCTACATAATTTACTTGAAATTCTGCATGGAGATTTGTCTCTTCTCCCCATTAATTAATTTATGCATCATTTATTTGTGTTAGTATGGATTTGTAGATGTTTATTTTCAACTTTACCTTTGAAACTTTGACTTTATTTGATACGATTGTATTTATTTTGTTGCCCAAATTGTTCCAGATCTGGCCATTGGAAGCTCTTCAAGTTGGCTTCTGTGCTCCTTTGACATGCCCCCATCAATGTGTGTTAATTTTTTTTATCACCGCCTTATTTTCTGGTACTGTAAGTTGTTTCAGGCTCATCTCATATATCTCCTACCCCAGTTCTAGAACGAGACATTTTTCCAAGGAACCATGGTTTATTTTATTTTTTTTGGAGAATGTTAAAGCCAAGATCTGAGCTTGTTGCTTGTGGTTACTGAGATGTCATTGATTTTAGGACCTCTCAGCTGACAGAACAAAGAAATATATAGTCACATGTTACACAATGTTTTAGTCAACAACAGACCACATATACAACAGTGGTACCATAAGATTAAAATACCATATTTTTACTGCAACTTATTTATATTTCGATGCATTTAAATACATCTAAATATAGGTGTATTTAGATGTATCCCATTGTGTTACAATTGCCTACAGCATTTGGGTGCTGTACAGGTGGGTAGCCTAGGAGCGACACACTATACCATGTAGCCTAGGTGTGTAGCAGGCCACACCCTCTAGGTCTGTGTAAGCACACCCTATGATGTTCACACTACACAGTTGCCTACCAGTGATTTATCAGGACATGTCCCGGTTGTTAAGTGATGCCTGACTGTATGTGTATATGTGCGTATTCATAATATGCTCATATGGAATCGTCTGTATTTATATTGAGTTAAACATGAGTTGTTACTGATAGCTCCAACTCGAATCCACTACCACATGAGTCATTCGAGTCTTCTGTCCTTGCTCAGTGTAAATTCCTGCTCCAAGAGTAAAAACCCTGACTTCCATCATCACTATTCTTAACTGCTTAGTTCCAGGCACATGTATCATATCTGGTTTGTTAGCCCATCCTCTGAGAGAAACAATTTCCTCCCAGTACAGTGCTTATGTGCAGTCCTTTTGCCTTCAGTCCTACACATTCCATTTATTTCCAAAGTTCTTTAGATGAACACCTATTCCCCTACCTCCTTCAGTGAAGTTATTTCATACATTTAATAATACAGGTAGATTATCTTGTCTCAGTCTTAATTTTTTCCCTGGATTGCACTAATTTGGTTTTGATTTAAAAATTTGAAGCAATTTTTCTATGCCCAATGAGTCTCCCTGTCAGATTCTATCAAGTGGGGACCTTGAATAGCAAAATCATTTTCACTAGCAGTCTGGCTACAGAAAAAAGTTGCCATCAAGTATCTGAGGACTCAGACGGTGTAAGTTACCATGACAGTTGTAGTCTCTACCTCCCAGGGTGTGTGTGTGTGTGTGTGCACCTGTGTGTGAGTGTGTGTGGTTTAAGTGGGTTTGACACATTCTACATCCTCAGAACAGATCATAGCACATAGAAAATGCTTCATAAATGCTTCTGTTATTATTACCACCACCAAGTTTTCAGCAGAAGAGCACAGTGGCATAAACATTTTAAAAAATCACTCCGGAAGCTGACTAGTAGTGGGGTCACTGGAGAAGCCTGGATGAGGGATGGGGACAGGATGGGGGCGGGCATAGAGAAAGGGAAAAGTTGAGTTGCCAGTGGAGATGATGGGGTATGAGACGGAAGAGTCAAGGATAATACCTTGTTTTTGTCTTGAACAATCAGACACCAGGAATGGTGGGGAGGAAGGCTTTGGTTTGGTTCATCCTGAAAGCAGAGCCTGCAACAAGGACTTGGATGCAGGACGTTCGTTTGGAAGGGGATCCCAGGAAGCTAGAGTGAGGGTTAGAAAGATGGAAGGCAAAAAGTCAATAAAAGATGTGTCATCACTGTGGACAACTAGCCTCAGTCTCACCTGGGGCCCTTGGGGGAACTGTGTGGAACATGCCTCAGAGTTGCCTCTCTGAAAGATGGGAGACTGGGATGCTTACCCACCAGCTCCCACTCCCTTGGTGGAAGATGGCCCTGGAGCATTAACTCTCCTTCCTCCCTGCCTTTCCTGCCCTTGCTGCAGGCAGTGTGGGCTTCCCTGGCTTGGGAGATAGTCCTATGGCAGAAAAGTGAAGAGCTGCTGTGGTGGCAGAAGTGGGATGCCCTTGGTGTAGAACCGTCTCCCACAGCTGCGGAAAAACCAGAGCCTGGTGGAGGAGGAGTCCAAAAGATGTTTGCTACATGGAGAAAGATCAGGTTTCCAAGGGTTGGGTGGAGGACAAATTAGGCCTTTCCACTTTCAATTCAATGACTATCAAGCATAAGCAGGGTATTCTGTCTGGGTACATGGGAAATAAACTTGGAGCAGACCCAAAGGGAGTAAAGATGTGGTTCCTTCTCTCAATAATTTTACAACTAATAATATAATATAATTAATGGAATATAATACAAAGAGCACTGGCTTTGAAGTCACACACATCAGGTTTAAGTCCGCCATTTTCTTCCTAGGCAAACTTAGGACATATTTTTAGCCTTTTTGAGAACATTTCCTCTTTTATAAAATGAGATAACACTAGTTCCTCTTGCAGAAGTTTGTTCTGAGTAGCACATGAAGTAATGCACCGAAGGGGCTGGCACAGGGCCTGGCCTAGGAAAACACCAAGAACCATCAGTCGCTATTGTCGTTAAAATCAGAGATAAGCTGTTTGCCACAATCATTATTCAGAAAAAAAAGATTTTCTTTCATAAGAAGGCAAAAATCTTCTCTCTCACCCCCATCCTAGTTACTTCTAGATGCAGAATTTTGAGGAAGAAATACAAAAGTAGGTCTAATATCTGATTATCTAATACATTCTTTATGTCTAGAGAATGACTATTTTTACACAAAAATCACTAAGGAATAATTCATACACATTCAGTCTTGTCCCTTTCTAACTTCAGAATTTAGTTATTATAGCTTTAGAATCTCCCGTTCATATCAAGAGGTGACTATAGAACAATCTTTTCACAAGAACTCTAAGCCATACCGCCATTGTTTAATTGCCTACTATCCTCATAGCTTATCTCTATCATTTTTAGCCTTTCTTCTGTAGACTGAAATCGGTGACTCTCAATTTGAAGAGCGTGTGTTTGTGTGTGTGTATGTCTGTGTGTGGAAGAGAGAGAGAAGAAGGAGGGGTTTGTATCAGTTATCTACTATCATGATAATGCTGTGTAACAAACTACCATAAAACTTAGTGCCTGAAAACAAGAAGCATTTATTTAGCTCACTTGTCTGTGGGTCAGTGATTCAGGCTCTGGTAGGCTGGGCAGCTCTGATGTCAGCGGGGCCCACAAACTCATGGGACACTGTTGGCTGTTGGCTGATCGGGAGGAGCATGGACTTGGCTGGGATGCCTGGGGCAGCTGGACTCGGCTTCCCAGGCCTCCTCCTACATCAGGCCAGCTCCAGCCTCCTCTTACGGTGAAGGTAGAGGAGCAGGAGAGAGAGCCAATGGATAAGTGTTGCCGCATGCCTCTGTGCACATCACATCTCTGACATCACTCAGCCAAAGCGAAATCAAAGGCTGAGGAAAGAGAGTTGCCTCTTTAGTGAAATAACTGAAAAGTCACACCACAGATGGCCTGAATACAGGGAGGGGTGGAGAATGGAAGCTACTCATGCCACCTCTCACGGGGTAGGTATCAGAGTTACCTTGGGAACATTTGCTAACTCCTCACACACATCCTCCATCTGTGATAGGGACTCTGACACACTCTGGTTCCCCCACACTGCACCTTGCTGTGGGAAAACCACTTCCTCACAGGCCCTACATGAACAAACCCTCCTTCCAAGCCCACTCAGATTCCACGCTGGGTTATGGACTTCCATTAGTGCAAAATGTTTAACTATGTTTAACAAGGAAAACATTTATTGGACACTGTGCTAGTTCAGGGGATCCAGAAATGAGGAAGAGATAGTCACTGGCCCCAAGGGCTCCTGACTGGTTAGAGGAATAGCATAGCATGCAGTTTCAATGCAGTACAGCAAGGGAGACAACAGAGAAAAGCAAAGCACTGCCGTGGGCAGGGAGATTCAGAGGTAAAACGTTTTATTCATTCTTCTATCTGTTCTCCTACTTCAAAATGCAATTGAAAAATGAACTCCAGTTTCTTCAACAGATGTAGCAGAAGAAAATAAAAAATGGGGAGAAAACTACAGATTAAAAGAGACTTAAGCGATACATATCACAGCAACCTCATCACAGTGTGGATCTTACTGTGATTCAAACACACTGAAAAAAATTATGTTGTTTATAAAACAATTGGAAACATAAATGGCAATATTAAGAAATTACTGTTAATGTTTTCAGTCTAATAATATGATAGTGTGGCTATATTTAAAACAGTGCTGGCCAGGCACTGTGGCTGACGATCATAATCCCAGCACTTTGGGAGGCTGAGGCGGGTGGATCACTTGAGGCCAGGAGTTCGAGACCAGCCTGGCCAATATGGAGAAACCCCATCTCTACTAAAAATGCAAAAATTATCTGGGTATAGTGGCGGGCACCTGTAATCCCAGCTACTCAGGAGGCTGACACACAAGAATTGCTTGAACCCAGGAGTTGGAGGCTGCAGTGAGCTGAGGTCATGCCATGGCACCCCAGTCTGGGCAACAGAGCAAGACTATGTCTCAAAAAATAAAATAAAATAAAATAAAATAGTGCTATTTAGAGCAATATACCTAAACATTTGTGAGTGACATGATATAATGTTTAAGATTTGCATCAAAATAATACGGGAGTGGGTGTGGATGGGGCAGAACTGGCCATGGGTTGATGGTATTGGGGCTGATGATGAGCACATGGGGACATGGGGTCCTGTACACTTTTCTGTCAGCTTTCGTGTATGTTTCAAATTTTCCACAATAGAAAGTTAAATAAATAAGCTCTTCCTTAGAAAGATTGACAGGATTAGCACACCTGATTCTGATGATTTCCAGGAACCCCCCTCACCCCATCACATGCGTGCGCGCACACACACACACACGCACTCTTACAGTTCAGTCCATACGTAACCAACATCGTGCACTGGTTTGGTGCTTTGCTATTATTGTATTTTATCTCTTAATGGGCTAATAGCCAATGATTCCATCTGTACAAAAGCAATCTGTGCCCTTGAATCCCTTCTGGCCCCATAAGAACTATGAAGCTGGTTCATGCCCCTTCTCTCCAGGTCCCCTTGGGTGATCCCTGCCCTGATGCACCAACTCCTGCCATTCATGATCTTGTCAGGAATCCTGATGACTGTTCTGTATTCTCTCTTAGTGATGGAGAGCCACTGGCTCTTGCAAAAATGAAAAAACATGAAGTTAAAAAAAAAAAAAAGCCCACCCATAACGCCCCAAACAACTCCCCAGGGATAAAAGCATTCCTTTGCAAATTATTAGCTCACGCTTAAATGCCTGGACCATTTCATGTTCAAAAAATGCTAATGGTTTTCTAACTTTTATCAAGAGAGTCTTGGATACTGATACAACCTAGTCTTTGGCTGCCAAGGTGGTCATCATATTCTTAGCTGGAAGTGGATGTAATAAGAATAAGCAGGAAGTTGCAGCCCAACTCCAGAATGAACGAAGTTCATTAGTTACCATGATGCTGCATGGTAACTCATGTTGACAATCTTAACGCTTCAATTCCCTTCAGGGACTTTGATATGAATATTCCAGAACATCAGTTCTGTCCAATCTGCAGATCCCACAGATGCAGGAAATGACAAACCACCCCTGTCCTGCAGGATGACCTCGTTGCCTACATGAGGTTTCTGACAAATGCTTTTTCCTGACAAACACGTGAGCTCAGCTTTGCAGGGGATGAGAAATCAGAGGCTAAAAACTGAGGATGGTCTCACATGGAGCCCAGTCTGTAAGTGGAGGATCATATCGTGTGGAGGCTGAAGGGTATGGGGAGGCACCATAGGTAGCTTTTAAGCCTATAATCTTCTTACTCTTGTCCAGATGGCTTAGCTGTGTATGTCTTCAACAATGGCTTGACATAGTTAGTAAAGTACTAGACTTAAGACTCTGGGAATACAAATACAGCTGTCTTCAGAATGCAGCCAGGTAATGCCTGGGTGCAAACTGGACAGAGCAATATATGTCAGATTAAGCTGGCATGGCCTTTGCTTCTAAAAGAAACATGCATTCGCCTATTTTTCTTGAAACACATGGGTTTCTGTATCTATCCTTTTCCCTCTTGGTGGGGCATGTGGGTGTAAACTTTATTTCCCTCTTCCCTGTAAGTGAAATAACATAGCAAGGGGGTTGAAAATTGGCAACTTACACTCAGCCCAGACACAGGAAGGGGTAGGGTGGGGTGGGGACCAGATATGCTGGGAGGGTGTGGCCACTGCTCAGCTCACCGGGGTTAGTGCCTCATGGAACCCAGCATTGCCAGGTCTTCCTGTTGCTGAAGGAAAATCAGAAATGTAGATACTTGCAAAAAAAACTAAGTTTTAAAGTTTGGTAACTTATTCAAATCTATACATGTTTTTAAATACATTGCGGGACAAACTAACAAAACCTGTCTGTGGGTGACTCTGATTCTTAGACCACGCGTTTGCAGCCTCTGCATAAACTAATGGGAAAAAAGTTAACCCTTGAACTTTCTTTCCTCATAAAAATGCCACTCTTTGGCAATAACACTTCCCCAAATCTTTTTTGTGTTCTGTTTGACTTATGAGGCATAAATAAAAAGTACTTCCTGCCATGTGAACTTCTACCTCCTCCACACGGTAGAAAGAAACACTTTCCTATTTCACCGTTGGATGCTATGGTTTTTGAATCCTTTTTCTTTAAGAACTTGCCTTTATCTCATTCCTTTGGGCCAGAAGCCTACTTTGCTGAGAAAACTTGGCAGAAGGTTATATTTAGAAAAGTGCGGAGCTTAGCAAATTCCCCTATCAGCTGCTCTGAAACCCATGACCCCACAGAACGGAGCCTGCGTTCTGCTATTTCTGCCTGCCCTCGGGAGGACGTTTTATCAAAAAACACATGAGGCACTTCTGGCCTGTATGCCCAAGACAAGTTTATGAGCACTGATTTAAATGGGCATAGGGAATACCTCTTGGTAATAATTGTCTTATTTTATTGTTACCTTTATTGCCAGAACAACAACAAAAAAGGTTTTTATGACTAGTAAAAAGAAAGGGGTTAGCCACTTCTTTCCTCTCCCACTAGGCCAAGAATTCACTTCTCACCCCTTCTCCCTGCTTTCTATTTGCATTTAGGCCTTAAATGCTACAATCCAATGGGCTTTATAATTTTATCTCCCGGGAGCAGCTACTCAGTTGGGTCATCCTCAGGTAACAGGGGTTTATGCCAAGAAAAGATGAGGAACGAGGGCAACGAGAAAATTAGGAACTCACAGACGGTTGTGCTGAGGAAGGCCTCACAGGGACTGAAATTCAGGACTCCTGTCTGGGACCAAGAGCTGTTCCTGACCCCAGGGGCTCAGTTCCATTGAGGAGACATTCAACCCCCAGCTCACAACAGGAGGAGTCCACCCATCTGCTACCTTTGTGGATGCTGGACTGAACTGTGTGCCCCACAAATTCGTATTTTGATGTCCTAGCCCCCAGAAACTCAGAATGTGACCTTCTTAGGAATTAAGGCCTTTAGACAGGTAATGAAGGTAAAACGCGGTCACATGGGCAGGTCCTACTCCAATGTGACTGGCGTCCTTAGGAGAAGAGGAGATGAGGACACAGGCACTTGCAGGAGGAAATGCCTGTGCAGACACAGGGAGCAGGTGGCCATCTGCAAGCCAAGGAGAGAGGCCTGAGAGGAAGCCACCCTGCCCAACAAGAAGCCAACCCCGCCGACAACACCTTGATCTCCAGCTCCGGCCTCCAGCACGGCGAGAGCTCTGTTTCGAGGCTTAGCCACTTTTGCCCCTGTTACTCCGCAGTTACCGCTGCCACCCACCATCCTAGCTCCTGAATATCTCTGTATCCCCACTTGTGCTGACTCAGAGCTTCTGCCCCGGCAGAGCACTCTGGTCAACACTCCTTGCAAGGTGCTGGGTCAGGTGCCCCATCCTGTTGCAACCCTGTGTCCAAGGAGGTCACAGGATATGCTCTGAAGCTGCCTGGGGCTGTCTGCCTTGGCATGAGCTGCAGGAAGGGACTCTCTCCCAAGAAAGGAGTACATGTATACACATGCGTGTGCATTTGTGAAACATGCTTAGGTTGGCACATCACCACCCTCATTTATTCAAAAGCCAGTTTATTCTAGAAAACGCGAACTAGGCTACAGTGATGATGAGGTGGGGGTTTGCAGTGGGGTTTGAGAAAACTTTAGGGAGGAAAGACATGCTTTGTGATTCGATTGTGTCCATGATTTTGATTGTGGCCATGGATTTATGTTTATCTTTCCAAAACTCACGAAATCATACCCAGTACAACATGGATACTGTTTATTGCATTAAATGAAACCTCAATAAAGTTGACTTTTGTAAAAGCCACTCTAGGAAGCTAGTTTCTGGATATTTGGCACTCTTGGGGTATGACAGAGAAGTCTGGAGGCTTGGGCCAAGGGCTAGAGAGGGCTCAGAAACCTCGCCTGGCTCATCCTGTAACATGAACCTGCAGTTTCTCCACCTTCTTGGCTTGGCAGACAGTGGGGTTGGTAGGCAAGGACCGGTTGTGTTGCGAAATGCCGGCACCAACTCCCTGGCAGCTAGAGTGAGCAGCAGAGTCAAATGAAGGTGTTGAGCAACCACTAAAGAGGAAGTCTCAGCTAATTATGGCGATTATTGCTGTAGTGGTGATCTGACACCTCCCTTTCAGGGAGTGTAAGAAAATACCCTCTGGTCTGAGCCCCTCTTGTTCATCCCCACTGTGTTCAAAAACTACGTTTTCTCAAAATTTGATTGCCATTGTAGCTCAGTTTCCATTTTGGAGTGCAAGCTTTGATATCCCCGTCAGTACAAGTATTTCATGAGGCAATGTTGCTTGCAACATAACCTGGAAGGAATCCTGCTAGCATCTAGAAGGGATGTGCCCAGACCACGCCAAGCCCTGGCTTCACTCTTGCTGGTTTTGGTACATGCTGAGTTGAGCAAGAATAGATGGACTCATTACATTGCTATTAATTCAAAAAAATAGAGTTTAAAGACACAGCCAACTTTTTTAAATGTTTTGAAAACAGAAACAAAGATATTGATCAGATATTCCTTTTTAATAAACCTTTTATTGAGGTACAGCATAATACAGAAATGTGTGCCAATTGTAGAGGAACAGCTTTATTGCTGTATAACACAGTATTCTACTCTACGACAGCACCATAATTTATTTATGCATTCTACTCTTGCTGAGTATTTGGATCCTTCCCAGTTTGGGGTGCAGGGGTGACAACATAATGCCTTTTCCTCACTCATCACAAGGGTTGTGGTTGACACTCTTCTACCGAAAGACAGGCCAGCAAGAGAAAAAGTATAACACGTATGTTTAACCAAGTTTTATGTGATGTGGGAGCCGTCAGAAGTGAAGACCCAAAACCCAGGGAAAACTGTTTCATTTTGCCCTGTTTTGTATGCTAAGTCTGATTAAAGAAGTGGATAGTTGTGGAGAAGCATGACTGGACAAAAAGTCCAGTGGTAATAAATGGGGTGGAGCGGGAGAACCCAGCAAAGACCTTTGCTTGTTCAGATTCTTTCCATTTTTATCCTTTCCTTTCCTTTTCTTTCTTTCTTTCTTTCTTTCTTTCTTTCTTTCTTTTTTTTTTTTTTTTCTTTCTTTCTTTCTTTCTTTTTTTTTTTTTTTTTGAGATAGTCTTGCTCTGTCACCCAGGCCAGTGTACAGTGGCACGATCTAGGCTCACTGCAACCTCCACCTCCTGGGTTCAAGTGATTCTTGCGCCTCAGCCTCCAAGAAGCTGGAATTACAGGAGTGCATCACCACACCCGGCTAATTTTGGGTTTTGCCATGTGGGCCAGGCTTGTCTCCAACTCTTGGTCTCAAGCAATTTTCTCACCTTGGCCTCCCAAAGTGCTGGGATTACAAGGCAACTGGCCTTTAAATTTTTTTCTTAGATTTATCATTTATTTTTTATCTTTTAATTTTTTAGTTATTTGAGATTTTAAAAATGTTTGTTCATATTATTGGCCTCTGTGTATACAGCATTTCTTCCTCCTGGATGCAAGCAGGATCCCTCTCGGAAGAGGGTCTTACGGCCTGCCTTCAGAGGAGGCAGATCAGAGAGTGACTTTCTAGCTTTTATGGCTTGCTTTGGGGGAAAGGAATTCTAGTTTCTATGACCCACTTCAGGAAAAGAGGAATCCTGGTTTCTATGACATGGCTTGCGGGAGAAAAGGGAACAGGAGAACAAGGGCAAGAGGAGGTCAGAGCCTTTGCTTCTGAGGCCCCTCCAGTCTCCTTCAGTTCAGAGTACTCAGCACGCCAAGGGGCCATACTTCGGGGTATTGTGTGCTGAGCCCCAGGCAGGGGTTAATATGAACTGTGCTGCTATGAACATTTTAGTACATTTCCATAGATGAATACGTGTTCAGAATTCTGCCAAAAATGCTTGGCTCAGATGTTTAGTTTTCTAACAAATAATTTTCTAAAATGACTGTAGTAACATTTACTTATACCATTTGTGTATAAGCATTTCTGCTGTTTCTCCTCCTTGCTAACATTGGTTTTTTTTTTTTTTTTTTTTTTTTTTTTTGAGACGGAGTCTCGCTCTGTCGCCCAGACTGGAGTGCAGTGGCGCGATCTCCACTCACTGCAAGCTCCGCCTCCCCGGGTTCCCGCCATTCTCCTGCCTCAGCCTCCCGAGTAGCTGGGACTACAGGCGCCCGCCACCGCGCCCGGCTAAATTTTGTATTTTTAGTAGAGACGGGGTTTCACCGTGTTAGTCAGGATGGTCTCGATCTCCTGACCTCGTGATCCGCCCGTCTCGGCCTCCCAAAGTGCTGGGATTACAGGCGTGAGCCACTGCGCCCGGCCGACATTGGTTTTTATATCTTTTTTTATTATAGCCATTCTGGGTCAAAAATTTATTTGAGAAAAAATTGATAAGCTGGGAAGGAATCATCATCATAAATATTTTCTATTAGGGAAATTTTGTTTCTTTTTAATTTACTTTTTATTTTTATTATTTTTTTAAGAGATAGGGTCTTGCTCTGTTGCCCAGGCTGGAATGTAGTGGTGTGATCACAGCTCACTGCAGCCTCAACCTTCTGGATTCCAGCAATCCCACCTTATCCTGCTGAGTAGCTGGGACTACAGGCACACACCACCATGCCTGGCTAATTTTTTTTTTTTTTCTGGCCGGGCATGGTGGTATGTGCCTGTAGTCCCAGCTACTCAGGAGGTCTTGCTATGTTGCCCAGGCTAGTCTTGAACTCCGGGCCTCAAGTGATCCTCCTGTCTTGGCCTCTCAAAGCACTGGGATTGCAGGCATGAGCCACCACACCTGGCAAATTTTATTTCTTACAGTATTAAATACACAAAAAAGTTTTCCAGCCTCAGACAATCAATTGTGTACTTCATATCAGAAGACCTCCAAATGTAATTAAGCCTAAGACTCCACTGAACAATATTGAACATGGCTCGACATGATAAATATTGTGATGTGGTAGTAGGAATGGAAATTGGTGCAGCCATTTGGGCAGGTAGAGTCTATGTCTCTGGAACTAACCATATTTGACTCTCAGATGTGGAGACAAATCAATGTCCTTGGTATTTTTAGCAATGTACAGTAAATTACTGAGTTTACCATCTCAGACTGTGCACAGAGCAATGCGTTGCAATGGAAGCTATTAATTAATTGTCAGTGTGCATTGTTTGCTCCATGTTTCCTTACACAAATAAGTTAAGTCATATACATTGTATTTAAACTCAATGTTTTGTTCTGTTCTTGGAAGCTGTATTGAGGCACCCTGAAAAGAATTGAAATAGTAACAAAAACTCCGCCAATTCAAAGGCAAAACTGCTTGTGACCTACCAATGGCCAAGTGTCAGTAAATGGTGACTAGGAAGAGGCCCACCATCCCAAAGAAGTTTTTGAACAGTTGCTCAGCTGAACAACCCAGCATTGAGCCCCTGGTTTTGTTCAGTTTACTTTTGAAGTTTGACACCTAGAATTATCTCGCCCACTACCAATACCAATTAACACGGATTTCATAAATACAGTCCATGAATAGTGTCCTCTTGACATCTTGAATTCTTTTATATGGTTACTCAAGGGTGGCATGTTACAGCTGGCCTTCTCTGTGATGGCAAGACGAGTGAACAAACTCTCAGCACATGCATGTGCTTAGTTGGGATATCCTGAGGTCTTAAGATATGAAGATCATGCTTCTTATTTAATTCCAAAGTCTTCATTAGAATGCATCCAAATATTAGACAAAATTCCTATTCTTTTTTGGCTGCTAAAGAGATATTTTTCGACACTTAGAACCAAATGCTTTCATGATAAACTCATAAATGAAGCCCATTCATAACCTTGAGTTCCACTGGACAAAAGCAACCATTGACATTCTCTTCAGAGCTTACTGCAGGAATATGGACTTGTCTATCTATCCTGCTGTGGTAAGAACCCTCAGGGGTCATAGCCTCCAGACGCTTTTCCCCAGGATCTGCCAGACAACCCTAAAGAATACTTCCTTTCCTCTAAGTTAAAGAGTAGTTTATTGTAGTTCGGGAGTTCCTGAAAGAATTCAAGGATTACAGTCCTCGGGCCCTTCACTGCATGTCTGACTTTCCATATATAGGAAGCTAGCTTCCAGACACCAAATGATATGTCAGTTACCTATAAAGTATATTTTGCAAACAAATTAAAAAGCCTGGGGGCTGGGCGCAGTGGCTCCCAGCACTTTGGGAGGCCGAGGTGTGTGGATTACCTGAAGTCAGAACTTCGTGACCAGCCTGGCCAACACCGTGAAACCCTGTCTCTATTAAAAATACAAACATTAGCTGGGTGTGATGGTGGGCACCTGTAATCCCCGCTACTCAGGAGGCTGAGGCAGGAGAATTGCTTGAACCTGGGAGGTGGAGGTTGCAATGAGCCAAGATTGTGCCACTGCACTCCAGCCTGGGAGACAAGAGTGAGACTCCATCTTGGAAACAAAACAAAACAAAACAAAACAAAACAAAACATCCTGGGAATTTCCTCAACTTGACAAAAAGTGTCTATAAAAAAATCAACAGCTAACATCATACTTAATGGTAAAACACTAAAAGCTTTCCTCCTAACTTCAGAAAAAATCAAGGATACCTGCACTTGTCACCTCTATTCAACAGTATAGTGGAGATTTTAGCCATAGTAATTAGTCAAGAAAAAGAAATAAAAGGCATTCATATTGAAAAGGAAGACTAAAACTATTTCTATGTGTAGATGACAGGATTTTGACAATTGAAACTCCTAAGGAACCCACAAATAAACCCAAAAACTATTAGAACTAATAAGCAAGTTCAGCAAAAGTGTAGGATAGAAGCTCATTATAGAAAAACCAACTGTATTTCTACATGCTAATAATGAACAGTCCAAAAGTGTAATTAAGAAAACAATTCCCTTTACAATAGTACCAATAAGGATAAAATATTTCAATAAGGATAAAAAGGTGTAGAACTTATACACTAAAAACTATAAAACATTGTTTAAAAAATTGTTTGGATTGAAAACTTCCATATCGTTAAGATGGTAATACTCTTCAAACTGATTTACAAATTTTATGCTTTCCCTATCAAAATTCCAGCTGACTTTTTTATAGAAATGAGTAAGCTGATCCTAAATTTCATATGAAAATGGAAAGGTTCCAAAATAGCCAAAACAATGAAAAAAGAAAAAAGCTGGAGGACACACACTTCCTGGTTTCAAAATTTACTACAAAATGACAGTAATCAGGCCAGGCATGGTGGCTCACACCTGTAATCCCAGCACTTTGGGAGTCCGAGGCAGGTGGATCACTCACCTGGGGTCAAGAGGTTGAGACTAGCCTGGTCAACATGGTGAAACTCCATCTCTACCAAAAATACAAAAAAAAAAAAAAAAAAAAAAAAAAATAGCCAGGTGTGGTGGCAGGCACCTGTAATCCCAGCTACTCAGGAGGCTGAGGCAGGAGAATGGCTTGAACCTGGGAGGCAGAGGTTACAGTGAGCCAAGGCTGTGCCATTGCACTCCAGCCTGGACAGCAAGAGTGAAACTGTCTCAAAAAAAAAAAAAAAAAAAAAAAAAAATCAGTAATACAGATTGTGTGGTTCTAGCATGTGTGTTTATTGACCATTCCAATTGAGGTGAAATTTGTTGAAAGATAATTCAATTGTGTTTTTTTAGCTTAATTGGAGTTTGTTTTGTTTTTTTTGAGATGCAAGCTGGAGTGTAGTGGTGCGATCATGGTTCACTGCAGCCTTGACCTCCCCAGGCTCAGGTGATCCTCCACCTCATCCTCTCAGGTAGCTGGGACCACAGGCACACACAATTATGCCCAGCTAATTTTTTGTATTTTTTGTAGAGACAAGAGTTTCAACATGCTGCCCAGGCTGGGAGTTATTTAAAAAAGAAAATTAAAAACAATTATGCTAATATAATTTTTATTAAAGATATATAAGATAGGTTCCTATTTCCAGATGTTTTTAAACTATGATGTGTTAAAATCCTAATCCCCAGTACCTCAGAATGTGCATTTACTTGGAAATAGGGTCCTCACAGAGGTTAAGATGAGATCATTAAGATGAGGGTGGGCTGTAATCCAATATAACTGATGTCCTTATAAAAAGGAGACATTTGGACTCATAGACGGGCATGGAGGGAAGATGATGTGAGGAGACACAGGGAGAGCACTGCGTGAAGACAGATCAAAGGGATGCATGCATACACCACGGAAAACCGGATTGCCAGAAACACGCAAGAAACTAGAAAAAGGCAAGGGAGGATTCTCCCCTGCAGGTTTCAGTAAATCATGTATCTCAGTGTTACTTCTGCCACATTCTATGGTCAAAGCAAATCACAAGGCCTGCTCAGAATCAAGGAGAGAGGAAATTGACTGTAGCTCTTGATGGGAGGAACTTCAGTGGATCTGCGTCTCTATTTAATCTGTTGCATATGTTTTGGAACTTCTATCCAGTACTGACAGGCAGAGCTAAGGCAGCCTGCACCTGGGTGCTAGTTCTGCTATAGTTCCTGTCCTGGAGGGTGCAATGGAGGCTCTGGTGAGGACTGACACACCCAGGGAGGACATAAACACCCGGCAGTGTCAGGAGGTGAGGGAAAGGCAGCTGTGGCCGGACTTACCGTGTCTCCAAGGCGGCAGGTGGGGATGAATGTCTGAGGAGATGCACGAGTTGGGTTTTTTCACAAGATTCACAGGTGCAGTATGTAGATGTTCACAGAGTCAGAGGGTGTGTTGAGGAAGACCGAGAGTATGATTATGAAATGGAGACAGGGATCTGAGAAGCGAGGAGGATTCCTGGAGGGGCATTCAGGACAATCTGACAGTTGCCAGATAGTGTGATGAGGACACTGGATGTATGGCCTAGTGAGGGAGGCCCGGGACCCTGTACAACAAAGTTTTCCTGCTGTCTCACATTTTTGCCTGGTACTACCCCCAACGGATATACTTATCTGAGCTCAAACAGAAGTATCAGTTAAAACATTCTTTATAGCTGGGCACAGTGGCTCACACCTGTAATCTCCTCACCTTGGGAGGCCAAGACGGGTGGATCGAGCCCATCCTGGTTAACACAGTGAAACCCCATCTCTACTAAAAATACAAAAAAATTATCCGGGCGTGGTGGCGGATGCCTGTAGTTGCAGCTATACGGGAGGCTGAGGCAGGAGAATCGCTTGAACCCAGGAGGTGGAGGTTGCAGTGAGCCGAGATGGCACCACTGCCCTCCAGCCTGGGTGACAGAGTGAGACTCCATCTCAAAAACAAACAAATAAAAATTCTTTACAAGAAATTCATACCATCATTAGCCTTTTCATTTTTAGATAAATTTAATGTTAAGTAGATTTCTGGATTTTGTGAGTTTCACTCTGTATTCTGCTAGAAGATCCCCTAAGTCAAGGATAAGAGTCCAAAGGTTTATGTTCGAGGTGACATTAGGAAACACTAGCAGGGGATGGGGATGAGAGACAGGAGGAAAACAGCCACTAAAGGCCCTGTGACTGAGCAGGTAACTGCCAAAATCAACTGGGGTACAGTCCTACCGCGGAATGCTGGGAGACTGTGTAGAGCACATCTCAGAGTGGGGAGAGAGGGGAAGGTTGCCAGAATAATTATTAATCCATTCCCACCAGCCATGGGTGGAGGGCTGCTCCCAAGGACAGAGGGGTCCCAGAGACCCCAGGAAGATTTTGGATTGGGATGCTGGGAAATGCTGGGTGCTGACGGGATGTGGGGTGTCGGGGAGGGGAAATACCAGAAATGTGTGCTCTAGTGACCAGAAACACACACCTATTGTTTCTTTTGGCTAAGATCAAGTGTAGTATCTCTTCTTATCAGAAACATACATTTTATGAAATCAGCATATGAAAGATCACATTCTCACTTTTGACTTGTGATGGTGACTTCCAATAATTTCTTTCCATATGTTTCCACCTTTCCGAATTTTGAGTCTTAGAAAATACAAATCACTGAAGAGCAGCTTTAAAAGCGTAGCCAGTATAGCGCAGTGCAGTGACACATGATGGGGATCGGTAATGTTTTGCCCTAGGCTAAAATTACCTAATTCTTGTTCAATGCAGAGTTTAATGTAGCAGTTGGCTCATAACCCCTCCTTATACTGTCAAACGTCCACAGAACATTGTAGTTTGGCAATCCTAACTTCTTAGAGGCTTCAGTGACAATGCAAATTGAAGCCCCCCGGGCAAGGATCTCCTGGGCTCATTGTCAAGTTCACCTGACAGGATAGTAAGGTGCTACATCCCAGCAGTCTTGCCCTTGGTTTATCGACTTTCTCCCTGGCTGTGCCAAGTTTCCGGAGGCTGCCCTGGCATAGATGTCAGCAAGCTGAGGCTTCTGCAGGCAAAGAGATCTCATCTTACCTTGTCTGAATCCATTAATAATGTCCCAATCCCACTAAGCCCTCCCAGTGGCCTGGGGTGCAGTTCTATGAGAATAACCGCTTGGTTTTAGTGGTGGTAAAGGGTTCGCAATCACCTGGGTATGCTGGCATTTCGAAGCATGAAAGAAAATGAAACCAGCTCAATCTCCCCATAGAGACGATATTTATAAGTTTTTTAATAAAAGAAGAAATCGACCCTCCTGGTCTTAAAATTTGAAATTTACATTTGTCTCATCTCAGGAACTCAGGAAACCCTCAGGCAAGGGACTGAAACTCACCAGATCACCGCATCCAGAGGATGAGATCCCAGGCCCCTCACTCAGCAGCATTGCTTCCTTGCTCCTTCCTAACTTCTTCCTGCAGGCAGCTACATCTCTTCCCTGGCTATATAAACCTCAATTTTAGTCCATAGGCGAGACAGATTTGAGAGTTATCTCTCGTCCTCCTTGACTGCAGCATCCAAAAAGCCTTCTTCCCTGCTAATACTTGTTGTCTCAGTGATTGGCTTTCTGTGCCTCTAGCAGTGGGACCTAGACAGAGACCCCTGGTATTTAGGTAACAGAAAGAGACAGAGAAGGGACAAAAGATAAGAATGTGCGGGAGAGGAAAGCAGGAAACAAGAAGGAAATAGGAGAGAATATCAGAAAGAAAGATACAAGCAACAAGAAAGAGTAATACCTGGACTGGGTGCGGTGGCTCACGCCTGTAATCCCAGCACTTTGGGAGGCCAAAGCAGGTGGATCACAAGGTCAGGAGATGGAGACCATCCTGGCTAACATGGTGAAACCCTGTCTCTACTAAAAATACCAAAAAAATTAGCTGGGTGTGGTGGTGGGTGCCTGTAGTCCCAGCCACTCGGGAGGCTGAGGCAGGAGAATGGTGTGAACCTGGGAGGCGGAGCTTGAAGTGAGCCAAGATCACGCCACTGCACTCCAGCCTGTGTGACAGAGGGAGACTCCGTCTCAAAAAAAAAAAGTGTCATTTGATCAGGGGTTTGGCACATGTAGGTGCCCTTTTGAAATGGACATTGTCTCAGTCTGGAGTCTCTCAGAAAGCAATCCTAGGATACGGATTGGGTGCAGAGTTGATGTGAGGAGTGAAGCTAAGGACACAATGAATGGAAGACAGAATGGAGGGTGTGGTCCACTCAATGCCTGGATGGGCTCAGCTCCGGAGTGAGTCAACAGCCAGAGTTATCCCACAGGAGGGCAAGGGAATTGCATATTCACACATCAACTTAGAGTAACCATTGTTTCAGGGCCACTTCAGAGACATCTGAACTCCCCTGTGCCTCTGGCCTGTAGCAGGGAAGTGCTAATTGGGAATGCAGTGAGTGGCCATCAACAATGAGGACAGTGGGCATGAAGTAGGGAGGAGAAGTGGCAGGTAGGCAGGGCACCCAGGGCAGGCCATGGGTATCTGCACAATTTCATTTTCAACCTTCTCCTCTTGTAAATCTCTATTATGTCATTTCAAAGGAAAACCATGATACCATCTCTGTTTGACTTGAATTTGATTCCAAAGCTTTGTTACAACATCTCAGACCAAAGTGACCTGGTAAATTTTCTCACTAGGGCGTTATACTTTTGTTGGGAGAGCAGAGCCCAGACAGACTTCTCTGGGGACAGAGTCAGGGAGTTGCTTTCTATCCTCTGGTAAACTGGCCTGAGTCATTTCTCCTAGAGAAAGAAAAAGTTGCTATATGTATTCATCTGAGGGCTTTTCAGAAAAAGGTTTTCACTGTTTGATATGACTTTTGCAGGCAGATACAGTGGTCCTAAGCAAAAAAAGAGTAAAGAATGGGAGTTTTAAAAATTCTAACCCATAGAACAGGCTGTGAGTTACAGTGATTGTATTTTGGGTCACATTGTCAACAAAGTTCCATTACTGAAGTAAAAAGCATCTTATATGTTGGTCTTACTTAGAAGGTGGTTCAGGCCAGGCGTGGTGGCTCACACCTGTAACCCCAGCACTTTGGGAGACTGAGGTGGGCAAATTGCTTAAGCCCAGAAGTTAAAGACCAGTCCGGGCAACATGGCAAAACAAAAATTATGAAAATTAGCTGGGCATGGTGGTGTATGCCTGTAGTCCTAGCTACTTGGGAGGTTGAGATGGGAGGATCACTTGAGCCCAGGAGGTGGAGGTAGCAGTGAGCCAAGATCATGCCACTGCACTCCAGCCTGGGTGACAGAGCAGGACAAAATAAAGAAAGGGAAGGGAAAGAAAGGGAAGGGGAAAAGAAAAGGGAAGGGGAAAAGAGAAGGGAAGGGAAGGGAAGGGAAGGGAAGGGAAGATCGTTCAATGACATGGATTTCAAGGGCAAATTTAATATGTCTCCAAAAGGATATGACCCAATGGCAGTCTCAAAGCAATTACTAAATCACTGGTTTTAAAACATTCATTTAATGAATCCTTGTTGAGTATCTATAATAGGTGGATTCTATTCTCAATGCTGGGAATACAGCAGCAAGTCACATCCACAATGACCCCTGCCTTAGCAAGCTGGTTATCTGGTTGTGTATGACAGACCAGAAGCAAATAAGCAAAATACAGAGGATGTCACATGATGGTAAGTACCATGCAGAAGGACAAAGCAGGGCCAAGAACAGGGCAGAATAAGTTTGGGGGCTGCACTTTCAACAATGTGGACAGGGCAGGGACCACTTGAGCAGGATGTGGAAGGAGGTTGGAGAGGACACTATTAACACCTGTGGAAGAGCCTTCCAGGCAGAGGGAACAAACAGTGTGTAAGCCTGAGGTGGGAGTGTGCCTGTTTGTTAGAGCAAGAGGCTGGGTGGGGCTTTGAAGAAGGTAGGGTGCAATCTGAATTCAGGGCAGTTTCAACGTGAATGTAAACAAAAAATAAAATTCTAAGCCCCCCACCCCACCATCATCTGAATGGACCCCTCCTCTTGGCCAAGGGAATTCCAGAGTTAACCCAAAAAACTAGTTGAGGCCATGATGGAAGTGGGACATGGGCATGTCTCATTATACTCTCCTCCCTTTTTAAATTCAGAAAAAGCCAACCATGTCAGGCACAGTGGCTCATGCCTGTAATCCTAGCACTTTGGGAGGCCGAGGTGGGCAGATCACTTGAGGCCAGGAGTTCAAGACCAGCCTGGTCAACATGGCAAAACCCCGTCTCTACTAAAAATACAAAAATTAGCCGGGCGTGGTGGCACATGCCTGTAATCCCAGCTACTCGGGAGGCTGAGGCAGGAGAATTGCTTGAACCCAGGAGTTAGAAGTTGCAGTGAGCCGAGATCACGCCACTGCACTCCAGCCTGGGCAACAGAGAGGAACTCCGTCTCAAAAAAAAAAAAAAAAAAAGAAAAAAGAGAAACACCAACCAGCATTAACATCAACACAGATCTTAAATCTGATAAGAAACATTTATAATCTATTCTCTCTGAAGCCTGCTACCTGGAGGCTTAATCAGTGTGATAAAACCTTGGTCTCCACAACCCATCATCATAACCCAGACATTCCTTTCTATCGATAATAATTCTTTCAACCAATTGCCAATCAGAAAATTTTTAAATCTACCTGTGAGCTGGAAGCCTCCTCCACTCACTTCAAGATGTCCTACTCTTACATTGGTTACAGATAGAACCAATGTAAATCTTACATGTACTGACTGATGTCTCATGTCTCCCTAAAGCATATGGAAGCAAGTTGTACCCTGACCACCTGAGGCACATGTCCTCCGGATCTCCTAAGGCTGTGTCACAGGTGCGTTCTTCACCTTGGCAAAATAAACTTTCTAAGTTGGTTAAGAACTGTCTCAGATACGTTTGGGTTCACATAATCAATTGGGGAGCTGAGTTGAGGCTAGGCTGTGGGGGTCTAGGGAAAGGGGAGGCAGAGGAAAGGCAGGAATTACTTAATCTCCATCCTTGGCATGAATATCTGAGTGTGTTCATTTTAAGAGTAGTAATAATGGAAGGAACTTCTGACATCTGGCCAGGGGAGCAATTTGCAGAGTCAAGGATGCTTTTACACAGGAATGCCTCTTTGCATTTAGTGATTCTAGTCTAGGGGCATTCCCCAAGAAAGTGAGATGCTAACGTTAAAAGGTAGGCTGATTTGCATATAAAAAATTCTCATTAGTTAACCTGAGAGGGGAAATTGGCATTTGATTGACTGCTCTGGGCTGGGCTGTTATGTTGTTTCGTTGTCACCAAAGCCCTTCAGGGTTGGAGATTAAGTTAGGGACACTGTGACTCCTTTTCCAGCCACCCACCCAGTGCTCACCAGACCTTGGCTGGCAGGAAAGGGGGCAGATCTGGTTGGTCCCAATGGGAACTTTTTTTGGACTTTATTTCCCTGAGCTTGGCTCTTCCTGGCCAACAACTACAGTGATGTTTTCTGATGGAGGCCTGGGCAGATAGAAAAAAAATGTCCTAAATGCCCCTAAATGGAGCACTTGTTCAATAAATTCTGGTAATCCACTTGATGGAATTTTCTGCAGCCAGTTAAAATATGGCTGTGATGATGAGACAGCAACACAAGAAATGCTTTTGTAAAAAATAAAACAAAATTTAGAAAAATTGAATACCTCCCATGGTTACAAATATACACTTTAAAAAAAATAGCCAAGAAAAAGAACAGCAGGAAGAGCATGAAAACGGTCAAAGTGTAACAGTGATAATATTCAGCTGTCATCATTGAGTATACATTTTTTTTTCTAAGTTGTTTTGAACTTCTAGCTTTCTGATGTCTATTTTGCTACAAAGGGAAGGCTAGTTTCCGAGAATCGACGGTCAGCGAACCTGACTGGCAGAGACTGGAAGGTTCTGAGTGGGTCCCGCCTTCTCCTCCAGTTTCTGGAAGCTGGGACTTGAGTCCTATTTCAAAGCTCCCCAGCCCCATGTGGGAGGCCAGTGTTTGAGACAGTCTATCCCTTTCAATTTTCCTGCAAACAACGACAATTTCCTGGCAGTAATCACTAGTCATCAGCGAATTAAACTAACAAAGATATATGATATTGTCTTTCCTCCTTCCTTTTCCTTTCTCCAGAAATTTAGTCAAACAGGAATTTCAAAGGTCACTTTCTTGCCATGTGATTTTAATACCCTTCTACCAACCTGACACTTTCCTGCAAATTTGATAGATGAACAATCCCTGTTAGACAAATGTTAGGGGAGAAAATTAAAGTTTCGTGTTTCAGCTAGAAAAGGTGGTACAAAATACGATTTGTAAAGAGGTCTGAATTAATATTCAGAGTAAAAGGTTTAAGATACTTAAGTCCACATGTTTATGCCTATGAAAAAGCTGCTGTTTACTTCCAAACAATTCAATATATATTCTTTGGTGAAGCAATTTATGTAATCACTCAGGATCTTAATTTTTCCTTCTAATATAATTTTTTAAAACTTGCTGTCCAAAAGGCTGCAATGATAGCTGGTGAGCATTTTATAAATCCAATTTATTAGGCCGGGCGCGGTGGCTCAAGCCTGTAATCCCAGCACTATGGGAGGCCGAGACGGGCCGGGCGAATCACGAGGTCAGGAGATCGAGACCATCCTGGCTAACACGGTGAAACCCCGTCTCTATTAAGAAATACAAAAAACTAGCCGGGCAAGGTGGAGGGCGCCTGTAGTCCCAGCTACTCGGGAGGCTGAGGCCGGAGAATGGCGTGAACCCGGGAGGCGGAGCTTGCAGTGAGCTGAGATCCGGCCACTGCACTCCAGCCTGGGCGACAGAGCGAGACTCCGTCTCAAAAAAAAAAAAAAAAAAAAAAAAAAAAAAATCCAATTTATTTTTTATCTATTAGACAAGTTGCCACCGTGCCTCAAAAGAAAGATTGGATATATGAAATTTTGATTTTCTACATGTACATCTTGTATAACAATTGTAGATCATTGTGGTTATTCCTCTTTCCTCTTTCCTCCTTTTTTCCTGACTACCAATTAAAACGGTCATTAGTCACCTGTGCTCATACTACTATATTTCCCATAATACTTATTGAGAGTCTTTTACAGGAAAACTTTTTTCTTAATTTTCAGTAGGTAAAAATGCAGCTGGTTACGCTCACCAATGCATTTCCTCTTGTCCTCCCTGTCCTGCCTTGTCTTTCTTACTTTGCCTTTGTTCTCTTGCAATTGGAAATGTGGGAAAGCTACACTAAGATTTTGGGGAACTCTAATGAGGCTCCATCACTAATTAATGCTCTAATTAAAGTAGTTCTTGGAAGTGTTCTCCTAACGAACTGTTGCGTCCCAGTCCCACAGCTTCCACTACACTCTTTGATGTTGCTGTTGTATGACTCTGCTCCCAACCTTACTTACAAAAAGTAGACCCCAACATAAGTTGGCATATGTGTGTGGTCACAATAGCCTCTTGGCCTTACTACAGAGGCTGTGTGGTTTCTGCCCAGTACTGTGCCAAGCTGTCTTTTCTTTTCTTCCTTTCCTGGTTCTGAGGTTGGACATGGCTGGCATATAGATGACTGTGATCCAGGTTAAATGTTTCTAAGAGTTTTCTTTGACAAGATTAACTGTCTCAGTGGCTACCCCCACCCCTTGACTTCCCTGCCACTGGGGGGCCCTAACCATTGCACTGTAGTACCTTCTGTCTGACTGCCCACCCTCATGCTAAGACCTAACACAACCTCTGCCAGACTTTCTTCTGCCCCAGCAATGACCCAAGTGTGTGGCAGAAATATTTTAGATATTTCTAAATATAAGACGGTAGATATTTTACACATAAGACAAAAATCTCTTAACACTTCTTCTAAAAATAGACATCTAGGCCCACATCTTTATCACTATGTGTATGATAAACACAGTGGAAATTGTACAGGCATATCCAATGTGAGAATGATTTCATTTATTCTGGGAATAGACATCTAGAATTTATAAGCAGGGCAAACATGCTGTAAATGGATTGGTTCCCAATAACGCACTGGTCCTAGTCCAGCCATTTGCTTGCAACACTTGCTACAAGATTTGAAAATATCTAGATGTTGGTGAGAGAAACAATTTGGTGTCTCTGTTTTTGAGTAATTTGCCAATTAGAACTAATGTGTTATATTGATTCAGGTGGTTGCTGGAGTATAAATTTGAATGTGGAAAGAAGGTTTTATTAGTGTATAATAAACATACAGAAGAGTACACATATCGAGACTATGTAGTTTTGGGACAGGATCACTTGAGGCCAGGAGTTTGAGAGCAACCTGGTCAAGACCCTATCTCCACAAATAATAAAAATACAAAATTGGCCAGGCATGGTGGTGTACGTCTGTAGTCCCAGCTACTTGGGTGGCTGAGGCAGAGCCCAGGTCTCCCAAGGAGCCCAGGAATTTGAGGCTGCAGCGAGCTGTGATCCCACCACTGCATTCCAGCCTGGGTGACAGAGTGAGGCCCTGCCTCAAAAAACAAAACAAAACAAAAACTATATACTTTAATGAATTTCTCAAAAAACTGAGTACGCCCTTGTAACCAGCACTCAGACCCACAAACCCCCTGAAACTCCCACCTGGACACTTCCCTTCAGCCAAGGGAACTATATATGACTTCTAACAGTATAGAGTAATTTTTCTATATTTATAGTTTTTGAGTATGGCTTCCTTCACTCAACATTATATTTGTGATATTTATTTACATGATTGCACATAGTTGTAAATCATTCATTTATATTGCTGTAGAGACTTGCATTTCTATGATGTGAACAAACCACAATTCATTCTACTATTGCTGGGAATTTGGCTGTTTTCTGTTTTGGCTGTTGCAAATAGTTCTACTATGAGCATTCTGGCCCATGTCTTTTGGTATACGTATGTGGGCACTTCTAATAGGTATACCTGGAATGGAATTTCTGGACTATAGAGTCATGTTTGATACTGTCAAGCTGTTTTCCAAAGTGATGTTGTGTCAATTTACACTTTTGCCAGCAGCGCTTGAGAGTTTCAGTTGTTCTACCTCTTCTCCAGCAATTAGTAGTATCTGTCTGTTTCATTTTAGCCATTCTGATAACAGCTATAATTTGCATGTGCCTCATGACTAATTAAATTGAGCACACTTCATATGTTCATTGGCCATTTGGATGTACCTTGGGATATAGAGTTTTAATACTTACAAGGAATTTTTTTGTGTGATATAAAATGAAGTAGAAGAAACATTTTTCATTATAAAAATAAAAGTATAAAACTAACTTTTCACTCTCAGTTCACTTTTCTTCCAGCGTACAAACAGGTATACATCAGTTTCCCGGTGGGAAGCAATTGAACTTAGATGTTTCCAGAGAGTTTAAGGGAGGGACTTTGACAGTGGGGCAGCTAGGGTTAACAGGAGATGGAGAAGCACCCAGTGGCCAACAGAAGTGGGCTGTTGTCACCCCAGACCTAAAGAGGCAGAGGGTAGGAGTAGTGTCCCAGGAGCCCAGTGATAACAGCTCCTGATAGAGTGACCTTCCTATAAGTTGAAGTGATGGATGGATACAGCCACTGCTGGAAAACATTGCCCAGGGCACAGAGGAAATGAGGAAGAAGTACCCCAGCCTCTTTCTTCCCTGGTCCTCACTCTCCTGCTAGTGCCTGCCATTGGCCAAATCCATCCCGAGTCCAGGGAATAAGGGAGTCCCAATAAGGCAACCCAGGGCACAGAGCAAGAGAGGGGGGAGCAGAATTGACCCACGGGGGGATGGATGGAGGGAAATAGAGATTCACCAGCACAAGCAAGTACTGCAGTATGGTGGGAAGGATGCAGCTCCAGAAGTCCGGGGCTCTGTCAGTCACTAGCTCTGTCTTAGAACATGAAAAATAACCTTTTTGAGGCTCATTATCCTTATCTATAAAGGGGAGGCTTTGCCTGAACAGTCTGGTAGGTTTCTGTTGGTTCTTAGGTAGTGTTTTGGTCATGCGTTGTTTCTGAGAATTATATAGTGACTCACTGAGTAGCTGCTGCCATCTTCATGAGGATGGGCTCGGCAGGTCCCCAGAGGTCTCCACCACTTTCTATTGCGCTGTACAGCCCCCCATAGGCATTTGGGTTTACAAACCATGGCATAAGGTTTCTAGGTAGGATAAGATCTCAATGTAAAACTTCCTGGGTAAATATTAGATTGCTACCTGTAAATATTTCCTACTTCATTGAAGATGCATCTCCATCTGAAATAAATGATGCAGCTACTCTGGATTTCAGAAGTTTCATCCTTTTGCAGCAGAAGGCAGACCAAATACAGGGCAGGCTCCTTGGGCAAGATCAACTTGCATAAAGCACAAGGTGGCACTGAAGACACAGAAGACAGGACAAAGCAGTGGCCCTATGTGCTAACCAAATACGGAGGCAAGGGAGCCGGAGTATCAGCAAAATATGACTGTAGCTGTTAAAGCCTAATGCACACACACCCTATAATCCAGCAATTTCACTTCCAGATGCTTCCCTAAGGAAGCCCTCATGTGGGTACGTATGTTTTATTTAAGAAAACTTGAGCTGGGATTCTACCACTTATTACCCATTCTGTCTGATCAGAGAGTATTCTTTGATTGATTATTTATTTTGACACTATATTAGCAGAAGTTGTTCTCTAAGCTTTAGTGACAGCCTTGAGTTTTGCAGCTTGTTGGAGTGTTTTTGTTAAGCATCATGCCACCCAGAGAAATTCAATGCCAGGAAGTGTTGCCTAATAGATAGCAGGCCAAAAGGAAACCCAGAGGGCCAATCACACCAGCCAACCCCTCTGCAGATTGCTGACTGCCCTGGGGTAACCTTGCTCACAGCCCTGTTTCTCTTATCTGTGCATGTAGCTCTTTGTCCCAGATCTTGAGGTCACTTTCACTTATAAAGAACCTCAGGAGGACCTTAAATCTTTCTCTATCTCACAACGGATGAATACCTTTGCAACCATCTAAGGTGAATGTCTCATCCCTTTACCAAATGCATTTTAGTTTTTAGTGTGAGAGAAATAGCTGTTCAGACATCAGCCCATGGAGGTTTTTAAATGAGGCTGAAGTTAAATTGCACTTACAGCCTCAGGCAAGTCAATGAATTTATGCGATGAAAATTTTATTTAGCCGTATAGCTTTTCATCTGTCTTCTAGTTTGGAAGTGGAAATGCAACCTGATTTAATAATCAATAAATATAGAACGCTACTGAAATTGCAAGTAGAATTGTTCAAAATTATTATGGTGTTACAGAACATTACGTTTCCTTTGACAATTTGAGATGGTGGGATTTTTTAGAGCAAGTTAATCAAGGCAAAGAATTTTAGCTTAGTTTCAATCCTCCAAATATGTCCAATACAAAAGATAAGCCTTAACTATCAAGGTTTTTTAAGTTCTTTAGAGAAAATTATGTAGTTGAAGAAGTAAGAAACGCAGCAACAAGGATGAATTTCAGACATAATGTTGGGCAAAATAAGTGACACACAAAAGGCTATATAAACTGTAGGATTCCACATGTATGAAATTCGAAAACAAACAAAACATCTATGCTGACGTGGCTACTTCTGGGGGGTCCTGGAGAGGGCATAAGACTTGAAACACTCTATGTCTTGTTGGTTTCATGGCTGTAGACATGTCTAAAATTTATCAAGCTGTGTATTTGCAATTTTTACCCTTTGCTGTATATAAGTTATAACTTAAAAAAAAAAAAAGAATTCAGCAAAAAAACACCTGGTACAAGTGGTAGCTTAAGACTACTATTTTGTAAATAATTTGTCTATAATTTGGAATTATTCTTTAATATTTTAGGGGTCTCTGAAAACACAAAAAAGATAATCCATAAATAGTTTGATCTATACTTAGAGGATAAATGATTTGGGTGGCTAATGAATCAATTTGTTTTATTATTTATTTATTTATTTATTTATTTATTTATTTATTGTTTTTGAGGCAGAGTCTCACTCTGTTGCCAAGGCTGGAGTGCAGTGGTGCAATCTCGGCTCATGTCAACCTCTGTTTCCCAGGTTGAAGCGATTCTCATGCCTCAGCTACCCGAGTAGCTGGGATTACAGGTGTGCACCACCACACCTGGCTAATTTTTGTATTTTTAGTAGGGATGGGGTTTCGGCATGTTACCTGGTCTGGTCTCAAACTCCTGGCCTCAAGAGATCTGCCCACCTCGGCCTCCCAAAGTGCTGGGATTACAGGCGTGAATCACCATGCTCGACCCAATCAATTTGTTTTAAATGAATCTCTCAGAATGAACAATAATGAAGAGGCATGGTCTTTGCTGAACCTGATTTATTTCTCAGTTATGTGGATAGTAATCTCACTGTTGAAGTTATTTGATATCAATGATTTGGGTCATAGAGAATGTTCCATGGCACTATATGTTTAATTACCTTTATTGTTCATATGCCCATATCTAATTATAAATAATCATCCTGTAATATTTTCTTGTACATATTTGCTCAGATATTATCTTGTGAGGAACAGGTTGATTAACATTTTTCTTTCAATACGTTTTCATAGTTTTCTTCATGGTTTTCTGAAAACTTCAGCTGCATTTCTAAATATACATCTATTTGTTGTTGTGTTCTGGTTGTTGGATGGAAAAAAATGTTGACAAATTATTAAATTATTCTTGAAGCTATAACTATTGTAATTTCTTTTGCAGCAATCCATTTGAAAGAAAAGAAGTGTCACAGCCCCTGATTTACCAGTGAACCAAAAACACTTGTTAATAAATCCTCTGCACAAAGAGCGCTGGAAAGTTTTGTTTATTTTCAATTGCCTGCACAATGACTGTTTCCAGTTTATTTTTTTTTTTTAACGTCTGCCCTAGAGTCCTGGCACTGACTAAAGCTCAGATACACAAGAAAACAAGGAAGTGACTGATAAAATCACGTCACAAAGTCCAGAGCTAGGTAGTTTATTCTGTCCGTAAAGACTACAAAAACTTGGCCGGGTGCAGTGTAATTCCAGTATTTTGAAAGGCTGAGGCAGGCGGATCACTTGAGGCCAGGAGTTCAAGAGCAGCCCAGGCAACATGGCAAAACCCCGTCTCTACTAAAAATACAAAAATTAGCCAAGCGGTGGTGGTTCATGCCTGTAATCCCAGCTACTCAGGTGGCTGAGGCACAAGAATTGCTTGAACCTGGGAGGAAGAGGTTCTAGTGAGCTGAGACTGGGCCACTGCAGTGCAGCCTGAGCAACAGAGTGAGACTCTGTCTCAAGAAAACAAACAAAAAACAAAACAAAACAAATGAACAAACAAAAATCAAAAAGTCTTGTTTGTGGTCATGTTTGGTGGGATTCCACCACCTGGACTGGACAAATCCCCACCGTCCTAAACCACAGCTTAGGCTCACAGAGCTTGGGTGATCTATAGCAGGTACTGTCAGTGCTCTGTCTAGATTTTCTTTTTTTTTTTTTCCTTTTTTTTTTTTTTCCCTTTTTTTTTTTTCCAAGACAGTCATGCTCTGTAGCCCAGGCTGGAGTGCAATAGTGCAATCTCGACTCACTGCAACCTCTGCCTCCCGGGTTCAAGCAATTCTCCTGCCTCAGCCTCCTGAGTAGCTGGGATTACAGGCACACGCCACCACGCCTGACTAATTTTTGTATTTTTAGTAGAGACATGGTTTCACCCTGTTGGCCAGGCTGGTCTCAAACTCCTGACGTCGTGATCCACCCACCTCAGCCTCCCAAAGTGCTGGGATTACAGGTGTGAGCCACCGCGCCCGGCCCACTCTGTCTAGATTTTCTTGAATGCCTTTTCACTGTGTTTATGTGCTACTCCCCTTACTCCCCCCAAAAAACTTGGGTGTGCTTTCCTTCCAACAGCCTGAGCTACAGCTCTTTGGAGGTATGTTCTTCCACTACTGGAACAATTTTGTGCAAATGTGAACATTTTGTGCAAATGTGCAAATAACTTGGAGTGCTGGGAAGTTACTCCTCCAGTGATTATTGGGTGCTGGGAGCTCAGCTCCCTGTCTCAGGGCACAATTCTGAAGTGTAACTTACATCCCAGAATCCTTTGCAGGATCAGGCTGAAGTCACACTTTGCAGGACTTTGCTAGACCCTGCATCCTTGCTTAGCTTCCTCCCTGTCCCTTTCTGCTTTCCTATTTCTTTAGTGTGTCCCTGGGGGGCACTCCCTTATCAATCACTTTCACATAAATATTAATCTTAGGAACTGGGCATGGTGCCTCATGCCTGTAACCCCAGCACTTTGTGAGGCCAAGGCAGGAGAATCACTTGAGGTCAAGAGTTTGAGACCAGCTTGGGCAGCATAGTGACACCCTGTCTCTACAAAAAAACAAAACAACAACAACAGAAATACAAACAAAAATACAAAAATTAGCTGGGCATGGTGATGCACACCTGTAGTTCTAGTTACTCAGGGGGCTAGGGTGGGAGGATCACTTGAGTCCAGGAGGTCAAGGCTGCAATAAGCCAAGCTTGCATCACTGCACTTTGGCCTAGGTGATAGAGAGAGATCTTGTCTCCAAAAAAAAAAATAATAATAATAATAATAATGTTAGAATTTGCTTCTGGGGAACCTGAATTAAGATTTGACCCTGAATCCTAATCTGTAATCTCCATCCTGGGTTTCATGAATGCTATATCATTATCAATATTTGAAGGGGACCGGGAGCTGGTCTGCTCACTATTAACCTATTTTCTCCACCCTCTTTTGACTCTTGCAAGAATTCACTACTGCTCTAACTCCTTACACTCCCTTTTACACATTCAGCACCTTCAGGCTGTCAACAATTACATGGCAGATTGTGCATAACTTCAAAATCGCCTTTAGTGCAAAAAAATTGGAACCACAAGTTGCCTACCTAATTTAGCTCTGGTGGGTGGGGGACCCATCAAGTTGGTACCAATCCAGTGTATTAATTATTCCAGTTATTGTTACTACAAAGCAGCATAGCTAGCTGAAATATAAGGCAATTTCTTACTGCTCACACATTTAAAATATATGCAATAAAGAAATAAACCAGATTTCTTGCCCACTTTTCATTCCATGTGCACAATTGCAAATGTAATAGTGAAAACTATTTTAGCCCTTTTGGAAAACCACAGTCAAACATTCTCTCATAAGGAGTGTTCCTGAATTTACAATATTCCTTAATATAGGTGATCCATTACCAATTCAAGTTTGATGAAGCCTAGTAGGCCCCGTTTTACAATCTTCTTTGCAATGTCTTAAACAAAGAGAATTCTTACTTTTGTAGTTACTTCTACAATCTCCTTGGAATAATAAAGAGGAATAATTAGATGTTAGTGTAAATCATTCAGCTTCTATTTTTGTAAATACATTTAAAAATAATTGACCAATCAAGTAACTAAGGGGGCTAGGGCAGGAGGATCACTGGAGCCCAGGAGGTCGAGGCTGCAGTAAGCCAAGCTTGCATCACTGCACTTCGGCCTAGGTGAGATTACAGCAGATGTTGCTTGCCTAAAAGTAGGACACAAAAACAGGGCCATTCCTCCAAACATAGTAGTTTTTTCTCACAACTCAAGGATTAAAACAGAACTAAGCAGTTGCGTTATTAATCACTGTTACAAACTATTTTTTTGTAGGTAGCGTTCTTGATAATTCAGGAGGCAGTTCTTATCCTTGACCCCTCACCCGTGGCCATGAGGATGGGATAAAAGTGATGTCAAAGCATGGAGACAATCAGCTATTAATAGCGTCTGCTCTTTGGTCTTTAAGGAACCAGTTCTTTACCCAAAGACATGGAACATAAGAATTCGGGAATGGATGGCAGTGTTCCACCATGGACCTCCTCAAGTTATTTTTCTATGTTATACCTGCCTTTTTTGGGAAAGGTGTCTGTGGCTTCTACTAAATTCTCGGATGGGTTCATGCTTAGAATTTTGTTTTTAAAAATCCCTGCAATAGGCCAGGCATGGTGGCTCATGCCTATAATCCCAGCACTTTGGGAGGCCAAGGCAGGCGGATCATGAGGTCAGGAGTTTGAGACCAGAATGGCCAACATGGTGAAACCCCATCTCTACTAAAAATACAAAATAATTAGCCAGGCACGGTGGTGCACGCCTGTAGTCCCAGTTACTTGGGAAGCTGAGGCAGGAGCATCACTTGAACTGTGGAGGCAGAGGTTGCACTGAGCTGAGATCATACCACAGCAGTCCAGCTTGTGCGACAGAGTGAGACTTCATCTCAAAAACAAAACAAAACAAAACAAAAACCCTGCAATAGAATGTCCCATTCTGCTCACCCAGAATATGACCTTTGCACCCTACCCTGATTTGACCTAATGCCATATCAGCCTCAAGACACCAGGTGAGGGATACTGTTGTTCACCCTGCTACAAGCCATCAGATGCAGCTTAGGGCTGGAAAGAAGACACCCATCAAGGTGGTTGGGACACTTCTTAAATGTGTACACTTTGCAGCTGTGTTTTCCAAGTTGATCTCAACTTGACTGTGAAACTATGGCAGAATGCACAGCAGCAACAAAAAGACAATTCTAGCTTTGAGTCAAAGAAAGTGAGTAATTGCTGGAGATAATGTAGGTGGCTTGGATCAAGAAGGTAGAAGTTAAGACATAAAAAGTGATTAGATCTTGGATGCGTTTTGAAGACAAAGCCAACAGAGTTTGCTGATCCATGAGTAGAGGGTGTGACAGAAAGAGGAAAGCAAAGATGAGGTTTATACCTGACCAACTGGCAGGGTAGAGTTGCCATCACTGCAGGGGGAAGGTATGGATGGGGCACACTGGATGGGAAGATCTGGAGTTCTATCTCTGCTAAATTATGTTGGAGATCCCCATTAGACATCCAAGAAGAGATACTTAGGAGACATTCATGGGAGAGGTCTGATCTAAACATACGAATGTGAGAATCATTAGAATGTAGGTGATGCTGAAAGTCACGAGACTCTTTGAGATTACCAAGAAAAAGAAAGAAGTGAAAAAGAGAAGTACAAAGACACAGCCATGGGGACTCCAAATTTAAGGGATAGAAAAGATTGAGAGGAATTCCTAAAGTCAGATGAGAAGAAACTGCTACTGAGTCAGGAGACTGTAGTACCCCAGAGGCCATAGGTGATAGGTCGATTTCCTTCCCTTCCTTCCTTCCTTCCTTCCTTCCTCCCTCCCTCCCTCCCTCCCTCCCTCCCTCCCTCCCTCCCCCCTCCCTCCTTTCTTTCTTTCTTTCTTTCTTTCTTTCTTTCTTTCTTTCTTTCTTTCTTTCTTTCTTTCTTTCTTTCTTTCTTTCTTTCTTTCTTTCTTTCTTTCTTTCTTTCTTTTCTTTCTTTCTTTTTTCTTTCTCAGACTTTTGCTCTTGTTGCCCAGGCTGGAGTGCAATGGCACGATCTTGCCTCACTGCAACCTCCGCCTCCCAGGTTCCAGTGATTCTCGTGCCTCAGCCTCCCTAGTAGCTGGGATTACAGGTGCCTGCCACCACGCCCGGCTAATTTTTGTGTATTTTTAGTAGACACGGGGTTTCACTATCTTGGCCAGGCTGGTCTCAAACTCCTGACCTCAGACGATCCACCCCTCTCAGCCTCCTAAAGTGCTGGGATTACAGGCGTGATGAGTCGATTTTCTAAAGATGCCCTCACCACTATGTCCCTTGCCGGGTGAGGTTAACACTGCTCCTTCAAGAGGTAGGGGACGATGTTTCCTCCCTGGGAATCTGACAGGCCTGTGACTATGGTAAAAGTGAAACTGGATGATTTCCAAAGCTAGATGACAAAAGCACCGCAAAATAGCTTTTGTCTGGCCTCTTTCTGTTGGAACACATGCCCTGGGAGGCCCAAGCCTACATGTGAGAAGTCTGGCCACAATGCTATGGTTGCTGCCATGCTGGGGAGACCACGGAGAGAGACAGAGACAGACAGGCACAAGGATCCTAAGTGTCCCAGCCTCTAGGTGTTTGAGTCTTCCTAGCCCAGGCACCAGGCATATGAGTGAAAGAACTTCAGCTCATTCCAGACCCCGACCTTCAAGCCATCCCAGCTGGCATGGAGTGGGGCAGAAATGAGTAGTGCCCATGAAGCCCTGTCCCTATGGCAGATTCACGAGCAAAATGAATGAGTTGGTTATTTTAAACCATTAAGTTTTGGGGTAATTTATTATGCAGTCCTAGTAACTGGTACACCAAATAAAGATGACATTTCTCACAGAAGCACTTTTTCAATTCTGTCAAAGGCTGTTGTAGGTAAATGGAGATGATGACTGAGAACCAACCGACTGCTGAATCAACAATGTAGAAGGCACTGGAAATGGTAAGGCAGAACTGAAAGAACATGGGTTTAAGAAAGAATGGGAATTGAATTGGAAACAGCCAGTAATGACTACTCTTTCTAGGAGTTTTGCTAAAAAAACAGATTTGAGAAATGAAGCAGTAGCTGGAGAGGAGAGTGGGGCCCGGAGAGAGGCTTTGGTTGAGGTTGAAGATAGACAGTATGTATATCGATGGTAATGATGCAGTAAAGGGTGGGAAATGGATGATGCAAAAGAGAGAGGAGTGAATTGCTGGGGCCAATTCTGTGAGAGATAAGAGGATACAGGGTCCATAACTTTATAACACAGGTAAAGGGAATGGCCTTAGCTGGAGCTCAGCAAGTTTGTTCATGGTTACAGAAGTAAATGCAGAGTCTATGAGCACAGAAGCAGGTGAGTGGTAAACATTGTGGTGGAAGGAAGTTTAAGTTCTAATTTGCTTGCTTCTGTTATTTCAGTGGAAAGTAAGTGGTCTAGGACTTTACCAACCAGCATTAGGGTCCCACTTGAAGTCCATAATCATGAACTTAAAGGGAGAGCAGTTAGTGTGGCAATGCTGTTGTCCAGCCACATTCAGTGGCCCAGGTGCAAGCACAAAGTAGGCGGTGCTTTGGACTTCACCAGGGTCAGGGAATTATCAAGAGAAAACTGATAAGAGAAAGGGGTAAGGGAGATGAGAGCTTAGGCAAAGGAGTGGCTGTGGAATTTAAGCTGGGCTAAGAGAAAACGGAAGATGTCGGAGGTTGAGGGACAGCAAAGATGCAGTGGGGTGTATGGATTGTAGCTCCCAGCAGAGGTGAAGGATTGGTCGAGCTCATGTACTTTAAATAGCTCCAATCTGAGGATGAAGAACTCCAGCTCAGAGAGGGTAAAGTAGCTTTCAAGTAAAGTCACCAGGGATTCAAAGCTAGGCTGCCCAGCTCCTGTAACAGTAAGAACATCTCTTCGCAGCTCAACATTTGATCAGAAAGAAAGAGAAAAAAGAACAATTGATATTGATAGTCACCAAGAGCTCTGAAAACCAGATCTGGAGAAATATCCGCGGGAGATCCCTCATGTTGTGAGATCTTGGTTTTACCTCCTGAGTGACATTATCACATGCACTTTTCAGAAGACTCTTGGTTATTTTTCTTATAATCCAATTTTTAATTCTTTGAGTTCTCCCTAGAAAAGGAACATAGCAAAAGAGTTGGCCTATGGGTAGGAAAATGAAAACTAAAGTTTCCATGGATCTTGTGCACCTGGTGCATATATACTTCCTTACTGACCCATTTCCTGTAGCCCATGGAAGATTTCATCAAAGGAAGTACATGTCACAATTACATCATGAACCCAATTGTTTAAAGTTTCTATTACAGCCAATTAATTATAATGAGTACCAGTAGGCTCTCTATTTCTGCCCTGATACTTTGGCCAATGGCATCACACAGCAATTATGGGAAGATGTCTGTAAGAGGAAGTTTTGTAAGAGAAATTTTATAAGGCTGTTTGTGTATTGTGCCCTCAATTGTATTTGCAATATCATTTCCTACTGTTGATTGTCCCGTAATTCTGGTCATGCAGCAACTCCAGCATTGGTAATGTGTTTATTTCCAGAGGAGGCGGTTTGGGTGGGGAAGGAGGGGAGAGCTAAGAGGTTGTTATTTGTGTGTTTAAAAAGGCAGGTTAGCCTGAATATAATTATCTTCTTTTTTTCTTCTTGCTAAAGAGAGAAGGAAAAAAAAAAACATGTGTAAGCTTGATTATTTAGGAAATAAGCATACTAAAATAATTTGATGAAATTGGGTCTTTTGAAACCAAAATAAGGTTGTGAAGAAGGAGAAATTTTCTCTACCCAGTATTCTCTACTCATTTCCATATTATTCCCACCCCACCCCACCATTCCACCCTGGTTGAGCTTTCTGGGATCTCTCGTTACTTTGTAAATCCTGACCTCTGACGTACAAGAAAGAGCAGAAGCTTGGACTTCAGAAAGATCTGAGTTTTTATATAAGTTCCATCTACTAATGTATATCCTTAAGCCAGATAAGGCTCTCTGAGCCTGTTTCCTCCCCCGCATTCTGTAAAGTGGGGATTATAATACCTACCTCATGGGGTGGTTTGTAAGACTTAAATAAGTAGGAACAGCACCTGGTTGCTTACAATTGACTCAGTGTCCTGTTGCCTTCTGTTCCTCAGCCTATCCCTTGATTCTTCCAACCATCTCTTCCTAATCTTTGTATATACTGCCTGCAATGTCTCCTGGACTCTAGCTAATTTGATGTGACTTCCCTCTCTCCTTTTCATCCATTCATCCTCCTTTCTCTTTCCAGTCTCCAAAATCCCAATTGCCCAATAAAGCTTATCCATGTATTCTGAAGACATAACTTACATATCAAGTTTACCTTGAAATTGTTTGTAAATTTCCATGACTCACTTTAATATATATGCACCATGACATCTATCGTATATTCATTTATTCATTCAATTATTTGATTTGCACATTGGTCCAACATCTCTCTTCCTGCTTATGTTTCTCCAGGTTGATATTGTAGCTGAAATCTTATATTTTTGTAGTGCTTCATACTTTGTTTCTGACATGTTTTATCATAGACTATCTCAGTGGAGCCTTACAACATCATGTGAGGTAAGCAGGTCAGATATTGTTATCATTTTCTAGCTTTATAAATGTAAAAACAGACTCAGTAGAGTAGGTAGTTTACCTACCCATGATCACAACCCTGGTTTGTGGAAACCAGGCCATCTTGACCCAAAGCACACTCCTCACCTCCACGAGCCACCTCCTACCCTTATTCATTCCCTCTTATGCTGTATGTGATCCTAATTCTAACAATGAAATTCCCTGGCTGCAGAGTCTTAGAAATATAAGTCTCTTTGTACTCTAGTCACTTTTTCCAGACCACACCACAGGGCCTATTTTAAATAGCTCTAATACTACATAAACCCCATTTTTCTTTAATCTGAGATTTCCTTTAATGCTGAGGAACCCAGAGATACTGATTTTGACTTTCCAGTAGTTTACAGCCATCAGGAGCAATACCGTGATCCTCAAGGCAAGGAGATCTCTTCAGCAAAGCATTAGTTTTGGGCTTAAAGAATGGCATATTCTTTGACCAAACAGGTTCAGTCATCCCTAATTCTGATTCGTTAAGTTCAAGAGCATGCTGATTTTTATTGTAACAGAACCTGCTGCTCTCTTATCTCATGCATGGTTGCAGTGCATTTAGATTCAGTTGATCATCACTCCTTATGTATCAATCCTTATCCTGCCCAGCTTCCATATTAAGTCTCCATAAGCCAACAATTCTAACACATGGCAACATAATAAACTTCTGACTATATTTTGATTCCAGAAAGACAACATTTGAAGGCATTTAAATGCCCTCAGGAAAATCTGTGGTATTTCGATGACCTCATTTGTGTTGCATGTGGCTCCATTTCAAAGTTGAACCCCTTCTTGGGCACACGAGCACAGGAAACAAATACAACACTGAAAAACATGTTTGATGTTTGAAGGTTTTATTAATATATATGTTGTCGTTAGAAATAAATCAAAGTTCCTTTCCTTCCTGGACCAGATTTTGACTCATAGTTACTTGCTGTTATTCATTTTCACTCCTCTGAATCTTCTAAATAAAAATAACCTAGCCTGGACAGGTGAGGTAGCTCATGCCTATAATCCCAGTGCTTTGGGAGATGGTGGCGGGAGGATCACTTGAGGCCATGAGTTTGAGACCAGCCTGAGCAACATAGTGCCCATCTCTACAAAATTTAAAAAAAAATTTTTTTTTTGAGACAGAGTCTCACTCTGTCACCTGGGCTGGAGTGCAGTGGTGCGATCTCAGCTCACTGCAACCTTTGCCTCCCAGGTTCAAGTGATTCTCATGCCTCAGCCTCCCAAGTAGCTGGGACTAGAGGAGGGTGCCACCATGCCCGGCTGTTTTTTTGTATTCTTGGTAGAGACAGGGTTTTACCTTGTTGGCCAGGCTGGTCTCAAACTCCTGGCCTCAAGTGATCCGCCCCCTTCAGCCTCCCAAAGTGCTGGGATCACAGGTATGAGCCACCGCACCTGGCCAAAATTAATTTTTTTAAGTAAATAAAAAAGAAAAAGAAAATCTTAAAAAGATCTTGTTTTCTTTCAAATTTATCTTAGCACATTTTTAACACTTTGAGTGTGTGTTTGTGGGTTTTTGTTTATTTTCCAAGGAAGTTTTAAATACTTAACATATTACACATAAGGCTGAATGACAATGGATGTTATCATTTGGTCACATGAGCTATATTTAAGACAGTCCCACATGCATGCGGGAATATTTGGAAATGAATGTTCGATTCAGCAATGTGTGCTGCACTTCTACTTTGCATTAAGTGATAGGAGAGAAAAACATATAAATGTGGGCTTATTATGAGATTTGCCCATAAAATAGGGAATTTTGGTAATTTAAAATAAAGTGCTAAATGGAATATAACCAAAACCAACAGACAGGTGAGCTCATCTGTGTTGCACCTAGCAGAAAAGAGAATTATCAGTATCAACCCAAATCTTTGAGAAATGAGTGCCCCATGACAGCATATCAGTTATCTTGCCTTCTGGATTCCTAACATATTAGGTCATAAATGATGACAAAAGAAAGTCTTCACTAGAAGCCAAGACATTTATTGAAGGTCTGTTTCAATCATATATTGTACAAAAACAAACCACCCCAAAACTTAGCAGCTTAGAAACAACAATCATTTTATTTTCTTTCTAACTCTATAGGCTGACTTGGTTCACCTGAGTGGCTCTTTGCATGTGATGTCAGCTGGGACTCTAGTCGACTAGGTGGGGCCTTGGCTGAGCTGAATGTCCACAGTGGAGAACTTACATGGCTGGTGGTTGATGCTGGCTGTTAGCTGGGAGTTAAGCTGGGACCATAGACTGAGTGTCTCCACTCTCTTCCACCTGGCCTCTCCATGTGGGTTGGACTCCTTACGATATGGGATTGTGTTCCAAGAAGGAAATGTTGCTGAAATACCATGGATTTGGCCTATGTCCTGCTGCTCACCACACAGAAAGGCAATCACTGAGACAATGAGTACTGCCAGGAAAGAAGGCTTTAATCAGGTGTTGCAGCCAAGGAGATGGGAGATCAGTCCCACATCCATCTCCCCAACTGACTACAATAAGAGGTTTATAGAGCAAGAAAGAAATGTAACGATGTGTGGGAAAACAAGAACTAAGGAGGGTAGGGAAGAGGAGCTGGTCGACAGGAAGCAGGTGGTAAGTTAGGCAATCATGACAGGTGAGGGATCTGACATCTCATGGTCCAGAGGCAGTGATCTGGTGAGTTTCAGTTTCTTGATACTATCTGGTAGTCCTGGTGGTTGGTTTTCTGGAAAAGGAACTCAGATAAGACAAATGTAACTTTCTCAGGTTTTAAGACTGGGAGGGCTAATTTCTGTTTATTCAAGAGAAACCATAAACATCAGTTCTATGGAGCAAGTGGGTCAGTTTCAGAAGCAGAAGCTTCCAGGCCTTTTAAGGTTTGGGCTCAGAAGTTCCAGATTGTCATTTTCTATCATATTCCATTGGACAAAACAGTCACATCGCTAGCCCAGATGCTAGGAGAGGATAAAAAATGCCACCTTTCTATGGCAGAGTAACAGACATAAAGGTGAAAGCAGGAACTTAGGATGGCTGTGTTTGGAGACTATCTACCCATAGAGCTCGAGTAAACACACAAAACATGCATGGCAAAGGCAAGACCTTTGCATCGGTCAGCCCGCCCAGGTCACTGGTCAGCCTGCCAAGTCATTCTCCTGGTTCTGTTACAGTCTCCTGCCTTTGTCTTCTTTCTATCTGGCCTTCCTTTGTATAAACTGAACTTCTAACTTCTGAACATCTTTCAAACCCAAGACGCCTGCATCTCTCCTAGAACTGAAAGCCTTTTGCCATGGTCTTGCTTCCCAGGCTTGACTCTTATCTCCTGCACTCTGAGCCCCACAGGACATCCTTGGTATAGTGGACTCTCTCTCAGGCCTGTGTTTTGGACCCTGATGTTCAATTTCCTCTGTGGAGCTTCATGGACTCCTAGTCCCAGCCTGCCCACATGGAATCTGACCTGTTTCTCCCAACACCCTAGTTTTAACCTTGATAGAGCATGGATGGGAGTGGACAGATAGTCATAAAAGATCCCATAGATCTTAAGAAGTTAAATGTCTTTGATTGAGCAGAGGGCTGAGCAATGCCATACGACTAGGACTCAGAACAGGATGCTTGCAGAACAGAGAGGGTTGAGGGAAACTCAGCTTGGACGAGGGAAAAGGTGAGGATGGCTGGGAAAATTAGGGTTCAGGGCCAGGTGATAACAATCAAGCAGTTTAGACTTGATGTGATATGAAACTGTAAATCACTGTGCACTCTTGAGCTGAGGTGTGGCTTGGTGAAATGATGTTTAAGCAAGATTTGTGCAGGAGTGGAATGTAAGGTAAAGTGGAGAAATTGAAACGAAGGAGGCCAATGGTAACTGGGTGCACAGGTGATGAGTGCTAGGATTAAAGGGGACTACAGTGGAAAAGATGAATATGAGACCATTTGAAGGGAAAAAATCTACAGGGCAGTGATTTCTCCAAGATGGGAAATTCAACTAAAGATGGCCAGTGGGAAGTTGCTGTAGGCTGTGGGGAAGGGAGGGGCTGAAGACAGTAGAGGGCAGAAAGCAATGGACAGGTTAAGACTGGAGGGGAGGAAAGGTCTGTTATACAGTACGGGCTTCCTCATCTAAGCTGGTGGATGCTGACATGAAGAAAGAATGACTCAGAGAAAAATTCAAAGGCAGAAGAGACAGGCTTTAATGAAAGTTTCAATTGAGAAGAAAAAGAGAAAGGCTAGAGTAGAAGTGACTCGTCTGAATTTTGACAAATGGTGGGGCCAACAACAGAAAGATTGATATGGTGAGGAAAGGCTGGCTTGGGAAAGAAGCTGAATATCACATAGACTGAGTCTAAGGTGACACAGAGCACTCTGGTAGGAACATCAGAAAGGGCCTAGAGGTGGGATGACAAGTTCGGCAAGGCAACATCAAAGTGTAAGTCCCTCGTTAAGAGTTGAAGTCCTGTGCCAGTGCAGATGTGGTGCCTGTCTCTGTCCCCAGAACACCTTGTGTTCGCTCTTTGCCACCTGAAGAGTAAAATGGCAGGATAGGAAGGAACGTCATATAGGAATGGTACAGGGAGCCCTGAGATCCACCTGTTGCCCTTATTCTTCTGAGTTCTCTAGTGAGCTTCCTAATGCACACCTGATCTCCACCACTCAGCATGAACAGTGCTGGTTGCTAGGTCTGAGGAAGCATGGTTACATTACCCAGGTATCTCCCCAATATGATTCACATCACTCAGCTTCAAATGAATTTGAAGCTGTGGATCCCAGACATCTGACCTAGGTGGAGAGATAGCTGAAATCCTCAACAATCCCTATGCACACCTCTTATGGAAACCTGCTAGACCCTGAGCCCTGAAGTGGCCGTTCAGACTGGGTCATGCTCCTGCTCCTTTCCCATTCCCACAAGGTTGTCTCAGGAGGAATGAGGCCCTCCTCTCCTCCTCTTTCCTCTTTTTCTGACTTGGACATAGATACTGCTCCCAGTTTCTCTTTTTTCCTGTGTAGTGGAATTTGGGGTCACCTCTCTCAGTTCCGCTTCTCTCAATTAGCAGCTAGCATCTAAAAAACCTCCATCAACCTCAAGCTTTTAATCAAGTAGAAAGTTCCCTGCTTTTCTCCTTAGCTGGTATCAGCGTTTTTCTATGTTTTCTCTCCTCTCTCTCTCTTGACAGTTCTTGCTATGTTGCTCAGGCTGACAGTGGCACGATCACGGCTCACTGCATCCTCAAACTCCTGGTCTTAAGCAGTCCTCTGACCTCAGCCTCCCGAGTAACTGGGACTACAGGCACATACCACCGAAATGGTATGAGACTACTCACCAACCCCAGTGCCTACAACCTTTCATGTTACCAAACTTATAAATGTTCACCCATCTGTTTCTACTACACTTTCTAAAATGTTTCATATGACAAAGTTTTATTTTAACATGGACAGTGTCTGTCCCCTGCCTGGGGGTGGGATGGAACATATATCCCAAGGGTAATTCTATGGATTTGCATTCAAAGAGTCTTGAGTATTTTTTTTTTTTCCTATTAACTCTGTGTGTGGAAGAATTCACTTAGCAGGGAAAAAGTCAAAAGCTTAAGACTGGATCTTGGGGGATACCTGCCTTCAGTTCAGAGAGTAAAAATAAAAATGGGTGAAGGACAGAAAGAAGTGGTCAAAGCCTAAGAGAAAATCTAAGAAAAATTAAGAACCAAAGGAGCAATCAAAAAAACTGGCAAGAAGGAGTTTGGGGGGCAGGAAGCTCTGTGGGGGAGCAAGGAACAGCACATGATTCCTGAGCCCTTATGTGCTAGGTTCTGTGCTAATTGCTTTGCATGCAAATTCCATTTAACATTCATAGTTAACTTTATGAGTTATTAACATGCCCACAAATCTGAGGCATGTTCTGTATGGTTTCCCAGAGTCCTCCCAGGAGGAGTGGGGATGGAATTAAGTTCCAGGTGCTCACAGTAGCAATTTGCTTGATAATATAAGCTCTAATGGCGTCTCCTTTCCCTGTTCACTTCCTTATTCCCTACCACATTTTCCAGCATCACCTCCCAAATAAACTACTTGTACTCACATACTTGTGCCAGGGTCTCAGCTGCATCACTGTGGCTAGGGAGGGGAAGCCCTGAGGTATAGTTTTCTCAGGCTCCTCATGGGTCCTCTGCCTCTCCAGCTCTGAGTCAAGAACTGCCTCAGGGCCTGCTAAGTGGGAAGGGGTGATACCTTAGCAGAGGCAGGAGTGGGTGCTCAGGCCAATGGGCTGCTGGAGGACTTGTCAGGGCTGGAGGGTCTGCAGTCAGGCAGAGCTAATGGAAGGCTGGTCAGTCACAGGAGGTCAGCTACGGATCCCTGTGGGCATGAGACAGACCATGAGTTCTCTAGCCACAGACTGTTGGCCAAAAGGCCAGCAAGGTAGCTAGGAATCAGAGGCATAGGGGCCATCACCCCAGGAGGGAGCTGAAGGACACCATCCCCAAGGATCCTGTTTTAGGTCATTTGTGTTGTTATAAAGGAATACCTGAGCCTGGGTAATTTATAAAGAAAAAGAGGTTTATTTGGCTCACAATTCTACAGGCTGGAAAAGAAGCATGGTGCTGGCATCAGCGTCTGGTAAGGGCTTCAGAAGGCTTCCAATCGTGGAGGAAGGGGAAGAGGAGCCAGTGTGTGTGGAGATCACATGGGGAGAGAGGGAGCAAGAGAGAGGGGTGGTGCCAGGTTCTTGTTAACAACCAGCTCTTATGGGAACTAAAAGAGCAAAACTTTACTCATTACCTCAAAGATGACACCAAGCTGCTCATGAGAGATCCACTCCCATGACCCAGACTTCTCCCATTAGGCCCCACATCCAACGCTGGGGATCAAATTTCAACATGAGATTTGGAGGGGTCAAATGTCCAAGCCATGGCAGACCCCATATCTTCTTCTCTGCCAATTAAGCCATTGATTTCCTCCCATCCAGCCAAAAGTCATCTTGCAAAACATTCTGGGAAAGATACAGAAGATGCAAAAATCTTAAAGACCAAGCATTGCCTCATAGGATCATTAAATGATTGGATGGCAGATTTAGAAGTTAATTGTTTCCTCTTGCTCACAGGTGGGAGGAGGCTCAGGATCAAGGTCAAACAATAAAAGGGGCCTTCTTTTCTCTGCACAGTTGAGCTATGTTGTGTGTGATTCCACTTGAACAGCCTATGAGGCTGAGCTTTGGGAATCTATGCTGAGAATCAGTCATCCTAGGATTCAAAAATCCTGGAGAAATAGTCTATGGCACCGCTGATGGGTAGAGACAGGAAACACAGTTAATGTCTTCTGAACACGCTGGGATTTGACTTGGCCTCTGTTCAATCCTAGCACACTTTCAGGAGTGGCTCTTTTGTTTGTTTTAAAGTACCTCTCCACCCATGAATTCTGGCCCTCCAGTAGCAGGATGTTATACAAATAGGCCAAGTTTTCCACAGGACTGTGGCTCTCCTTCCCTCCTTCCATGAGGGTATCAATATGCAGAAAAGGCCCTTGCTGTCTCCTCTGTTTTGTGTTCTGCTGGAGTGGCTCTTCCTGCAATCTGCTAAGACAGGAACTGGCTGCACTTAGCTCGAGTGGGCCCTCATCCAGCCCCTCTCAGCCGGGTCTGTGGTGGCCAGGGCCTCCCTGGCAAAGCTAACACACAACTACTATTGAGAAACAGCCGACAAGGGAAAGAGTGGCGTTTGAGCCTTGAAACTCAGGCTTCTGGCTACATAACAACACATCGGATGAGGAGGGTGAGCCAGGAGCCTGATAGAGAAAACAGGAGGCCGCTTTAAGGAATTTACACAGTACCTTTGCATTGGCAGGAGTTTAATTATTCATTCACAGCCAGCCGGATCTCAAAGGCTCAGCTGACAAAGCTTCAGCCCTTCTCTGCAACCATTAGAGGAAGCAGTCTGAGCCCTTTCGCTTGAGTAAACAGGCAGTGAGTACAGGCTACTATGTCCTGAACAATATCGGAGAACAGGGTTTCAGGCCATTTCCTTTACTGGCAGCGTGGTGACTTTTCATAAGGATAAGCTCAAAATGTAAGGGCCAGAGGGTCTGCAGTTAACATGGGGGGAGGAGACTGTAACCATAGCAGCAACAAGAACACTGATAGTAGGGATTATGCATTGAGCCCTTTCTATATGCCAAGCCACATTAGGCATTCTTCCTGCACCCAGAGCAAGCCTTTATCATTGTCCCCACCGTGCATTTCAGGAAACTTGGGCGAAGAGAATTTGCCCCAAATCCTAATCCTGTAACTGCTAAGAGATTGAGCCAGGAAGCCAAAATTAAAATGCACATCTACTCAGGAAACTGTTTTCTATCTATATTTTCTCTCTTTCTCTCTCTGAAACTTTCTTCAAAACCTTTGATGTTACAATTTTTAAAACTCAGACATATGGTTGACTTTCCCCCCCCCCAAAGGCCTAAAATCAAGTCCCTTCATTCATGACTATTCATGATTTTAATTTAAAAATAAAAGAATACTACAGAATACTGACTCAGAAAACTGGGTGTTTGTCATCTGCCATGAACCTGGTTTCCTGCTTGACACAAGGTAAGCGGAGTGAGTAAGTGGCAATTTTTCACCTTTATTTAAACATTTTTTCTCAGTAGAAACTTTGTACAGTCCTACTTTCCCTCCTACCTTGGCAAACAAGCAGGTGACCTTCCTTTGAAATCTCTGAGATGCTGAATCTGTCTTTACGGAACTTCTCTCCTTACCTCTCAACACTGACTCTTGCTCCAGTTCCGGAAATACAGCCGAGACACAAGGACAAGGCAGAAAAGACACTATCGGTCATCACGCCCCCACTCCCAACCAAGTCAACCAAGTCTTCAGAGAGGGTCCTTTGAGTGCATTTTCCCCTGCAACATCCAAGACAAAGTTAATGAATGCTGAATTGTCTCCTTTTTTTTTTTTTGAGACGTAGTCTCGCCATGTCACCCAAGCTGGAGTGCCATGGTGCAATCTCAGCTCACTGCAACCTCCACCTCCCGGATTCAGGCGATTCTCCTGCCTCAGTCTCCGGAGTAGCTGGGATTACTGGTGTCCACCACCACGCCCAGCTAATTTTGTATTTTCAGTAGAGAAGGGGTTTCGCCATGTTGCCCAGGCTGGTCTCAAACTCCTGGTGTCAAGTGATCCACCCACCTCGGCCTCCCAAAGTGCTGGGATTACAGACATGAGCCACTGTGCCCAGCCTCCTTTTAAAACTAGTGAATTTGAATGATACTTCAGACCCTACAAGTTGTACCAGTGATTTGGTTTCAATCCTATCATATCTTACATGGCAATAATACTGCAAATATATGCACATTCCATACCAAGTGCTGAAAAAATATGGTAGCAGGTGAGTGATGTGGATTTGTTTTCTGTTGCCCAGTATCCACTAAGGCTTTCTAAGGGGTGACCATTTCACACATCTTATTTCTATGTGCCCATTATTACCACAGTCATAAGATCATCTCCCAAAAGGTGGTTCTGGAAAACTAAGTTGATCTAGCAAGGGATTACTAAAATCCCTTTGTATTTTAGAGAGCAGAAGCCTCTACTTGGTGATTTCTGCTGGATTTTCCACTGTCCCAGGGTAAGAATAAAGACAAAATGACCCTAAGGTATGCATTAGAAGATGAATTTTTAATTTTTAACATCTTGGTTGGGCTTTCCTTCATAAACCAAGTTCTGCATTGTGCCCTGTCACCTTTAAGTCTCCCCGGTCCGTGCCAAACTGTATTTGCACTAATTGTTTTGACACCGTGTCCGGAGTGCCGGGCTCGAGCTCCTACAGCGTTACCTCTACTCCCACAGGCTTTTGAGATCCTGTGCTTTGGTCCCATTTATATGAGGACGCTCCAAGATCATCACCCTCCCTCACTTCCTTCTATATCCACCCTGCATTTGTCACCCACCAGTGAGGCTTCCAAGGACAATGGGAGATGCTTTGATAACAGCACCCACAACTCACATTTCCAAAGCACCTCTGAAGTTCTGGGTCACATACCAAGTGCTTCAGAGGAACATTGATTTAATTCTTCCAGCAGCTCTGTGCTGTGTATGTCAGCCTCCACAGCAGGTAACAAGTGGCACTCAAAGAGGCCAGTGAAGGACATTCACAGACACGAGGGTAGGGGTAAAGGACTGATATGGGATAGTGAAGCTCCCAGGAAATAGCAACAGCCTGAAGGAGCAAGGGAAGAGATAGTCTAGTGAGAGCTGGAGTCAGAGAAGAGGAGTCATTTGCCAAGAACACGGCTGTAAAGGAACGCAGCTACATGCAGAGCCTGGGCCAGAAGGCGGTGTGCACGTATAGGGCTGGCGGGGAGAAAGGCATCCATGTCCCTGACCTCACTCTTGTGCCACCTTCCAATCTCAATGGAGCAGCTCCTATTGGCCACACCCAGCTGGCAGGCAGGGGAGTCTGGGGGATTCTGACTGGAGAGGTCAGTCTCCTGGGCACAGAACAGGACAGAGAAAGGCAGAAAGTGGATTCAGGGAAAGCAAGTGGAGAAATACCAGCATAATATAGCTTCTCTTTTTTCCTCACCATGTAAAATGCCCATGTAAAAGATGGGGCGGATGAACTCAGAGGGTTTCAGTATCTGCCCAAGTTCATAAGTGGCAAAGCTGGAGATTCAGATCCAGGCTTTGTGACTTTGGAGTCCGTTGTCTAAGGCACTCTCAATGTGATGTTCCGGGTCCTGCCCCGTCCTCTACATCAGACCCAGGTGATTTGGACTTTGCATGTTGTCCAAATTTATTATTTTCCTGTGACAAGCAGTTTGGAGACCAGAGTCTCTTTCTCAGGCCAGCTTTCTGTCCTAAGAAAGTAATTTCAGTCTTGGCGCGGGGGCTCACGCCTGTAATTCCAGCACTTTGGGAGGCCAAGGCGGGCGGATCAGAAGGTCAGGAGATCAAGACCATCCTGGGTAACACAGTGAAACCCCGTCTCCACTAAAAATACAAAATATTAGCCGGGCGTGGTGGCAGGCACCTGTTGTCCCAGCTACTCGGGAGGCTGAGGCAGGAGAATGGCGTGAACCCGGGAGGCGGAGCTTGCAGTGAGCCGAGATCAGGCGACTGCACTCCAGCCTGGGCAACAGAGTGAGACTCTGTCTCAAAAAAAAAAAAAAAGAAAGTAATTTCAGCATATTGCCACACATTTTAGGTTACTCTGAAACTGTCAAACCACAGACTGGATTTGGGTTTCATCCGACACAGTGTAACATGGCTACAGTTAACTGTTGTCTTCCCGGGAGGACACTGCACATGAAATTCCCTCCCCAATCCAGGCCACACTAGGTTCAGTACCCCAAAGCCCTGTACATTGAGTATTAGCTTGGGAACTGTTTATGACTTCTGCTAAGCCAATGTTCTGACTGGGCTGAAACTTCACTGTTAAAGGCAGGAGAAACACAGAGGGAATTATGCAAACAAAAAAGAGTTCATACATAACTTTTAACTTATTCCTGCCAAATCTTGCTCTTGGATTTAAAAGCATATAGTTGTTCTGTCTGATAACTTACACTGCCAGGGCAATCCTAGTGCCTCTTTATGTCAATGTTTCAAGAGACTTGCTTCTTTGTGTAAACCACAGGAAACCTGGAAATATGTCACACAGCTTTTTTGTGGCAAATATACTTTAAAAAAAAAATCAATAGGTTTTTGGGGAACAGGTGGTGTTTTGTTACATGATTAAGTTCTTTAGAGGTGATTTCTAAGATTTTGGTGCACCCGTCACCCGAGCAGTGTACACTGTACCCAATGCGTAGTCTTTTATCCCTCACCCCCCTCCCACCCTGTACCCTGCATCTCCAAAGTCCATTGTATCACTCTTACGCCTTTGCGTCCTCATAGCTTAGCTCCCACTTATAAGTGAGAACATACAATGTTTGGTTTCTCCATTCCTGAGTTACTTCACTTAGAATAATAGTCTCCAATTCCATCCAGGTTGCTGTAAATGCCATTATTTCCTTTGTTTTTATGGCCGAGTAGTATTTTCTTTATCCACTTGTTGATTGATGGGCATTTGGGCTGGTTCCATATTTTTGCAATTGCAAATTGTGCTGCTATAAACATGAGTGTGCAAGTATCTTTTTCATATAATGACTTCTTTTCCTCTTGGTAGATACCCAGGAGTGGAATTGCTGGATCAATTGGTAGTTCTAATTGTAGTTCCTTAAGGAATCTCCACAATGTTTTTCATAGTGGTCGTACTAGTTTATTACATTCCCACCAACAGTGTAAAAGTGTGCCTTTTTCACCACATCTACACCAACATCTATTTTTTTTTTAATTTTTTGATTACGGCCATTCTTGCAGGAGTAATGTGGTATCACATTGTGGTTTGGATTTGCATTTTCCTTATCATTAGTGATGTTGAGCTTTCTTCCATATGCTTGTTGGCCATTTGTATCTTCTTTTGAGGATTGTCTATTCATATCCTTAGCCCACATTTGGATGGGATTGTTTGTTTTTTTCTGGCTGATTTGTTTGAGTTCTTTGTAGATTCTAGGTATTAGTCCTTTGTTGGATGTATAGACTGTGAAGATTTCCTCCCACTCTGAGGGTTGTCTGTTAACTCTGCTGATTATTTCTTTTGCTGTGCAGAAGCTTTTTAGTTTAATTAAGTCCCATCTATTTATCTTTGTTTTTGTTGCATTTGCTTCTGGGTTCTTGGTCATGAAGTCTTTGCCTAAGCCAATGTCTAGAAGGGTTTCTCTGATGTTATCTTCTAGAATTTTTATGGTTTTAGGTCTTAGATTTAAGTCTTTGCTCCATCTTGAGTTGATTTTTGTATAAGGTGAGAGATCAGGCAAATCTGATATTTGACTTTAATTTAGATCAAATGTCTACACTTTGAAGACATTTTAATTTTACCAATAATCTTTAAAATTGTCTTTATTTCCAGATTACTAAAGTCATGCAAATAAAAGGCATTAAAGTTTCTGTTTTTCTGACAAAATATGATTTTTAAGCGCTTATTTTTTCTAAGCCAATTAGTCAGAGCTCTTTTATATATAAACATCACACACACAACACATAAATACATAGACAGACAGACAGAAGATCCAGTAGTTGTAAGGTTTTTCATTTGCCAGTGTCTTACTTGGATTACTAGCTTCAGGGTGGAGCCTTTGTAGGAACAGGGCCAGGAAAGCATGCAGCTTCTAGGACCTAATAAGAAGGCTTTGTGGCAAATACACTTTTAAAACCTAACTCTGCCAAGTGCACTGGTGCATGCCTATAGTCCCAGCTACTCAAGAGGCTGAGACAGGAGGATTGCTTGAGCCCAGGAATTCTGGGCTATAGTGCAATATGCCGATCGGGTGTTCGCACTAAGTGTGGCATCGATACGGTGACCTCCTGGGGGTGTGGGAGCATCAGGTTGCCTAAGGAGGGGTGAATATATGGAACAGGTAAGAACTCACGTGCTGATCAGGAGTGGGATTGCATCTGTGAATAACCATTACACGCCAGCCTGGGCAACATAGAGAGATTTTGCCTCTTAAAAAAAAAAAAAAAAAAAAAAAGACAAAACCTGGCTCTTTGGTGTGAAACATTTTGAGTGACAACATAAATAATGATGACAATGGATCAAAACCCATAAAATACAATAAATTTCTATAAGCCCATACTGATACAAATAAATAATTGACTAAATAAATAAACAGGGGAGAGGGAAAGCAACAGAATCCCAATTAATAAATGTAGAAGGAATGATGCAATTGGAAAACTATCATTTGGCAAGACACGCAGTAATAATTGTTCTAGACCAGAAACATCCATGGGAAAGCCGGGTGCAGTGGCTCACACCTGGAATCCCAGCACTTTGGGAGGCTGAAGTGGGGGGTAATGCTTTAGCCCAGGAATTCAAGACCAGCCTGGGCAACACAGCAAGACCTCATCTCTACAAAAAATAAAAATAAAAAATTAACCAGGCATAGTGGCACACGCCTGTGGTCCTAGCTACTTGGGAGGCTGAGATAGGAGGATCACTTGAGCCTGGGAGGTTGAGGCTACAGCGAGCCATGATTACGCCACTACACTCCTGCCCGGGTGACAGAGTGAGACCCTGTCTCAAAAACAATAAAAATGGAAATAAATAAGCTGACTCTTTTACTAAATACCATCTCCCTATACATTTAAGACATGATTTGATATAAGTGGATTTGCATAACTTAAATTCTATTGCATTTCTGATACATTTCTGTTGTATTTCTGATATATTTCTGTTGCATTTCTGATACATTTCTGCTTGTCCGTTCTGTACATGATCAGTCTCTTCATTTCACTTTGCTATATGAAAGCCGATTTTCAAACTATTCACATGGTAACATCTTGAAGTCTCTCTGCCTTTCTGATTCTCTAACATTTTCAGATAGGACCCTGCATTATTTTTTCCTTCTCATACCTCTCTCATCCTTCTCAATCAAAATAGTTGAATGGGTTAGTCAATGGGTGGATTAATAAAGCTACAGAATCACTCTCCAAGATTACATAATACCTGATGTGCCCAAGGGAGAAAACCAGGGGGGCAGGTCGCAGGGGAAGCACTCTCAAGTAGCTTGAAGTAACAGATGCTACACGTCTCCCCCAGCATCCACTGCAGACAGTCCCCTACAGTAATACCCACAGCTTCCTGAAATAGCTTCCTGCATCTTTGTGCCCAAGGGCATTTTCTGGCATGGAAGGTGATTACCCAGCATGGGGCAGTTTATAAATGCTAGGAAGTTGGATTTAATGCACAAGGCACAAACTTCAGCCACTGAGGGAAAGAATTGGTGGATAAATATCCCAGCTTCCCTGCCCCTCAGGAGGGCAACAATGAGTTGTGTTCCACGCAGTTCCTTGAGGGTCTCCAGTGGGATAGAGCTCCTGTTGCCCACGGGACAACCTGCTCATTGACACATCTTACATAGGGCTTCCCTGGTCACTTTCCCATTCCTCACTGTACTTCCCACAATCATCTTGCAAATCAATTACTTGCACCTGAATCTGTAAGGCATACTGGGAAAAGGGGGGTCATCCAATTGCACATAAACAAACATCTTAGGCTCTCTCTGTCTCCGATGGAATGGACCACTTCTAATCCCACGTTTTCTCTCACACTTCATAGCCCTTTGGGGACAGGCCATGGCATTTGATCTTGCCTACCTCCCCACTCCCTAAATTTTAGAAATAATAATTTGATTCTCTCTATGACCCTGGTCCAGCCTAGCTAAGCTGTCATAGGGATACACAGCTTAGATCCTTGATAAGTGCTCATGCTAGTAAACCCACTTGAGGGGGAACTAAAGAGCCACCCTGGACAGCCTTAGTGCCGGTGAACTCCTTAACTCCCCTAGAAAAAGAGTGAATACGGCATAACCATACAGTGCTCCTGTAGTTTAGCATGATCTGGTTATGCTTGATCAGCGTAAACTACAGGGGCACTTATTAAGGAGGTGGAGACACTAACTACCCTGTTGGAAGTTAGTCATGACACTTCCTGTCAGCAGGTGTTAATATGAATCTTAGTGTCCACCTAACTTCTCTATTAAGCTGGTTGAAAGTTTCAATTTTTTTATGGACCTGTACAGGCTTGAAAAGGAAGATATTTTAACAAAGAAACTCAAAGATCTAGGACGGTAGTAAGTTATCAAGCTTTACCCTTATACTTACTTTGTTTTTTAAAAGAGAATTCTATTTAAGTTCTCATATGTTTTATTTTAAATGATTTTTTTCCGAGTTATCAAAAGTAATACATGCTCATGTAATGAATCCACAGCCTTGAAAATAAATAAAAATCATTGCCTGCATAAAATCCAGGTACACATTTTGGGGTTGTGTTTTCTTTCCTCTGCATTACGTAGAATTATAGATGCATTCATGTGCTGATAAAGTTATAAAATCTGTATCATATTGTACATACAATTTTATCTTCTTTCTTCTTAAATCTAACATTATAATATTAACATTTCCCTTGTCTTCATAGAGTTATAAATAATTTCAGTGGCTGCATGCATGATATACCAAACAATGAATATTCTATAATCTTATTTTATTATTGCACACTTTAGTTATAATTTGTGATATCATTAAGTGGTACTGTGATATCTGCATATAAATAATGTTGTGATGATATCTATGCATGTATTTCAATTTTTTCAACTTTCAAAAAATTTAAAAATACTTCCTTAGGATAGTTCCTACACAGAAAATTATAGGGACAAAGGATACAGATTTATTTGAATTTCTTATTAGAAAGGCTGTTCCAATTTATATTTGGATTAGTATTGTATCAGCATCTCATTCAACTATTAATTTTAAAGCCCTTTGCTAATTTAATGGGAAAAAATAGTATCCCAAATTTGTTTAATTTGTAATTCATTGCTGGTGAGATTTATTCTGTATTTCTTCCATCAATTTTTTTGTTTATATCCTTTGCCTATTTTAAAATTATTTATTTTTAATTGACAAATAATTGTGTCTATTTTGGGGTACGTGTGATGTTTTGATCTGTGTGTACCTTGTTGGAAAGATTCACTCAAGCTAATTAATATATCCATTATCTCAACAACTTAGCATTTTTTTGTGCATGGAGAGATCATTAAAAATCTATTATTTTAGCAATTTTAAACTATATATTTTTATTAATTGTGGTCACCAGGTAGTAAAATAGATCACTAAAACCTTTGCCCATTTTTCCATTGGAAATTTGGTGATTTTCTTATCAAGATGTTTAAGGTCAATATACACTAGAAATAGACACATGTGGTCTATCACATCTATTGCAAATATTTTTCTGGTTTGTCATCAGACTTTAACTTACTGTGCTTTCAAACAAAGTTGCCCACATGTATTTCTAGTTTTAAAAAATGATTTGTTTTTACATTTAATTCCTTACCATCTGCAGAATTTATTCTGCTATAAATGGTTTACTTCTATTTTTCTAATAAATTACTGTAGGTTTAACAACCATTTAGTTACATATTTCGGGCAAAACGCACTAGAACTTTTCTTTTTGAAACTAGTAGCTGAAGTTGCATTTTGTCCAAAGCCAAAAAGAACTTGCAAATGCCCTTTGCTTCCTTAGAAGTGTTGATTCAGATTTTGGAAAGTGAATGATCAAAAACTGTTTCAGGAAGCTTCAGTGCTTCCAAAGCACTAGCATTAAGGAGAGTGGAAAGGCCTGTTTGTGTCTCTGGGTAAGTAGAGATGACTTAGGGCTTTGGTCTGGGGATTTTCTGTGAGTGCATGAAAACCCCTAAGCAGGGTGGCATTCAAACGCCACTTCCTCTGTATCCTTTCCATAGGTCTGCGGTCACAATTCTGCCGAGAGGTTAGTGAATGGAGGAAGCCCTTTTATCAGGCAATTTTCTAACACAGAAGTGTTTGCCCTTCCTGAAATGAAGTGATGATATATTTGTGTAAAAGAGGAAGCAGCAGGCAGGATAACTGAATGTCTGTCACTCCTCTCTGGCAGGTTTTAGATGCTTCAGCAACAAGATACAATTAAAAACATTTCTCACGCAAAAATCTCCCTAGCCCACCAACTTGGAGGTAGCCGGTATCAGAAAATGTGTTTTCTTGGCATTCAGTGTAGCCAATGGTGGCATTTAAGTAGTTTGTGAAGAGCCGGATTTGACCGGTCATTTGTTCTCCTATTGCAGAGGCCTTTCGTGGCTTTTTGCTCCCCATTACAGTCATTCACTGTATTTTGCGACAGTCCCCGATTTTCCTTTAGGGACTTCTTATCCCCTACTCACTCACATGTGTCTTGATCTTTCTCCATCACCTGCCACAGTGACTGGCAGGGGTCCGGTGAAGGTCGACCCAGTTTTCCTGTTTGAGCCCCTAAACTGCCTGGCCATCCTGCCATATGAAAAGCCCAGGGGTGAGTCAGCTACAGAAAGGCCCAGTAGGAGCTCAGCATTGAACCCTAAAGCCAAGTTCATTCCTGGACATCTCAGTTGCATGAATTAATACATTCCCTTTTCTTTCTTACAGCAGCTTAAGTTGGCCTTCCTCTGGGTTACATTTTTTTTTTAAGTCCTTTTTTTTTCTCTGAGATGTAGTCTCGCTCTGTCACCCAGGCTGGAGTACAGTGGCATGATCTCGGCTCACTGCAACCTCTGCCTCTTGGGTTCAAGTGATTCTCCTGCCTCAGCCTCCCGAGCAGCTGGGATTACAGGTGCGTACCACCATGCCCAGATAATTTTTTGTACGTTTTTTAGTAGAGATGGGGTTTTGCCATGTTGGCCAGACTGGTCTTGAACTCCTGACCACAAGTGATCTGCCTGCCTCAGCCTCGCAAAGCACTGGGATTACAGGCATGAGCCACCATGCCAGACCTATAAAATCTTAACTGATAGAGTTACTCTGTTTTACTCCACACACACACTAGCAATTTTACTTCCTCCTTGCAATGAAAGGTATTGCTTTATAAAGGTTTTGCTTTATCTCATTGTTTTACCCTTGGATTATTGAGAATAGGCTTTTTTTGTTTGTTTGTTTTGAGACAGGGTCTTGCTCTGTTGTCCAGGCTGGAGTGCAGTGGTGCAACACAGCTCACTGCAGCCTTGACCTCCCGGGTTCAAGCAATCCTATGACCTCAGCCTCCTGAGGAGCTGGGACTACAGGCGTGCATCACCACATCTGGCTACTTTTTTTACTTTTTGTAGAGATGAGGTCTCATTATGTTGCCCAGGCTGGTCTCAAACTCCTGGGCTCGAGCAATCCTCCTGCCTTGGCCTCCCAAAGTACTGGAATTACAGGTATCAGCCACCACACCTGGCCGAGAATGGATTTTGTAATAACTTTCCCTATGCAGGCCCATTTGAGATGAACGGGTGATGCCAGAAGTGCCCTTGTACTGATGCCCGCACCACCAAGCACTCTCCCGACCCAGGCTCAGCTTCGTCTCCACCCCTGTTCAGTCTACCCCTGGGATCTCCAGGTTTAATACTTCAGGGAAACCTCCCTTTGCCTGCACTCAGAGTCGGACTTGGGAAAATTCTGCAGGTCGACCCTTGCACAGACATAAGAGTGAGTCTCCTACTTCCCTTCAAATCTTGCGCCGTAGGTGCCTAGCTTGCCTTGCTCAAAGCCAGACCCTGGCCGTCTCGGAGGGGAACCAATTTTCTTTTTGTAGCCTCACACTGGGGTTTTGCCCTGGGATTTCACCTGTCACTGGGGTTTCATAGCAGAGGGTTTGATCCTCTGCTAAGAATCACACTCAGTCATGTCAGAACCTAGTGCTTTTGCTAGAGAAAAAGTATCATTTGAATTTAGGTTCTGAAAGCATCCACGCTGGCAGCTCCTCACCTATCTTTTCTTATTGTTTTGCTCTGAAGTAGAAGAACCAGGATCGTTTCTAATTCCAAGCCACCCAAAAACAACTGAAAATTTTTGTCTTTTCTCTTTTCTGGAAGAATATGGATGTATTTTGCCTCCTTCTTCTAACTTATTTGATCTTCTGATGGCCTTTATCTCTGCATGGGGGAACAAAGCCTTTCTGTATATAAATCCATGAAAGTAGTAACAGTAACTCACACATGATGGGCTTTATGAATTTTAGCTCTTAGTATTTTTTACATATTATTTCTATTGAGTAGTTAAGACAGACTGTTGATTACTATTGATAGAAGTACCTGAGGTTCTCATATATATTTTAAAACACTGTGAGATTTTTAAAGTAGAGGGAACATCAAAAAGAGAAAATCTTTTATTATTCAGGGTATCACCTCTAAACAGCAGCAGTTGTTATGGCCTTGATTAGGTAATCAGAGCCTGCACAACCGCTGAATCATAGCCCTCATTCCTCTTAATGGAAACTCACATGGTCATTGTGTTCACTTTCTATTTTTGAAATATACCTTCATGGGTGGAATTTTTGGTGAGGAAGTGAGGGAAAACTAGGGCTATCTGATTCAGAAATCTTGCGTGCAATCATATCAATCTGGTGAAAATAATTTTTTTTGCTCTAAGTCAACTGATTGGAGGTGAGAAGGGAATAATAGTCATTTTATCTAATTTCCAGCAAGAATAATAAAGAGATAAAAAGGAATCAAATAAGCCAAATTAATCTGCCATTATTTTAATCAAGAAGACAGAGCAAGCCAGATCCTGAGTCACCTTCCTCCCAACTATTTTTATTGACTTGAAATAACAAAGGATGGAAGCCTGAAATGACCCAGATCACTTTTCTCGGTTTTAGTGCCCAGTGGATAAAGCATATCCTGGAATTCTCCGAGGTGGGGACTGTTTATGTAAGTCACTATTCTGAAAATGGATTTTTTTTTTTAAAGTTGGGGAGAAAGAAAAAAAACCTAAAGTTAGAGAAACACTTTCTGTTGCCCACAGATTAAACAACACTTTTTTAAAATTGATGGTTTTGATAACTTTGCAGAAAACAAATTCTATGTTTCTTTAGTATGTGCTTCTTGGAGGCATCAGTCACTCCAGCATGCCTGACAGAAACTTTTAACAAGTGAAAACAATAAAGCAGAGCCAGAAAAGGGTTGTATCTGGGGCGATTCAAAGCCAGAGTGTATTCAGGCATTTTTAAATTATGAACAATGCATTTTGGACATACAAAGAAGTACAGACATGATGAAATCAACGCCCACCAAACAATTACATTCCCCAGGTTCAAGCAATTCTCATGCCTCAGCCTCCTGAGTAGCTGGGATTACAGGTGTGTGCCACCACAACTGGCTAGTGTTTTTTGTATTTTTAGTAGAGACACAGTTGAGCTTTTATACAGATTGACTGCACTGAAAAATCAGAGGTTTAATCCAATATAGTAAAATCATATGCCCCCACTTTTTTTTAAAGCTTCATCTAGGAATTGAAGACCAACTGATACCTAGGACACTGCATTTAGAGCTAGAAGCTACATGAAAATTCATCCAGGCCAGAAGACTTACGGTTTAGATGACTTCAAGTCTCTAAAGCTAATTAATAACCAGGCTAGGTCAGAAGCTCAGGCGCCTCCTAGGGCAATGTTCAACTAACCATATCATTTGCTGGCCTGAAAATTTCAGTGGAAGCTCAATATTTGCCGAAAGCGGGAAAGATAGTGAACTAATTTTTTATAATGATGGTTCTCAAGGAACCATACTTACCAATATTCATGTCCTTGGATCGTTCCCCGCTTCTTGAATCTGGGATGATTCTGTGACCTTCTTTAACCAATAGATCATGGAGGAAGTGACAGGGTGCTATTTCCAATTTGAAGCCTTAAAAAGACCTGGCAGCTTTTATTTTTGTATTTTAGAAGAAGCCAGTCACCATATAAGAAGTTTGAGTATCCAGAGACTGCCTCCCTCTGAGAAGTCTAATCTAGCCATGTGGAGAGGCCAACCAGAAAGGAAGTGAGGCCACTGGCTAACAGCCCCAGCTGAGCTTCAAGCCAACAGTCAACACCAGCTTGCCAGCCATGTTAGTGAGGCCATCTTTCAAACTGATTCTTCAGCCTCAGTCAAACATCAGTCATGTAAAGCTGAGATGAACTGTCCCAGCCAAGCCTTGCAAATTGCAGGATTGTGAGCAAATAAACAAAACTTTTTTTTCAGCCACTAAGATTGGAGATAGTTTGTTATATAGCAATAAGTAGGTGAAACACAGAGGGTATCAGTTTGTGGCCTCAGGCATCTGAAATGAAAAAAAAACTCACCCAAACACTAATCTCCTTAGACTCATCTCCTGTATCCAGTAACTTATCTCTAACATCCTTCCCATTCTAAAATTCTTTAAGCCTGTGACTCCTTGGCTCATTCCTTTTAATATCAGACTAGCCTTGTGTCTACATGATCAAATGATTTTAGTTTACATAAGTTGACTGGCCTGACAAGGATTGCTTTCACACCAATAAGCAGGAAGGCAACTGGCAAGGGGGAGGAAGAATGGTCTTCCAAAGGTAGAGGCAGACAGTAGAAGAAGCCCCAATAGTTCAGGTGCTGGCAGCAAGGAAAGAAAACCCAAAGTTTGTCTCCAGGGAGGATAGTGAGGGTATGTATAGAGTAATAAACAGAATATCCATAGGAAAAGCACCAGGCATGCTTGAAACAGGCAGGCCAGAAATTAACTTGAGAAATAGACTTCTGATTCATCTAATCGAACAAAAAGCACTTAAAAATATACTGGGCCAACCTCGTTAACATAGTGGGACCCCATCTCTACAAAAAAGAAAAATGAAAAAGGTAGCCAGGTATAGTGGCGTACCTGTAGTCCCAGCTAGGAGGGAGATTGAGGTGGGAGGATCCCTTGAACTCAGAAATTCAAAGTTGCGGTGAGCTATGACCATACCACTAAACTCCATCCTGGGTGACAGAGCGAGACTCCATCTCTAAAAACAAACAAAAAAACCCTTTGTTAAAGTTCAACTGATTGAAGCATGAAAAAAGGGTAATGGGACATCAGATCATGTCAAGTCTTGTTGGTCATTGTAAGGACTTTGGCTTTTTTTTTTTTTTTTTAATTGACACAAAATAATTGTGCATGTTTATGGGGTACATACAGATGTTTCAATACACATATTTATGGTTATCAGATCAGAGTAATTAGCATATCCATCATTTTAAACATTTATTATTTCTTTGTGTTGGGGACATTCAATATCCTCCTTCTAGCTATTTGGAACTATCTAATATATTATTGTTAACTGTAGTCATCCTACAGCACTATAGAACATGAGAATTTATCCCTGCTATCTAGCTGTAATTTTGTATGCTTCAGCAAATCTCTCCCTATCCCCCTCTTCCCTCTGTCCTTCCAGCCTCCAATATCCTCTGTTCTACTTTTTACTTCTATGAGATCTTTTTTTTTAGCTTCCACATATGAGTGAGAACATACGATGTTTAACTTTCTGTGCCCGACTTATTTCACTTAACATCAGGTTCCCCAGTTCCATCCCTGTGGCCATGAATGCCTGGAGTTCTTTCTTTCTATGGCTAAAAATATTCTATTCTTTATCTAGTCGCCTTCAAGAGCCTTTCCTACTCTCTCTGAACTGGTCTATCTTGACTTCCAGCTTCCAGAGGACAAACTGAGGCATATGTTTACTTCCTTCCTGCTTTTCCAAGTGCCTGTTCTGGTTTGTCTTTTTACCTGCCTTGTGTGAGCTGGATGACCTTGTGCCAACCATACAGCTTTTCTGAGTGCAGGTGAAATAAGTGCATGGAACTGCTTTAAAAAATGGTATTCAGATGTGACGGCATTTTCCAGCCATCCTAAAGAGGCCAGAAGCATCATTGCAGAGCCAGGCAAGTGGTTTCCTCCCTAGTTCTGGGAACAGCCAGTCACTAACCAGCTTTGGTTACCTTTTCTCTTTACAATGAAGGACTATATCTGTCAGTTGCATTCCACTCTCGAAACCTTTTATGATTCCAGAATGTTCTTCCTAATACTCTTGACAATTATGTAAAATCATTTAACCTAAGCTATATCATGACCAGTGTTGGTATGGGGTAGGGTAGAATTACACAGGCAAAGCAAATGAGGGGCTTTCCTTTTTTCTTTTTTTAAGAGACAGGGTCTCACTTTGTTGTCCAGGCTGGAGTAAAGTGGCATGATGATAGCTCACTGAAGCTTTGAATTCCTGGGCTCAAGTCATCCTCCTGCCTCAGCCTCCCAAAGTGTTGGGATTACAGGTGAGAGCCACCAGGCCCGGCCTTGGCCAGCTTTCTTCTCATTTATGGTCCAGAAAGAGGGGATATTTCACTTCTTATAATGGGGCATCAGTGAAAGTGCCCCTCCTTGCCAAAGAGTGCACATAACAAAAGTGGAGAATCAAGGGTTCTGGGTCGTTGTTTTGACTTGTTCTGGTGGTGTCCAGTGTGAGCTATGCAGAACCACGGGAAACCACAGCTGTGTAAATCCTTCCCATTCAACACATTTAAAAATCAAGTGAGCACACAAATGAGTAATCTTAGCAAACAGAAATGGTCTTGTTCTAAGTTTCTGAAGAGTGGAGAAAAAAACCTATGTATTGAACATTTTTGTGCCACATATTGTGTTCAATTCTTTTTATGCTCATTTACTTCTTAGATAGAATACATAACCCAATGCAGGTTTATCTCCATTTTATAGATGAGGAAAACTGAGCCTTTGAGAGTCTTGGAGAATTCAGTCACCCATTGAAGACTGCAAAGGTAGTAATGGGGAAAGACTGGGAATTGGAGCCTTTGGGTCTGCTGTCATCCTATCCTGCCTTCCACACATTCCAGGGAAGTTCACTTGTCTCTTCCCATTTTGGCATTATCGCCTTTTATGATTGTTTGGCCCTGCTGTTCTTTCTGTTTTCACAGGGCTTCAAGAACACATACACATTTCCGTAACCCATAGTATGCGAAATACAGCCACAAACACAAACCTGGGTGATAACCACACAAACCAATCTGCTTCTGGTGAGCCTCACACAGCCCATTGCATCTCACCTCCTTGCTTTGACCTTGGGTGCATTCAGCTCCTTTCCCCAATTCAGGTGTCACCTCCAGGAAGCTTTCTCTGAGCTCCCCCCTTATTCCCACTGCCCAGTTCTCTCTGGTCTCTCCTATACTGCCCAGTACATGCTGCTATTTTTAATTACTATTATCTAGTTAGGTGTCTGTCTCCTACACCGGCCTGTGAGTTCTCTGAGGTAAGGGCTGTGACTGTCTCCTCTATTAGACTGTGGTGTCTCTGGGGCTTGGGGCCATATTCTTATGATCTTTATAACTTCATTGCCATGCATGAAACTAGCACAGGGTAGGGACTCAAGACTATTGACTGGATCAAAAAGATTGCCAAGAAGGACAATAAAAAGTGATAAATATTCGGGTGGTTTACAAAGGGAAAGCTCAATTCAGAGAAAAGAAGAAAAATAAGAACAGACAAAGAATAATATAAAGAGAAAGGTTCCTGAAGGCCAGTGTTTTGAAGACGTCAAGGGAATGTCTTAGTGATGCTCTGTGACATACGAATTCTTAAATTCTTAAAAATATGATCCAAGTCTTTCCAATTATTTACTATGATGAGTCTAATATTTGCATAATTCATATACACCCTATACACCCTAAATATAAGTAACATCAGGGATTTCGCAGTTAAAATTCAGGAAAAAACTATCAAATATAATTCTTGCTCAAGGATTTACTGAAAGGAGTAAACTATGTATTTCAATCATCTTACTAAAGTACAAGATCTTAATTATAAATCAGCCTGATTAAGTGGACAATTCCCGTATTCCAGGACAGATATTAATTTATGCCAAGTGAATGGTAAATAATGAGGATTCTATTCTCTTTATTCCTTTGTGGAAGATGTATTGATTTGCAATTGTTGTTATTTTAGCTATTCAGCATCCAAAAGCCCTTCCTCCAACAAAACTCCCCATTTTTGGGGGTGGGGGATTTCCTATCCTGTATAGTTCTGCTTGGAGGTGATGCCCACCTCCTACTACAAAGGGGTCTAGCACCTCAGATTTTCTGTCCCATGGCAGCCAACAGGGTGAATGTATAAACTGGGCATCTGACCAAGGTTTAGCCAACTGGTCATTCTCTGTTGAAACTTTGAATTTGAGGATGTGAGGGATGGTTAGGGGTCCTTTGTTGTTATGAAAGCTATTGTATGCTGATACTACACAGCATATTCTGTGACCTGTCTGGGCCACCTGGAGCTTGCTGAGTTTCTACTTTTCTAATTATTGGTTCTCAGATCTCCCATTGATTTTGTGAGCCTGATATTCTTCCAATGAGTTGTCTTTCACTTAAAAAGTCAATTTATGTTGCTTACAACTAAGGATTCTGTCTGAAACACCAGGTAAAAAGAGTCTCAGTTTAAGACATATATGTGGATTCATATTTGGATTAGTAAAAAATTTGTATTATTGTATTATGTTTCCCAACAATTACTATGTTTCCCAAGAATTACTTCGAGATTTTTTTCTAGAAAGTTACAGGAATTACCAAATAAAACAAACTGTGCGATGAATGTCTCTGTTTTGAATGAATAGTTTTTGTTGACATTCCATTATCTGTTTTTGTTTTTAGAAAATCTAACACCCAGTTCTAAATCAAGGAGAACATCTTATCTAATATTAAACCTAATGGTGGCACCTTGTCTACCAGGGACGGTGTGAGGTAATGAACAAACTTTCGCAGGCTCCTCACCTTGTGTAACTTCATCTCTCTCTAGACTTTGTGAATCGTCTTCTATTCAGTCTTATTTACTGCTTAGATAGTTTCCACAATTCCTGATTTTCGCAACATTATCATTCAAAGATATGTTGTTGTTTTTTTTTTTACTTATAAATGTTCTCATGGTATGTACCCTTGGGGTTATATTTTTCTAATGTTGATGTATATCCATGGTTCAATGCTTATATATTGATACTGCTCTGATGACTAAAAAATGAAAATATATCCAAAGCAGATGACATTGTGGTTGAAATGTACAGCTGTGAATACATCTGCTTGAATAAATTCAGAAAAATGATTGGTTTTCTTTTCCCTCAGGCATTACTCTGTTACCAGGCATCCATCAGACATGTCAAAATGGCTAGTACATTTCCAAAAACTTTTAAAAGTCTGCCTTAAGTGATATTCTCACATAAAATGATTTATAGTCAAGTTTAAAGTATTAAATTTTCTTGCTTGACAGATATTTGGAAAGAAAAAAAACTAGTAGTTTCCTGTTATAAAGTAAACTAATAGGAGATATTTTTGGAGATAACATATATTTTAAGTGTATACAGATATAGTACCATCTGGAAAACAGAGACAGTAGGGTCTCATTCTTTTTTTTTTTGAGATGGAGTTTCCCTGTTGTTGCCCAGGCTGGAGTGCAATGGTGCGATCTTGGCTCACTGCAACCTCCACCTCCTGGGTTCAAGTGATTCTCCTGCCTCAGTCTCCTGAGTAGCTGGAATTATAGGCATGCACCACCATGCCCGGCTACTTTTTGTATTTTTAGTAGAGACAGGGTTTCATCATGTTGGGCAGGTTGGTCTTGAACTCCTGACCTCAAGTTATCCGTCTGCCTTGGCCTCCCAAAATGTTATATTTTTATAACTTTTATGCTTTTTTAAAATTACTGATATGCTTACATAACAGCTTTCTTTAAATCTGAGTTAAGAAAATTTGTCAGTACATCATTGTTTTATTTTTCCTGACTATAATTACTTAGTTATAAGGACAATTACAACAATTAATACTTGACAGAATTTTGATGCTTGATACCTGAATATTGAGTAGCATCCAATTAAAATATCAGTGTGGTTTTCATGCAACAAAGAAAATATTTTGTTCAAGTTCCCAAAACAAACCTGAGGAGTTACGTTGGGTTTGAATTCAATAAAAAAGGCCAAGTTAAAATATGAAAAGAAATAGTTTTCATTTGGTAGGAGCTGAAATCAAAGTATGCATTTGTATACATTCTACTCAATCATCTGTCTCGTGGCATTTTCCAAATTTTTGTTTATTTGTTTTAGAATAGGATCTTGCTCTGTCACCCAGGCTGGAGTGTAGTGGCACGATCTCAACTCACTGCAACCTCCTGGGTTCAATCGATTCTTCTGCCTCAGCCTCCCAACTAGCTGGGACTACAGGTGCGCATCACCAAGACTGGCTAATTTCTTTTGTAACTTTTTGTAGAGATGGGATTTCACCATGTTGCCCAGGCTGGTGTCTAACTCCTGAGCTCAAAGCAATCTGCCTGTCTAGGCCTCCCAAAATGTTGTGATTACAGGCAAGAGCTATGGCGCCCGGCCCCAGCCCCAAATTTTTAAGGGTCTACCAGACCAAACCCTTCTCTGCCTTCGCTGCATTTGGTTTGCTTTTCCCCTTTCTTTTATCTTGCTTTGCCTTTGGTTAATCCATATTGGGTACTATCCATTCTGGTCTAGAAGTCTTTTTGTTTCTCTTAATCTCAGTTTCCATTTTCATGTCATCTTTTTCATCTTTTATCTGACATTGCATTTTCTTTCTTTCTTTTCTTTTCTCCTCTCTCTTTCTTTCTTTCTTTTTTGAGACAGGATCACTCAGGCTGGAGTGCAGTGGCGCCATCATTGTTCACTGCAGCCTTGAACTCCTGGGCTCAGGTGATCCTCCTTCTTCAGACTTCTGGTAACTGGGACTACAGGAGCGCACCACCACACCCCGTTAATTCTCTTAACTTTTTGTAGAGACAGGGTCTTGCCATGTTGCCCAGGCTGGTCTCCAACTCCCGGTCTCAAGTAATCCTCCCACCTTGGCCTCCTAAACTGCTGGGATTACGGGCCTGAACCACTGCACCCAGCCCATGTCAATGTTTGGGCACCACCACAGTTGCTATCTTGAATGTCTTTCATTAAGACATCATTGTCTACTTGGAGAATATTTTTAAGCCTGCTAAGCTCCTCTGGGACATTCTCTTTTCTCTTTTCAGCCTGCATCTTTCTTCTCCACTTACTCTGTATGCTTTTAACCATGTTTTACCTGAGAAACTCACAAACACACATGCCACAAGACCTTTTATTTATATATATATTTTTTATTTTTTTAGAGACAAGATTTTTGCTCTGTCACCCAGGCTGGAGTGCAGTGGCACGATCATACCTCAATGCACCGTCAAAGTCCTGGACTCAAGTGATCCTCCCACCTCAGCCTCTCAAGTAACTAGGGCTACAGGTGCATGCTACCTTGCCCAACTAATTTTTCATTTTTTTGTACAGATGGAGCCTTGCTAAGTTGTCCAGGCTGGTCTTGAATTCCTGTTTTCAAGTGATCTCCTGCCTCAGGCTCCCAAAGTGCTGGAATTACAGACATGAGCCACTGTGCCTCATCCAGTAACTTTTAGGTTATCTGGAAACTACAGCACTTAAAGTTCTATGCATCTAGAGTGATTGCAATTATTGAAGTTAAAAAGGCAAACAAATTGTCTGCAATAGCAGTGATTGAGTGTTTGGGAAAGAGATGGTTGACATTAGATGGGGAGGGCCTACCAGGCATTTCTCCCTTGTTGCAAGTAGTAGCAACAATTTAGAAACAGATAGAGGGGGTTGGAGTGGGGAGGGGAAGGATAAATTATGGTTTCACAAATAATGAGTAATTTGCTTAAGCAGACAGGAAGCCCAAGGCATCTTTCAGAAAAAGTTCTAGGAAAAGAAGAGTAGAATTTTAAAATTTAGGTGCATAAAAATTTAATTAATTTGAAAACATTGTACTGAACACATTCCCTAATTACAATACTGAGATATTGATGAGCAAGTAAGTGAATGAATTTATTCATTCAACAATTATTGATTGAGTGTTGACTCTGGCGCTGTGATGGGCACAAGCCTGGCAACAAAGAATTGTAGAGTTGTTTGACAAATATTTAATCTCAAAGATTATCCAGGTTGCAGTTGTCACATAGGGCCTTGAAAGACCAATTTTCAGTACAATAGAAAAGAATGGGAAATTGCAAAACTATGGTCATCACAATTTAGCCATAGCAATAACTCTTCGTTGGTTTGAATTTATACGCAAAAACAAAAAATCTGAAATTTTACTCCAGACAACATAAGGTATTGATGAGTTTAGTGATGAATAAATTGAAGATTTGATGAATGAATTGAGGCCTTCTTGAGCTCTCATCCCATTTTGCTTACTTTGTCATGTTTACTGTTTTCCTGAACAATCAAATCCAACTTGGTGTTATCAGGAAAGCATGATGTTTCTTTGGTATGTGACGAAGACAGAGGATGACAAATCTTTGCACTGTCCTGTGGTTGGGAACTTTTTTCTTTTTCTTTGTTACTTGTTTTTTTATTTTGAGACAGGGTCTTGCTCTGTGCCACAGGCTGGTGTGCAGTGGTGGGATCATGGCTCACTGCACCTCAGGCTCAAGCAAGCCACCTGCCTCAGTCTCCTGAGTAGCTAATTTTTTAAATTTTTAAATATTTTTGTAGAGATAGGGGTCTCATTATATTACCCAGTCTGGTCTTGAACTCCTGAGCTCAAATGATCCTCCTACCTCAGTCTCTCAAAGTGTTGGTGTGAGTCACTGCGCCTGGCTGATTAGGATCTTAAAGTACACACCCAGTTCAGGTCAAGTTTCCCACTTGTTACTGAGAAGAGATTTTAGCCAGATGAAAGTCTGTTGAAAACAACAAAGGTATAAGAAATGTCCTCTGCTTGAAATATTTACCTAGTAAATTTAAAAAGTCTTTTGAGGCCAGGCGAGGTGGCTCACACTTGTAATCCCAGCACTTTGGGAGGCCGAGGTGGGTGGATCATGAGGTCAGGAGATTGAGACCATCCTGGCTAACACGGTGAAACCCTGTCTCTACTAAAAATACAAAACAAAAAAAATATTAGCTGGGCCTGGTGGCAGCCACCTGTAGTCCCAGCTACCCAGGAGGCTGAGGCAGGAGAATGGCGTGAACCCGGGAGGTGGAGCTTGCAGTGAGCGGAGATCATGCCACTGCACTCCAGCCTGGGCCACAGAACAAGACTACGTCTCAAAAAAAAAAAAAAAAAAAAAAAAGTCTTTTGAATATAATTATAAATTCCCAAATTTTTATTTATGTATGTATTACATTTAAAAATTTTATTTTATGGAGAGACAGGGTCTTCCTATGTTGTCCAGTTCAGTCTCAAACTCCTGGGCTCAAGTGATCTTCTTGCCTCAGCCTCCCAAAGTGTTGGGTTTACTGGTGTGAGCCATCATGCCAGGACTGAATTTTTATTTATGATAAATCACAGTCATTATTCTTTTTGATGATCAAATTATCCCACATTTGACTATAGACTCCTTTGTTTTGAATCTTTCCCATTGACCTTTGAGTACAGTTTTATGTATTCCCTATATTTTCCTTGCTCCAGACCTGGAATCAGCCATTTTTCTAAAGAACTCTGATTATGGCTGTGTGTGGTGGCTCACGCCTGTAATCCTAGCATTTTGGGAGGCCGAGGTGTGCAGATTGCTTGAGTCAAGGAGTTCGAGACCAGTCTGGGCAACATGACAAAACCCTCTCTCTATTTTTTAAAAAAATTAATTCATTAAAAAAAAAAAAAAGAACCGTGATTACTTAGGATGGAGAATGGTATTTGGAAACCAATACCTCATTACCACTGGAGATGATTGCTTCTAGGCACTTATAGAGATTAGAAGAACTAGAACACGTAGCAGATTTTTTTTTTTAAGGAAATAGGCAAACTGATTCTAAACTTTATATGAAACTGCAGAGGACCTAGATAACCAAAATAATCTTGAACAAAGATAATATACATTACCTGAAATCAAGACTTTCAATAAAGCTTAAGACAGAGGGGTAATGGTCTAGGGTTAAACAACCGTATCAGTGAAACAGAACCCCTGGGAATCCAGAAATAGATACGTACACGGTTGATTGATAACTGATCAACGCTCCAAGTTAATTCAATATGGGAAAGAAAGTCTTTTTATAGGCCAGGCGCAGTGACTCACGCCTATAATCCCAGCACTTCGGGAGGCCGAGGTGGGCGGATCACGAAGTCAGGAGATCGAGACCATCCTGGCTAACACGGTGAAACTCCATCTCTACTAAAACTACAAAAATTAGCTGGGCGTGGTGATGGGCGCCTGTAGTTCCAGCTACTCGGGAGGCTGAGGCAGGAGAATGGTGTGAACCCAGGAGGTGGAGCTTGCAGTGAGCTGAGATCGCGCCACTGCACTCTAGCCTAGGCAACGGAGCAAGACACCATCTCAAAAAAAAAAAAAGAAAGTCTTTTTATAAATATTGTTGGACAACTGCATATCTGCTTTTTTATTCTTTCTTTCTTTTTTTTTTTTGAGATGAAGTATCACTCTGTGGACCAGGCTGGAGTGCAGTGGCATGTTCTTGGCTCACTGCAACCTCTGCCTCCCAGTTCAAGCAATCCAGCCTCAGCCTCCCAAGTAGCTGGGATTACAGGTGCGTGCCACCATGCCTGGCTAATTTTTGTATTTTCAGTAGAGACGGGGTTTCACCATGTTGGCCAGGTTGATCTCGAACTCGTGACCTCAAGTGATCCATCTGCCTCGACCTGCCAAAGTGCTGGGGTTACAGGCATGGGCCACTGCATCCAGCCAATATCTGTATAGAAAAGAACATATGCCTTCTTTTTATTCATTCATTTCATTCATGTATGACCTTGACACATGTGTTTTTTGTTTTTTTTTTTTTTTTTAGACGGAGTCTCGCTTCCTTGCCAGACTAGAGTGCAGTGGTGCCATCTTGGTTCACTGCAACCTCTGACTTCCTGGTTCAAATGATTCTCCTGCCTCAGCCTCCCCGGTAGCTGGGATTACAGGCATGCACCACCACACCCAACTAATTTTTGTATTTGTAGTAGAGACAGGGTTTCACCATGTTGCCCAGCATAGTCTCAATCTCCTGACATCGTGATCCACCTGCCTTGGCCTCCCAAAGTGCTGGGATTACAGGTGTGAGCCACCACACCCGGCCAACACGTGTGTATTTTTAAATTGTGAGCTCAAATAGATATTTGAAGTAAAATCTAGTATTACAGAGTTTTCACATTTTCTTTGATGTGATATTTTTGCATCTCCTTTCTCTTACTCTGAAAATCTTGGTTCCTAATAGTAATTATTAATTCTTTGCAGATCTTTTTGCCCTTAGAATATATCCCTCTAAGGAGGCACAATCAGAATACTGTTTTCAAAAATCTCTTGAAATAATTATTTTCTCTATATAGTTATGCTACCAATTACATTGAGTTGAGTTTATTTTTTTCATTTATTTTTGATTTTCAGGTTTGTCTTTTTCTATTTTAATTTTTGAATATGTAAAACATTTATATGGTTCAAAAGTGAAAAAAATATATAAAAAGGTATACTCAGAGAGGACCGTTTTTCATTCCTTTCCACCTCATCCTCCATCCCACTTAGGTAGGAATTAATGTTAGCTTTTTATTTATCCTTCCAGTGTTTCTTTTTGAAAAAAAATAGTTTTAATATTCTGCTCCTTTTATATTTAACAATGTATCCGGAAAATTGTGTCAAATCAGTACACAGGAAATGTTCTCATGATTTTTAAACAGCTGCATAGTACTCCATAGTGCTACACTGTGTGGACGAACTGGATTAAATTAGCCACTTATAGAAGTATGTGTATATAAGCACCTTGTTAGACAATCACAGGGTTCTCTCTGGCATCTGGTAGTTCTTGTTTTCTAGGGTGGCTGCAACAGATTACCAAAAATGGGGTGGCTTAAAAACAACAGAAATTTATTTTCTCACAGTTCTGGAATCCTGAAGTCTGAAATCAAGGTGTTGGGCTTCCTCTGGAAGACTCCGGGGGGAATCCTTTCTTGCCTTTTTCAGTTTCTCTTGGCTATAGGGGTCTTTTTGTTTGTGGATCCATAACCTCAATCTCTACCTTGGTCTTCATGTGGCCTTCTCCTTTGTTTCTATGTTTTCACTTCTTTTGTTTCTTATAAGGACATTTGTCATTGGGTTTAGGGTCTACCCAGGTAACCGAGGATCTTATTATATCTGCAAAGATCCTTTTACCAATTAAAGTCTCAGTCACAGTTTTCAGGGATTAGGACATAGACATATCTTTTTTGGGGGAAGGGTGGGCACTGTTCCGCCCACTACATTGGCTATTATAAATAGTACTGAAAGGAATACACTTCCACGCATGGTTTTATATTTATTTCTCCATAGAGTTACGCTACCAATTACATATATTGTTAGGTTTATTTTTTCCGTTTATTTTTTATTTTCAGGCTTGTCTTTTTCTGTTTCAATTTTTGAATATGTAAAACATTTATATGGCTCAAAAGTGAAAAAAATATAAAAAGGTATACTCAGAGAGGCTACTGAGTCCTTTCCACCTCTTTCTCCATCCCACTTAGGTAGGCATTAATGTTAGGGTTTTTTTTTTTAAATCCTTCCAGTGTTATATATTATAATATCTGCAGGCTAGATTCTTAGAAGTCAAAATTCTGGCTGGGTATGGTGGTTCACACTTGTAATCCCAGCATTTTGGGAGGCTGAGGCCCGTGGATCACTTGAGGTCAGGCGTTCAAGAACAGCCTGGCCAACATGGTGAAACCCTGTCTCTACTAAAAGTACAAAAATTAGCCAGGCATGGTGGCGCGTGCCTGCAATCCCAGCTACTCAGGAGGCTGAGGCAGGAGAATCGCTTGAAGCTGGGAGGCAGAAGTTGCAGAGAGCTAAAATCACACCAGTGCACTCCAGCCTGGGGGACACAGCAAGACTGTCAAAAGGAAAAGGAAAAAAAAAAAAACAAAAAAAAACCTTGGCAGGCCAAAGCCTACGGATCACCTGAGGTCAGGTGTTCAAGACCAGCCTGGCCAATATGACAAAACCCCGTCTCCACTAAAAATACAAAAAAATTAGCCAGTTGGCCGGGCACGGTGGCTCAAGCCTGTAATCCCAGCACTTTGGGAGGCCGAGGCGGGCGGATCACGAGGTCAGGAGATCGAGACCATCCTGGCTAACACGGTGAAACCCCGTCTCTACTAAAAATACAAAAAGAAATTAGCCGGGCGTGGTGGCGGGCGCCTGTAGTCCCAGCTACTCCGGAGGCTGAGGCAGGAGAATGGCGTGAACCCGGGAGGCGGAGCTTGCAGTGAGCCGAGATCGGGCCACTGCACTCCAGTCTGGGCGACAGAGCGAGACTCCGTCTCAAAATAAAATTTAAAAAAAAAAAAAAAAAAAAATTAGCCAGTTGTGTTTGTGCATGCCTGTAATCCCAGTTACTTGTGAGACCGAGGCAGGAGAATTGCTTGAACCTGGCGAGATAGCGCCACTGCACTCCAGCCTGGGCGACAGAGCCAGACTTCATCTCAAAAAAAAAACCAAAAAAAAAAAAAAACAAATTGAAATTCTGGGTCAAAAGGCAAATATTTATTTTTGCCAAATTTCCTTCCACAGGAGTTGTAGCATCTAACATTTCTACCAGCTATGTTTTCTATAGCTTTACCAGCAGACCAGAGTGTGTTATCACACCTTGTCTCTGTGGATGTTTTTTGTTTGTTTGTTTGTTCTAATTCAAATGGTATTTCAGAGCAGTTTTAATTTGCATTACAAGTTTTGAACTTTTGATCTCATTATTCTTATTTGCTGATTACTGTAGGACATTTATTCAACAACACTTAATGTCTGCATAACACTTGGCACTCTATAACTCCAGGGATAAAGAATTCAGTACAAAGCAAGTGAAGCCCTCAAAGGGTTCACAGCCCAGCAGGAATGAATTTAGAAAGAACAACAGAAAGTAAGAAGAGCCATATGGTATGTGCATGTGGATGAAAAAGTACCAAGATAATAATACTATATGTTTCTTCCTTTTTAAGAGAAGATTTGGAGTTCTACATTTTCATTACTGGGTAAAGGCTAGATATGATGGGTGAGATGAATCTATATGCACAGATGCCTGTTTCTGGCATTACCAAGCTGGACAGTATCACATGTTCACTGTACACTGTCATTTATTCCCACAGGTATCTAATCACTCAGCCTCCTCAACTGGATTGGAAGCATTGGAGGTCAGGAAGATGCACCTTATACATCTTTTATCTCCAAGGTTTAGAATTATGCCTTACACATTGGAGGTGCTGAATAAACGTTTGATGATGATGGCAGCTTGCTTTGCAATACAAAAAAAAAAAGAATTTCCTAAGACAAGCATATTCTATTTGTTCAGTCAGTGTAAGGAAAGGTATCTTCTCCTAAAGGAATTGGGCAATGAACATTGTGATTTGCTATGCATAATCAGATACAAGCTCAACTGCTGTAACAAAGATTCTCAAAATGCCTTGACTTAAGACATTATTTTGCTCTCTTGTAGCACTTTTGGAGGTTTGTGGTCCTGATGTGTGTTGTCATCTGGGGACTCAGGCTGGTAGGGCCACTCTGCCATCATCTTGAATGTGGGGCTTTCATCTCTGGGTCTGAGAGTGATCCATGCTATTGGGTTTATCAGTAGCCTGTTCTTTTTTATTGCTGAATGTGTTCATACAAAGGAATATTACATAAGTCTAAAAATAGAGAGAGGCTCTAAAACTGTGAGTTTGTTTTTTTTTTTTCTTTTTGCCTGCCTGGTTGAAATATGTAGGACTATTTTAGCTTTTTATTATATTTCATTTAATGAACTTTTATTGAGTGACCCTACAGGCCAAATACTGTGCTCAGGAATGGGGATACAAAGGTGTGTAAATCCTTGTCTCTTCCCTTAAGTTATAGTTCAGCTAGAGGAGGAAAAGACAGTTGTGTTGTCCCAATTTGGATGGAAACTACGTGATTCTACCTTAAGTACTTGCTGAAAAAGCTGAAAGGATGTCAAAACTTGCAGGATCCGGATGCCACTATACAATCCTACAGTGTAAGAAATCTCCTGACCATCTTCCAGCTCAAAGTCTTGCCCCAGGGAATAGGCGCCTGGCTTTAAAAAGTATACAGGCCTGAGTCAGATCCCTCAGGGTCTATTTCTGGTTCTGCTACTGGATCGCCATGTGGCTTGCACAACACAGAGAACACACCCTTCCTACAAACAGGCAAGATCCCAAGGAGCCCCCTGAGCGAGCGACCTCCATACCCCAAGTGAGGCTGGGTTCCAGGAACCAAGGGGCCGGCTGAACTCCTCACCGGGGCAGGCTCTTCCTTAGAGCCAAAGCCACTCATCTTAGTGTGAAATTAGAGCTGCGATTTCGGCACGGTCAGAGGGGCTTCGACTCGTTCCCTGGTGTGAATCCAGAAGCTAAACCTAAAAATAGTTTGCATTTGAAAAGCCTTGACACTTTTCTCACTGAGATTTGTGTGTGTGTGTGTGTGTGTGTGTGTGTGTGTAGTTCACGTTGCACTAGAGGAAAATGTTCTCCTCTTTATCTCCTGCGGTGCGCGCGCAGGAGATAGAGTGACGCTACGGACGATCTAGGCTGCCGGGGCAGAGGGCGGGCAGGGGCCACCCTGCCCTTCTGCGACCCTGGAAAGGAGGTCGCAGCGCGTCGCCTGCTGGAGAACTTCATTTCCCAGGAGCAATTGCGGCCCGCGGCAGGGCGGGGCGACGTGCCCAATGCCAGCCCATTGACTCCCATCGTGCCGAAGGCCGCCAGCCTGATTGGAGGACTGTCTCGCGGTGCATCTCGGGATTTGTAGTACAACGTGTGCGTGAGAGGAACTCCTTTGTGATTCGAAGCGCCTCCTCCGCGCTCTCAGCGCGTCCCCTCTAAGTTTTGGCGCGGACGGGCTAGTGTCCCGCGAGGAGAGTCGGGCTGTGTGCGCGTGCGTAGCGCCCAAGGGGCCGGGAGGCACCTCCCGCGGGGCGGGGCCTTCGGTCCCGCATCGACACCGCCTTCCTGCCCCGCCCCTCGCCGTGACCGGCCCGCCCCTCCTTCCTGGAGCCACAGCTGAGGCAGCGGCGGCGGCAGCAGCGGCGGCAGCAGCCGGGCTGGGGGCGGCGAGTGGCCCGCGCGACACGCGCCGGCCTCGACCCTATGCTTTGATTCGCGTGGCGCAGGCGCCTACTGCCCCGCCGGCGGGGCCCGGGCTTCCTGCCGCGGGATGTTCTCCCGAAGGAGCCACGGGGATGTGAAGAAGTCCACCCAGAAGGTGCTGGACCCGAAGAAGGACGTGCTGACCCGCCTGAAGCACCTGCGGGCGCTGCTGGGTGAGGCGCGCGCCGGGCGCGGGGGTCGGGGCACCTGCTGGGAGGGCGCCCCTCTGGGCAGGGGTCGGTGGCTGGGAGGCGGGGGAGGGGGATAGGTGGGCGTCCGACCCCTTTCCCTGGATCTGGGCTTGGACCCCCGGGGCTTTGTTTCCGGAAAGCCGCAGCCTGGCCCTCGGGCGCTGCTCCAGTCGCCCTCGAGTTAAACTTAGCCCAGATTCTCGCCGGGCGCCTGCGCTCCCGGAGAACCTGGAGGCCGGGCACAGAGGTACCTGTCCCCTCTCCTCCCAGCAAGTGAACTGGATCCCAAGTGGTCATCACGCGCACACATTGAACTGTCACCTCCCCCTTTCATTTTTAAAATTTTATTTTTGAGTCTGAGACTCTAAGTAGACCGAGACCCCAAGTGAACCCAGCACAGACCTAATTGGGCTCTCATCTCTGTCATCCTCCTTTTAAATTTTATTTTTACTTTTGAGTGTGAGACCCCAAATAGACTGAGATTCCAAGTGATCCCAGCGCAGATTTATCATCTGTTTTCCCATGCTGCTTTTTAAATTTAATTTTTATTTTGGGTTTGGCTGCTTCAGTTTCTTTGTGTCGTTGGAGTGAAGGGGCCTTCTCTTCCTGCTTGGAGAGAGGGGTGGTTTTCTCCTTTATTATCAGCGTGACAGTGATGGTGTCTGCCACCTTCTGGTTTATGGCCTGCCGGGTGGAGGTTCTGAGGAGCTCAGGTGGGCTTGGAGTTGACCTGTAATGAAGCTCACCCCTGTGGGTGTGAGGTGTCCACAAGGCCTCCTGTCACCTGCTGCATGTGATCTGAAGCTGGTTCGCCTAGGCTATGTTTTGTTTTCTGTATTTTTTGCCTCCTAAGTCTTTTCTTTAGGATGAAAATACCTTTGCTGTCTCTAGACACACTTACTTGCCTGTGTATTTGGTGGCGAAGGAAAGAACACCTTATGTTTCTTCTAGGTGTCTTTTAGTCCTAAAATTCACAAAACTTGCCTAGTGCTAATGTGTCTGTCACTTGAAAGAATATTGCATAAAATGATTTAACATGTGAGGATTTTAAATAAAGATCTTATTCATGAGATCAGAAGTTGCTGATTATTTCTATTTATATTCTACCTCTGAGGGGGAAAAGAACCCAAGCCAAACCAAACCACACCTGATTTGGCCAAGTGAAGTAATTCACAGTCTCACATTCCTTGAGGTTACACTGACTTGTTCAGTCTGAAATGAAATGTAAATTAGTGACTGTTACAGGGATTCGTTTTCAAGACTTTTGAGAGTGAAGTGTGGTGTTCTTGATAAACTGAATTTTCTACTTCCTGTAGATACCATGCACTCACAGGTTGCACAATACACAGGTTGCATTGTGTGGAGTTCCTAGTAGTGACTGATTAACACCTACTGCAGGGACATTTTTGATAAAGGAGAGTTGAGCTGTGTTTTAAAGCACTTGATACTTCGAGCCTTTTTCTGTGCTTTAGCATTTACACTTTTGTTCTGTCCAGGTCTGCAAGATTAAGTTGGCTACATTTTATAAAGGCAGAATCAAGTAAACCTAGATCAGGTTATTTCTTAGCACACAGTACATTGTTCCTATTCTGAGAAAGTTGTTTCTTTTCAAGTTTGTGGAATTGTAGTTTCACTCTAAGGTGTAGTTTCTTATTTTAGGGAACTTTCTTTTATCATTTCACGAAACTCATCATGACCTCAGTTTTGTAACATGGAGAAGTTCTTTTATATTTCCTTAGGTGTATGATTTTTGTTGATATACTTACGGGAGGAGTGGCCCAGTTTGCTTTGTTTATTACTGTGATCTTTGTAGGGACTAGATTTTTGTAAAATGTGTCTGAGGAGTTCTAGTCATAATATTTAATGTAAACTTTCACTTGCTCCTGTGATTTATTCAAGACTTCAGAAATAGTACATTAATGCACTAGTTCCTACCTAATCCCAATATTCTATTTGGTTGCTACTCAAAAAAAAGTCTGCTTAGAAAACAAAGGCCTCTTGAACTAAAAGTTAGGAATTAAGCCAAGATCAAGGAAACTATTTGAAGGAAATGAATAGTAATTACTATTGTATTTTTATGTGTGTATTTATATAACACTTTTGCTTTTCATATATTTTATCTTGAAGTGATAATAGTGATTTTTTTTTTTAAGTATACAAAGATTATGCCACTGACTTGGGTATTTGCAGCCTGTCCCTGCTGCCTGCAGCTTCATGACTCGAGCTAGTTACGTAGCCTGTCTTTGAACCTTGGTTTCTTTACTCTGTAAAATGGGCATGGTAATGTTTGCCTTTTCAAGGATGATTGTGAGTATGATGAATAAATGACTTCAGCTTGAAGCAGGCCTTTAACAGTTTCCTTTCCCAACATATCTCCCACCATTAATAGGATTGGACAAGTATTTTGATAGCTAATTTTTCTCGGTCTTTCTTATTTTTGATACTAGTGATGAATTTGTTCTCTTTCCTAAAAAGTAGTCTGTATTTAAAACAACCGGGTGAGAAACATAAAATTAGTTGTGGAAGTAGAGTATTTCTTAGTGTCATGGTAATAACTCCAATTTGGATGTAGATACTTTGGCTTGGCTATGTATTATAGACTGGTCTGGTATGATTAACTTTATTTTACAGAGGGGTAAACTGAGGCACAGGCCGGTTTGACACATGGTGTCAAGACATGGAGCAGATTTTACTTATGTTAGAGGAAGAACAAAGAGCAGTTAGATGCTGTGACTTCCAGTTCTCCCTACACTGTTGACAAAACAAAAACCACAAAACCCTCTGTATTACTATATTGCTCCAGCAAAGATTCCCTGTCTTTTTTTTTTTTTTTTTTTTTTTTTTAACAGGGTCTTGCTCTGTTGTCCGGGCTGAGGTACAGTAGTTTGACCTTGGCTCAACTACTACAGCCTCGGCCTCCCTGGCTCAAGTAATCTCCCACCTCAGCCCCCGGAGTAGCTGGGACTACAGGCATGCACCACTACACTAGGCTCATTTTTTTTTCTTTTTTTGAAATGGAGTCTCACTCTGTCACCCAGGCTGGAGTGCAGTGGTGCCATCTTGGCTCACTGCAACCTCTGCCTCCTGGGTTCAAGTGATTCTCATGCCTCAGCCTCCTGAGTAGCTGGGATTACAGGTGTGTACCACTGGGCCTGGCTAATTTTTATGTTTTTCGTAGAGAGAGGGGTTCACCGTGTTGGCCAGGCTGGTCTTGAATTCCTGGCTTCAGGTGATCTGCCCAACTCGGCCTCCCAAAGTGCTGGGATTACAGGTGTGAGCCGTCATGCCCGGCCAGATTTTTATATTTTTTGTAGAGACGGGGTTTTGCCATGTTGCTCAGGCTGGTCTTGAACTCATAGACTCAAACAATCCTCCTACTTCAGCCTCCCAAAGTGCTGGGCTTACAGGCATGAGCCACCATGCCTAGCCAGATAGTGTGTCTAATTAAAAGTTGAGTGTTTATGATGAGTCCCAAATTAGGATATAGAAATGGCATTGATATAGTGAGAAGAACAGATACAAAATAATAGTAAATTTATGGTGTGTTATGTAATTAGATGGTCGGGTATATGGTAGAATCCATTATAGGATTTCAGAGAACAAAAGAGATAATTAAGAATGTCACAAAAATAAGGGCATCTTTAAGGAGGTTTGTAGTCATCTGTTCTCACGCTGCTAATAAAGACATACCCGAGACTGGGTAATTTATAAAGGAAAAAGGTTTAACTGACTCACAGTTGCATATGCCTCAGGAGGCCTCACAATCATGGCAGAAGGTGAATGAGAAGCAAAGTCATGTCTTCCTTGGTGGCAGGCAAGAGAGCTTGTGCAGGGGAGCTCCCGTTTATAAAACCATCAGATCTTGTGAGATTTATTCACTACCCTGAGAACAGCATGGGGAAAGCCACCCTCATGACTGAGTTATCTCCAGCCGGCCCAGCCCTCGACATATGGGGATTATTACAATTCCAGGTGAGATTTGGATGAGGACACAGCCAAATCATATCAACGTTTTACTCATGCTGGGCTCCAAAGAATGGTTAGACTAGTTCTGTCCAATAGAAATATAATGTGAGCCATATGTGCAATTTTAATCTTTTTTAGTGACCACATGTTAAAAAGTAAAAAGAATCAGATGAAATTAATTTTAATGGTGCATTTTATTTAAGTCCATGTTTCTAACATGTATTATATCTGCAGGTAATCAATATAAAATGCTATCAGTATTTTTTACATCTTTTTTTCATACGAAGTTTTTGGAATTCATTGTATATTGTATATTTACAGCACATATTGGTTCACACTAGCTGTGTTTCAGGTGCTCATTAGTCATATGTCACTAGTGGCTGCACACTGGACAGAGCAAGGTTAGAATTTGGGAAAGTAGAGGGGAGGGGCAATTCCCACCAAGGGAAGATGGAAGAGCTGGTGGTGGAAGTAATGTGGCAGTGATATAGGAGGGTAAGGAAACCAGCCTGGCTTTCACTGCGTCCAGTGGGGCAGTAGCGAGGTGTGGTGTTTGGCACTGAGGACCTTTGCCCAGAGGATGTCCACAGTGTCCTGCATAGGCCAGGGGTAGAGTAGGGTCCTAGGGAATGAGTGGAACAGTAGCCTGACAAGCAGAAGCTAAGGCTGGCTGGGGGATCATAAGCCAGACTCAGGTCAAATTATGACCTAGGTTTGGACCAGAGTAGAGAACCGTCTCTCACAAATGCTGTATATACAAACAGAGCAAAACACAGCATTGTCATATAGTTCGTTTTGTGCATATGTCGCTCTAGGTAGGAACAAATTGACATACAGTTTTAAATGTCTTTTATTTTATCATTAGCATTTTTCATGTTTTGTTCCTCTCATTTTTAAGTACAACTGTTTGTTAAGACCGTGTCCCATAATTTAGCCTACGATTTCCTGGATTGTTAAATTGTGTTATTTTCTCTCCTTCCTTCTTTCCTTTTTTTCTTCCTTCCCTTTTCCTGATATAAACAATACTTCAGTAAACATCTTGAGGAGCAGCTTTTTCTATATTTCATTAGAATAGATTTTATTGAAGTAAGATTGCTGGGTTTGAACATTTGATGATGATTCACAGTGCTTTACTAAGTGTTGCTCTATTGGCCCTGCTAGCAGCAAGGATTGAGGCTGCCATTTTCACCGTAGTCTGACTACAGATAAATACCTTTCTATAATTTGATAATTGGTGGTAGGTATTTGGGATAATAGGAGTGTCATCTACAGAGTGAGAACAATTGGGAAGGGATCCTGGGCAAGGATGGGAAAGATGAGTTTGGTGTTCTACATTTTGAGTTTAAGAAAAGGCAAGATCCAAGTGGCGTGTCTGAGGGGTGTGGGACATGGGATCTGGACCTTAATGAAATGATAGAATGCTATCATATGTTTAGTTTTATTGGTTATTATCATCATGACCTCATTGAATCTTTTTGCAACTGTAACAAAGGAAGTGTTCCTCTCCCCAGCTGAGGAAACTGAAGCTCAGTGAGAATAGCTCCTTGTCTGCTAGCAAGCAGGAAAGCTGAGACTCATCTGATTATGAAGGTCATGTTATGCTTCTGCTAGTTATCTGATTCAAAAGGAAATTTACATATCAGAAAATATATTTATCCAGTAGAATGAATGATAACATAGAAACAAAACCCCAGCAATTTTTGCATGCCTCCCAAAAATGTTGCTGTGATGTTGGCTTCTCTCTTTCTGGTCAATTTTTCTGCATTTTTCTAGGGAGACTTAGGATTATCATATTTGATTGGAGCATGGGCAGACGATAAACAGTCTCCTCCAGTGTTTTAGTGTTCATTGCCTTCCCTGTAACCTTGGCAGGCCTAGCAGGTGATAAATATTTGCCTGGACATTAATGCCACGTGGACATTCTACAACTAGAACAAAGCTGGGAGGTGTAATTTCAGACTCTTCGGGCAGTCTTAGTATGGTCTATCTCAGTTGACCTTGTTTGGTACAAAGTGATTTTGTCATAATGCTTCCTTTGCTATTTTTTCATCAATTACATTTATAACCTCTGGAATGTAAATGGAACTTTGGACACATATATGTAGCACAAATACGCCATCCCTCCCTCTAAGGCTTGAGGTTGTCTAGACTTCTGATGTGAGAAAAGTGAACATAGGGTAAATGTCCGAGCTCAGATGTTTTGTTTAAGATACTAAAAAAGTTTGGCTTCCATCTTTTACTCTGAGAAGGGAGATAATTGGTAGGTCTAGAATATTTTGCTGTAAACTTTTATAATTTGGATTTTTATTTTGGAAGTACTTTATTTGTGGACAGGCATAATACTTTTACTAGGTGTTTAGAGTACTGATCTTTGGTTACCAAACTGAGTATCAAGATAGAACTACAAAGAATTTTTTTATTTAGAAAAAAACTTGGCCGGGCGCGGTGGCTCACGCCTATAATCTCAACACTTTAGGAGGCTGAGGTGGGCAGATCACGAGGTCAGGAGTTCAAGACCAGCCTGGCCAGCATGGTGAAACACCGTCTCTACTAAAAATACAAAAATTAGCCAGGCGTGGCTGCTTGGGAGACTGAGGCAGGAGAATTGCTTGAACCTGGGAGGTGGAGGTTGCGGTGAGCAGAGATCGCACCACTGCACTCCAGCCTGGGCAACAGAGTAAGACTCTCAAAAAGAAACGCAAAATCACAACAAAAAAAACCTTGACTTTCAAAATAGCAAATTGTTTCAATTTGAATTTTTAAAAATTTTAAAAAGAAGGCATATAAATTATTGTTCTGTAAAATTAAGAATAATATAATGTGTTAAACAATTATCTTGTCCTTGAATTTAAAAAAAATCAAGCTGGGTGCTATTGCTCATGCCTGTAATACCAACACCTTGCAAGGGTTAAGTGAGAAGATCAGCCCAGAAGTTCAGTACCAGCCTGGGCAATATAGTGAGACCCCTTCTCTACAAACCGATGAAGAAATTAGCTGGGTATGCTTGCATGTGCTGTGGCCCCAGCTCCTCGGGAGGCTGAGGCTGGAGGATCACTTGGGCCCAGGAGGTCAAGGCTACAGTGAACCTTGATTGTGCCACTGCACTCCAGCTTAGGTGACAGAGCAAGACCCTGTATCAACAACAACAAAAATCAAGTCACAAGCATTGTTTTAAAGAGTGTGTGAGTGCGTATGTGTTTGCCTGCATGTCTGACATAAGTAAGTCTGTGTTTAGATGTTAATAAGGCACAAGCCCAGGATTTATGGTTTGGTAGGAGAAATAGCCATGTAAACAATGAAATTTACCACGAGGGTTCTGAGTGGCACTGAGGAGTGTGGTGGAACCATAGAGGTGGGCACAGGTGCAGAGGAGGAACAGCAGCAAGACCTCCTGGAGACACCAGCCAGTGCTTCTTTAGGGAGGTTAGGTCTGAAGTAGGTTTTGAATAATGGATAAAGGATTTTACCAGGGGGACAAGTTGGGGATGAGGGTACTATAGAGAGAGGAACGTGTGCAAAGGTAATGGTGTGTAGCACCATGGAGTTAAGTGCACAGTGTTTTAACTTATGGTGTAGGTAGATGTTGGGACTCCAGTGAAGAGTTTTAAGCAGAAGAGTAGCCAAATCCTGTCTCTTCCCATTTAGTGTCTGAGAATCCCATTCTCCTCTGAGATTTGAAACATAGATGCTGGGAGAGAGAGAGCTCCCTTCCTTTGGATTGCAAGCCCTGAAGGTATAGTCTGGGCTGCTGGCATTTGTTTTTCCCACCATGTGGGGAGCACGTGCCTTAAATTGAATTCCACACTCACAGCGAATGACAATAGAGAGGTGGAGAGTGAGAGGAAGCCCCTGAGTCCTGAGTTGGGCCGTGTCTTTGCCAGGTCCATCCTGAGCTGCTCAGTTGCAGGAACTGGTAACATGTTAACTAGCTTGAGTCATGTTTCTGGGTCTTGCATTTGAAAGAACACCTAACATGGAGGTGTTTGTGTGTATGGAGATTTGACTTTTATATTTTTTTAGAACTGGAGGAATTTGAGTTTATATAGAAGTAACTAATAAAGAGCGAAATTGAAGAAACGGGGGATAATAATGCAGAATGGTGTCATCTGCAGTGAGATTGAGAGCCTGGGGTGAGAGATCAGGCTTAACAAGAGGGACACCTCTTCTTCTAAGGCCACTTGAAGGAAGCAGGAATGGGGTGCTGGGTGATGGGGACAGGGAGGGAGTTCTCACATCATGGCTTCTGTCCCCTCTGTGAAGGTAACAGGTGAAGTCATTTGCTGAGCCAGTTTTCTCACTCATGTGGTGATAGGAACTTAAATATGTCTTGCTCCCTCTTCTGTGCCACATAACCTCTTAAAAAAAGGACATCTGTTATCTGGAAGGCTTTGTTTTTTTTCCTTAGGGAGTGACTGAAAAATGCATTTAACGTTTATGTTAAATATTCACTAAGAAGGCGGAAAATCTATATAGAATGAGGCCAGTTTAAGTAGCACAGATGTGGTATGCCCGTCCACTCAATGACCATGTGCCCCAGAGTGGACCTAAGGTGGGACATGGGCACCCACCATGTTGCCGATAGTCTTCTTTCCTTTGTGCCTTTCACTGTGAGAGCATCCCCCTGCTGGGTATGACTCCGGAGTTAAAGGATCATTTTAATTTTTTCTACTTTTGCCTTTCTTATGACTTAACCGCATGTAAAATGTAACTCTGTTGATATCTCAAATTCATGTACCAGTTTACACTTTTGCAAAATGTCTTCTCATATTCTTATTTAATCAAATTACTACCTTAAGCAATCAGTTCATATTAATTATAAAAGAAATTTATTAAATATCTATTTGTGAATGTATTTTAGGTGGTCTTCAATACAGGTTATTTTACATAGTTAAAGCCTCCTGAATGTGTCAATACAAATAGCATTTTCCGGTGAGAGGATCCAGAATCCACTAACAAAATCTAGCAATTGAGAATTTGATAAAGTAAAAATAGGAATTTTAGAGAGATTATGTCATTTAAAGGATTTACCATATAGATTCTTAGTAGATTGTTTCTGAGTTCATTCTGAATCCTCAATTCAGGGTTTTAGCCTTAATTTTCAGAAAAGTGATGTTTCATAACCATTTTATGTCTTTTATATTGTTTTAGAACTGAAACCACAGCTATTTTAAAAGTAGTTGTAATCTTTTTTTTTTTTTTTTTTTGGGGGGGACGGAGTCTCCCTTTGTCACGCAGGCTGGAGTTCAGTGGTACAATCTCGGCTCACTGCAACCTCTGCCTCCTGGGTTGAAGCGATTCTCATGCCTCAGCCACCTGAGTAGCTGGGATCACAGGCTTGCTCTACCATGCCTGGCTAATTTTTGTGTTTTTAGTAGCAACAAGGTTTTGCCATGTTGGCTAAGCTGGTCTTGAAATCCTCGCCTCCAGTGATTAGTCCACCTCGGCCTCCCAAAGTGCTGGGATTACAGGCGTGAGCCACTGCCCCTGGACAAAGTAGTAATCAAATTTTGGTATTATAATTATGGTTAAGTTAAAAAAAATCCCTTTTGATAAAGTTCAGGAGCCCATGGATATTGTGTTTGATTTCAAGTGATGACACATATTCATTGAACCTTAGCCATGCTTGAAAGTACAAGCATGGTACTTGTGACATTGCTTGTGCCTGACTATGACAGCCATAAGAATGTGCTGCTTCTCCTGCTGTGGGGAGCATGATTGACTGATGCCCCCAGCTGCTGCTCCCTGAATCTACCAATTTTGAGCCAAAGCTTAGTTTCCCTTGGGAAGCTCTTAGCCCATTACTGAGCACTGCAGGAGTATTAATGCTACCTATTCCTGCACACTTCAGATGCCTCTGAAGGGCCCCTTTGGCTTGAGGACTTCCTGTTGGCCTAAGACCTTCTCAGAACTGTGTTGACGTCTGACACTCTTCCTACTCAACCTTCCTTCATTCCCCACTCCCCTTCCCAGGGGTCAGACCTGCATCATAGTCTAAATCCTCTCCCTGCCTTCACCAGCTCCTTCTCATTTATCCTCCATGGGCATTTTCCCCAATAAATCTCTCGCATGTCTAACCCCGTCTTGGCCTCTACTTCTCAGAGAACCCAAACTAATCTACCATCCATTTCCTGGAAGCCGTTGTCCATCCTGCCATCTACAGTTTTTCCAGGAGATAGTGCCAACACTTTATATCTTCCATGTGGGCTTTCTTCATCCTCTTGCCCTGAATGTATCTCTTCTCAGAATTCCCACAGCACTTTGTACCTTTTGTTTGGTATTAATGGCCTTTGACTTTGCACCATGCTTATTTTCATATTTATTTATTAATTTTTTTGAGATGGAGTCTTGCAGCCCAGGCTAGAGTGCAGTGGTGTGATCTTGGCTCACTGCAACCTCCGCCTCCTGGGTTCAAGTGATTCTCCTGCCTCAGCCTCCTGAGTAGCTGGGATTACAGGCACCTGCCACCGTGCCTGGCTAATTTTTGTATTTTTAGTAGAGACGGGGTTTCATCATCTTGGCCAAGCTGGTCTTGAACTCCTAACCCTGTGATCCATCCACCTCAGCCTCCCAAAGTGCTGGGATTACAGGCGTGAGCCACTGCGCCTGGCCGCACCATGCTTATTTATTTATTTATTTATTTATTTATTGAGACAAAGTCTTGCTCTGTCGCCCAGGCCGGAGTGCAGTGGCACGGTCTCCACTCACTGCAACCTTCACCTCCCCTGGTCAAGCAAGTCTTCTGCTGCACCCTCCCCAGTAGCTGGGATTACAGGCACGTGCCACCACGCCCAGCTAATTTTTTTGTATTACTAGTAGGGATGGGGTTTCACCATGTTGGCCAGGCTGTTCTTGAACTCCAGACCTTGCGATCTGCCTGCCTTGGCCTCCGAGAGGGCTGGGATTACAGGCGTGAGCCACTGTGCCTGGCCCATACCATGTTTATTTGTGTTCACGCCTTATACGTGTTCTTTCCCACTAAATTATAAGTACATAGAGAACCTGAGCAGCTTCTTTTGCATCTTGATTTCTCTTGATAGCTTACTCCTCTATTTGGAATAATAATAATTAATATTTATTTAGTACTTTTTATGTGCTGAACAGTGCCATAAATATTTCTACATTTATTAATGCATTTAATCTGCCCAAATGAGATAGGGAATATCATTATCCCTGTTTTACAGTTGAGATACAGACAGGTTAAGAACCTTGTTCAAGGTTACACATCCAGTTAGTGGCAGAATCAGGATTTGAACCCAGGGAGCTGGCTCAAGTTCCTTTATTCACTTAGCAGTTATATGTCCAACACAAACTATGTGCCAGACATTGTGCATAGCACTAGGCATACCAGAGCTTGCAATCTTAGTTTAGAATAAGTAACTTTTTTTAAAAAAAACCACCAACCAAAAATGTGATTTCTGAATAGCTGGATCTAAGTCTACTGGGGAGCAGAGCTGGTCCATCATGGCTTAAATAATTCCTGAAAGCCTTCCTGCCCCAAAGATTGTTTTCATCAGTCAGAAGTTTCCAACATTAAATTAATGATTCAAGATCATGAATTAAGAGTGGTGGTTTCTCCCAAATGAATTCTCTAATCTCCTTTGTTTATACACATTCATTATCAGACCAATCTCTTGGATTCTAAGGGGAATAGATGTAAGAAAGGACTATTTCCGTGGACCAAAGGGAGAGAGATTGGTGTTTGTAAACCTTGATGAGGGTTGGGGGAAAGAGGGGCAGCAATGCTGGAGAGCTGTTGGCAAGGGCAGGCTTAGGCAAATTCCCCAGATATTCCTTCATGGGAACAAAATTAGAGAGATATTATTGTAAAGTTTTAAATTTATAAAAACCAAAACTGAGTCACATTCCCCCCAGTCAAAGACCTGTTACAGCTAGTGAGGAAATTGTTTTTTTACATTTCAACTTTTATTTTTGGTACAGGGGGTACATGTGCAAGTTTGTTACATGGGTATGTTGTATGATGCTGAGGTTTGGGGTGTGGATCCCGTCATCCACATAGTGAGCATAGTGCCAAATAGGTTTTTTTTAACTCATACCCCACTCCCTCTGTCCCCACTCTAGGTAGTGTTCAGTGTATCTTGTTGCCATGTTTATGTCCCCTTGTGCTCAGTGTTTAGCTCTCACTTACAAGTGAGAACATGTAATATTTGGTTTTCAGTTCCTGTATTAATTCGCTTAGGTTTATGGCCTCCAGCTGCATTCATGTTGCTGTAGAAGACATGATTTCATTCTTTTTTATGGCTGTGTAGTATTCCATGGTGTATATGTACCACATTTTCTTTATCCAGTCCACCACTAATGGGCACTTGGGTTGATTCCATGTTTTTCTGTTGTGAATAGCATGGCGATGAACATATGAGTGCATGTGTTTTTTTGGTAGAATGATTTATTTTTTCCTTTGGGTATATACCCAGTAATGGAATTGCTGGGTCAAATGGTAACTCTCTTTTAAGTTCTTTGGGAAACTCAAAACTGCTTTCCACAGTGGCTGAGCTAATTTACATTCCCACCAACAGTGTGTAAGTGTTCCGTTTTCTCCACAGCCTCAGCAGCATCAGCCATTTTTTTTAACTATTTAATAACCATTCTGACTGGTATGAGATGGTATCTCATTGTGGTTTTGATTTGCATTTCTTTGATGATTCGTGATGATGAGCATTTTTTTATATGTTTGTTGGCTGCTTGTATGTCTTCTTTTGTGACATATCTGTTCATGTCTTTGCCCATTTTTTAAATGGGGTTATTTGGGAAAAATTTTTAAATGAAATCTTTGATAGTATTTTCAAAACTACATGGAAGAGAGGGGAACTGAAGACATATGCTGCTGCTTTACAACTTCTGTTAGGGATCACCGTGTTTTATTTCTGTCTGGTCATAGTCCTGGTGTAAACAGTGGACTCTCTCTATTCCATGGACTCTATAGTATCTAAGAAGATGAGGATGCATGTGGCCAGTTAGGCTTGATGTGGTATAGCTTATGCTGAACTCCTGGAGTGGAAGTAAAATATCCTCTAGTCTTCCTCAACATGTGTCTGTGTCTTTGTCTGTGTGTGTCATATTGCAGATATTTGTCTTGGAAAGAATTGTTCCTTTTCTCTTTTCCTGCTCCCAAAATAAATAAATATAGAAACAGACACATCACCTTTAACTGAAGTAAAAAGTAAATAATGAACTGGAAAAATATTTGAAAGTTATAAGAGGAGAAATAGTTACATACATAATACATAAAAAACTACGTGTAATTAACAAGAAAAATTGTAGTAAATAAATGTTCAAAATGTATGTATATGTAAATTGCAAATGGACAAATGCTAAGACCCATATGAATGTTTTCAGTGTTTGTTCCTCACTAGTAATCTAAATATATAAACTTAGAGATTAAAATGTATTTATCCATTATATTAGCAAATTTGCTGTTGTCTTTTTTTCTCTGATGATAGTATACAGTGTGAGCTGTCTCCACTTTTGATAGGACTGTAACTTGGAACAATCTTTCTGAAAAGTCGTTTGTTAATACAGATCAATGGTCTTTAAAATGTATATCCCATTTAACCCAATTTCCTCTTTTGCAAAAGCCTATTCTACCATCAAGAAGTGCTTTGCAGCATTGTTTGAATGTTAATTTTTTTTATTGAGTTGAAATTCACATAACATAAAATTAATCATTTTAGACCAGACATGGTGGCTCACACCTGTAATCCCAGCACTTTGGGAGGCTGAGGTGGGCAGATCACCTGAAGTCAGGAGTTTGAGGCCAGCCTCACCAACATAGTAAAACTAAAAATACAAAATACTCTACTAAGAATACAAAAATAAGCTGGGTGTGGTGGTGGGTGCCTGTAATCCCAGCTACTTGGGAGGCTGAGGCAGGAGAATCACTTGAACCCAGGATACAGAGGTTGCAGTGAGCTGAGGTCGTGCCACTGCACTCCAGTCTGGGCGACAGAGTGAGACTCCATCTCAGAAAAACAAAAAACAAAAAAAACAAAACCGAAAACCAAAAACCTTGAACCCAGGAGGTGGAGGATGTAGTGAGCCGAGATTGAGCCGCTGCACTCTGGCCTGGGCGACAGAGTGAGACTCTGTCTCAAAAAAAAAAAAAAAAAAAAAAAAAAAAACACAAAAAAACCCACTCTTTTAAAAGTAAACAATTCAGTGGTGCTTAGTACATTAACAGCATTTTGCAACTGCTACCTCTATCTTCTTCCAAAACATTTTCATCACCCCTGGAAAACTAACCATTAAGCATTCACTCCTTATTCCCTCCTTTCCCCAGCTCTTGACAGCTACCTGTATGTATATGTTTAACCAGACTAGGCATTTTTTTTTCTTTTCTTAATTATTCTGCTCCACTAGAAGGGTAGCATATATTGAGTATATTTGTATTTGTAATACTTAGGACTTTAGGTTGCAAGTGGCAGAAACCCATCTTGAACTAACTTAAGCCAAAGAGGGATTTAATGACATACGTAACTAAACAGTCTAAGGGAACGTTTGGCATTCGAGATGACTGTCCACAGGGATGTGGTCAGGATACTTACTCAGTCTCATATCCACTCTGTCTTTTCCCACCTCCCCACTTGGTGGAAAATAGTCTCTACCTTTGGTTCTGTGTTTTTGTTTTCTGTGCTTCTGCTTCATTCTCAGGCCAACTCTGCCAGATACAGGTGTGATGGTCCCTAGCATTGCCAGCCTGACATGTCCTGGCAGCTAGTGACCCTTGAGAGGAGTGTGGCCACTCCCCTAGGGCCCGTACCCATTCCTGTACCAATCACTGGGTGAGGGAGATGGGGTACGGTGATTGGCCAGCCTGGATCCCGTGTCCTGTTCCTAGAGATGGAGTACTGTGATTGGCTAGCCTGGATCACTTGTCCTGTTCCTAGAGATGGAATCTCATTCTGGCTCCTGTATTTCCGAGAAAGTAGAGGAATAGAGGAAAGGCATTCTGGCACATTCCCTCCCAGAACAGAACTGCTTGTAGCTCTGCCCATGCCCATTTATACCATAAGAGGTTCATTGACTTTTGTGCTAATAATCATATATCATTGAGCAAAGCTTAGATGACATTCTGTAAATTCTATTTAAGATTATGGGAGTCATATTTGAGGATTATTTTTCTGTTTTTTTAATTAAAAAAATTTTTTTTGAGATAGGGGTTTCTCTCTGTCACAAAAAATTTTTTTTTGAGATGGGGGTCTCTCTCTGTTACCCAGGCTGGAGTGCAGTGGTATGATCACAGCTCACTGCAGCCTTGATCTCCCAGGCTTAAGTGAGAGGATTATTTTTCTAGTTTGATGGGAGTAAAGAGTTGCCCTTTTAACAAATGGGATTGACTACTCTTTAGGTCTATGTAGCTTGGACTATTTCCACTGTTTTTAAAGTCATTCCACATATAGTGACTGAGTGCCTGCTATTTGCAGATGAAGCCCTAGCGCTCATGGGACTTTCATTCTATTAGGGTAGATGGACAAATAACAGGCCGGGCGCAGCGGCTCATGCCTGTAATCCTAGTACTTTGTGAGACCCAGGCAGGTGGATTGCTTGAGGCCAGGAGTTCAAGACCAACCTGGCCAACATAGTGAGACTCCATCTCTGAAAAACAAGAACAAAAAAACCAAATAACAAATATATGATACAATTTCAGGTAATGATGATAGAAAAATTCTGCTTGATAAAGGTACGTGTATGCTTATTTAGATATTGGGGTGAGGGAAGGCCTCTCTGAAGAGAGCTTTGGACTGAGACCTGGGTTAAGCAAAGGAGCAGCTTTGTGATTATTTTTGGGGAATAGTGTTCTAAGCAGAGGGAACAGTAAGTACTAGGCTCTGAGTCATAAATAGACTGGAAATCTCATGGAAGTCAATAGGGGTGGAGGGGTGGAGGATAGAAAGAGCCAGGAAAGGAGCAGGGGTGGGAGAGGGGAGATAGGGGTAAGATGGCGTGGGACTTTGGCATCCCAGTAAGGACTTGGGATGTTACTCTAAGTAAGATAAGATGGGGCACTCCAATGGGGCTAAGAGCAGAGGATTGATCTGAGCTGACCTTTAGGTCTCAAGGAATCAATGTGGTTCCCTCATAGAGACTATACTTGCTTGGTTAGCTTACCAGAGATTGGTTTTCTGACCACAAGCTTTGTAACAAAGCTTTCTTTGGCTTACTTTATAAAAGGTCAGATCTTTTGCCCAAAAACTGACCAGTGACTGGAGGCAGACAAGGGAAGAGGGAAGAGAAAGAAAAGCAGTGCCAGAGAAGAGAAATGAGTGGCTGCGGAAGCTGTAGCAAGCATAGGTGTTAAGGATGATGGGGACAGACAGCCTGTGTCCTCCTTACTGCAGCAGCGAGTAGTGATGAGAAGACAGGATGGAAACACTTTGTGGCCAGTGGGTTGGCAAAGCTGGAGTATAGTGGGCCATGTAATGGGCCCACACAGTGGCCTGAGCTTGTAGCAATATGGAGACGGGCTTGCTGTTATCCCCAACTCTACTGACAGGCAGAGAACAGGCACATTAAAAAGTGCTCCTGCTGCTGACAAAAACATGGAGATCTGTCAGTGACTGGAAAAGAATGAGACCAGAAAAATGTTGATGGGTCAGTACACCAACAATTTAATATGAATGGTTGCAAAAGGCAGCAAACACTGCAGATTGGCTCCACATCAGATATCCACCTAAGTTAGGACCCCAGTTGTGCTTTGTGTTGGTCTTTTCTCAATGGAAAGACCTGAGGGAATCTTGATCTTTGGCTCTGTTAATTGCAAACATGTAATTCTGTGAACCAGTGTTGCTAACTGAACCTTATGTCTTATTCAGAAAGGTGGCTATGGTGTTTCAAAATATGACAGTATTAGGTTAGCTACATACAGGAGGAGAATCATTTGTGTTCTTCCAGAGACATCATTTCTGAGCATAAACCATCTCTTTAGCACTTTTATAGTGTGCTATGAAGAAGCTTCTGTTCTGTCAGTTGACAGTCAGTCAGCATCAGGTTTAAGCACAACGAGGAGAGGTTGACTCACATGGACTAAGGCTTCCAGGTCTTAGGAATAGGTCTCATTGTGACTGGAAATTTCATCACTTCTTTGCATTCAAAAGTGTCAAACATTTGCTCTTGCCTACTCAGTGCTAGCTGCTGAATGGCTGGTCAGAGAAATGTCTTTCTGCCCAGTTCTATTATTTTTTATCCTTTTCAGTGAATGATGTCTAGAGAAACACAAAGGCAGCAAAGTTCCTCTAAATAACTAGGTCGTTCCAAAGCATTATGTACCAAGTATGTGCTGTTACAGAAGGAGTATAATTAAAAAATTGGACAGAGGAAATTTAAGTCATTTGCTATTTTTTACAACATTTTAGAATTGGTAAAGATACTCTTTTAGAAAAGTAAGACAGGTTTGGAGAAAAGTATGGCCTGGTGTTGTGATTGATGAGTTTTTTGTGGTAAATGTTCAGGCTTTGAAAAAAATCCCTTTTTCGAACACCCTGGAAGTACCCTCCAAAACAGCTTTATAGTTTTTTTCTGGTTCTACAATTTTACATACTCATTGTAAACATTTGGATAATATGAACATATGAAAAATAATTTAGGTATCAAGGGGTCCTCAAATTCTGCAGTCCTCTGCCGAGCATTACTGAAATCCCAGTGAATGTGCTTTCTAGGCTGGCACTTGCTTGGGTGCATTCCTTTCTCTCTCTCTTCCCTGCACCTGCCTCGCTTGCTGCCTCGGTTACACACACAAACACGGTTTTACATGAATAGTCATTCTGCATGGTCTAACACTATGTTTTTGACTTAAAGCCTTGGATATTTTTCCACATCAGTAAGTGAAGAATTACATAAGACTTAAATGGCTGTAGCATGTTCCACTGGACTCCTATAACAAAATTCCCTATCACCCATCCTTCAGGTCGTGAGTTTCAGGCCTTCACATGCTATTAGCAGATTGTGTGCCTGTGAGTGACTGCCCAGCGACCAGAAGGGCCTTCGGTTTTTTGTGTTAGGGACACAGCAGAGGTGACAATATTGGAGGCTGCTCACAAGTTGGGGATAATATGATGATTTCCTGGAGGTTAAGACGGTCCCTTGGGGAAAGCCACTTCAGTCTTTACTGAGTTAATTTCACAGAAATGCCACCCTTTTGAATTGTCTAGGAGGAAGGTCATTCCACTTGCAAACTGACTCTGGTGTACTTTTTAAACAAACCAACTTCTGGGTGTACTTTTGTATTTAGTAACTATTTAGTTCTGTGACTTGTGCCATATCTCTCCTGTGTTCTTTTTGTTTTACAACAAAATAAAACAAAATATATTTCCAGGCATGCTTCCCTTAACTTCCTCTCTCACTTTTTTTTTAAAGTTACAATATCTTTTTTGAAATTTTATTTTTCATTTTTTGAGACAAGGTCTAGCTCTGTTGCCCAGGCTGGAGTGCAGTGGCTCAATCATGGCTCACTGCAACCTCCACATCCCAGGCTCAAGCCATCCTCCCATCTTAGCCTCCCAAGTAGTTGGGACTACAGAAACACACCACCAAGTCCCGCTAATCTTTGTATTTTTTGTAGAGATGGGGTTTCACCATGTTACCTAGGCTGGTCTCGAACTCCTGGGCTCAAGTCATCTGCAGGCCTCGGCCTCCCGAAGTACTAGGATTACAGGTGTGACCCACCGTGCCCGGCCAACTTTCTATTAGTATTACACTTAATTGGGTGAACAGTATGGGAGGCTGACTGCCTGGGTTCGAATCCTGGCAGTGACCTACCCTTTCTAGTGGGGGTAAGAATGATACCCACCATCCTGTGGTTGTTGGAGGTTGAGTCAATGTATACAAAGCTGTTTTGTGAGCTGTTATTACTGCCAATCATATTTATTTGACATGATACATTATTGGACAGCTGTAAACACTCTCCTCATCACTTTCCTGCCTCCTTAGTTAGGGGGGGTAGAGGTGACTACAGTTCCTAGGCTGTAGTCATTTTATTTCTGTCTCCAACTTTTCCCCTCAGAGCGATTTTGATTATAATGTAGGCTAGCTCCAATACAGATCAAGAAAAGGAGATCCAAGTATGCATTGACTTTAAAATATCTGATGAAACTTGATTCCTAAAAGAGAGATAAATATATTAAAATGTAATATAACTCACATTTGATTTTGATATCAGTTTGTATAGTATGTTTTATTATATTGGTACTTGATATGTATTAAAAACAAAGTTTTAGAATCCTGCATTTGAGAAATGTGTGTCAAAAATGTTGAGTAAAAATAGCTGTACTTTTAAAAAGGTTAACACTAAGTATTTGGACTGTATCTTTATACATAATTACTTTTACACAAGGACTGTCACTCCTGGTTAACCAAGTGTTACTATTTATCTGATTTCTAAGAATTTGATGTTGTACATCTGGTTACTTTATAGGAGTAAAGAAATGAAAACAATATGCCTTCAGAAATGAAGTAGGATTAGTATTATAATTTCTGTGATCTTTTCAGTTGACACTAGTGTTTGTTTCCTGTTGGAATTGGCAAATTTTATGTCAGCTGTCTGCCTACAAGGATATTTTTGGTTGGAGGTAACAAAAAACTCAAATATAAGCAAGTAATAAGAATTTCTTTCTCCTATAAAAAGAGGCCCCAAGGCAGGGAGCCCCCAGAATTAGCTAATTCATGGGTTTGGTGATGTTGACAGTCCAGATGCTTTCCACCTCTTGGCTTTGCCATCCTTAGTGTGGCCAGTTTGTCCTCAGGGTGGCAAAATGCCCACAGCCATTGCACTCTGACAGAATGATAGCCAAAGGCAGGAAAAAGGGGAACACTTATTCCTTAAAATCAATAAAGCTTGTCTCAGCTATCTTCATCAGACTTCTATTGTTTTGTATTGATCAGCATTGGGTCACAGGCTTGAGTCACTGGCAAGGGGCATGTTGCCACCATAACTGGCTCAGCAGTATCAGGTCCTCCCTCTGGGACTTGGAACAGGCCAGCTTCTGAGAGAGGCACTGCTTTGTGGAGGAGAAGATCCCTGAGCAAATGGAGGCTCTGTTAGGAAGAGGGAGGGTCTGTTGTGGGTGGTGGGTGAGGTGAAGGAGCTGGAGAGAAAGCAACAGTGTCTGCTCCAGGCTGCTCTCAGTTTTTAGTTTAAAATACTGTGGAGAATGCTTGTGGAAATAAATGCTCAGTTATGATAAATTTTTGAATATATATTTATGGATTTTTAAAAATATTTTAAACTAGTATAACTAGCATGTACAATATGGCTGTAATTGTATGTAAGAAACAAACCTGTCAGTGGAGCTAAAAGATGACTTTGTTTCATTTCCTATGGTCTTAGTCCCTTTGTGTTCCTATAAAGGAATACTGGGTAATTTATAAAGAAAAGAGGTTTATTTGACTCATGGTTTTGCAGGCTGTACAAGAAGCATGGCACCAGCATCTTCCTGTTTTGAGGGCCTTAGGAAGCTTCCATTCATGATAGAAGGCAAAGGGGAGTGGGCATCACATGATAAGAGAGAGGAGGTGGTGCCAGCCTCTTTGTAACAGTCAGTTTTCATGGGAACGAATGGAGAGGGAACTCACTCATTACTGTAAGGACAGCACCACGATGTTCATGTGGAATCCACCCCCATGATCCATATGTCTTCCACCAGGCCCCACCTTCAATACTGGGGATCAGATTTCAACATAAGATTTGGAGGGGACAAATATCCAAACTATATCACTTGCAATAGGAGAATATACACTTTAGGCCCCAATATATATCCGGAAGTTTTATGTCAGGCTTCTGGACTCTGCTTCCTTCTGATGGACCAGGCTAGTGGTGCTTGGGCACAGATTACATGTGTATCTGCTGTTGGCCCTGGAGAGAAGTGAAAATTGGCCATTGGATTAGTGGTGTGGAACTCCTTAGTGCAGTGTTGGGGAGTGGTGTCAAAGCCTGATTGGACTGGATGCTTTTGTTGAGTGGGTGATTTAAGGTGTTTGTTATACATCGTAAATTATGTATATACAAAACTTGTTTTTTTACATGCATTAAATATTTAATACAAAATTTAAAAAAATCTTTTGTATCCAGTACATGGTCTGTGCTCTGATAAATACTTTCAATTGAATCAGGGTTGAAACTGAGACTGGGGTTTTATTACATGAATATGTTAGAGGGAGAAAGAGGCAGAGGGGTTGGAGGACAGTGAAAGGATTGATTAAAAAGAGGAGCTGTGGAAGCTAAATTGAGAAAGAAAGGAAGTGAGGACTTGAGGGGCATCAGAGATAGTGACAAGATGGTGGGGTTATTGGATTCAAGGACCCAGTAAGGTTGAAGAGTTGTTGGAATTAGGGTTCCAGAAGGAGTGGGCGGGAAGGATAAGAAATAGCGGGTGACGAGAGAGTAGATTGCTTGAAATTGAGGCTTGCAGGTGGGGAGATTGTAAGTAACCACCGGGTCTAGGATCTGGCTGTGGGTGTGGGCGGCAGAGGTAGGGTAGAGGAGAACCTCATTAGAAATGAGGGAGTCAGGCATCATATATATAAATGTTGGAACCAGAGTGAAGACAGTGCTAGTAGTGTACTGAAAGACAGTTAGCCAGTCCCTGGGATCTTCAGGAGAGGGTCTTGGGAAGGGGAAAGATTGTGCAACTCCAGTCAGTGAAAGTTGGTACAGATGTAGTTGGAGATAGATGGTGTAAGCAGCAGAGGAGCACTGTGTGTGTGAGGGGAAGGACCAGAATGGTCTGGAGACTGCAGTGGGAAGCAACGGGGCCACCTGTCTCATCTTAGGCTTGGAGGTATGTGAGTGTAGGAGGAAGACAAAAGCCTTACCAGGCAGACCGCAAGGAACCAGTGTGCTGAGGGGACTTCCAGGTTTCAGGTACAGCTGAAAGGAAACAGCTTTTGCAGGTGGCATACAAGAGAGGATTTGGTGAGCTTTATTGGATATAGTGGGTGGTGAGATTGGTGATGCCGAGACCTGTGTGGGGGTGACAGTCAGAGATGAAGACCATGTGGGAATTGGATTTCCCAGGAGATGGATGGAAACCTGAGTGCAAGGCCTGGTGGGACATCTCCTGATGTGTACCTAGGGGGTGGTCCATGGTCACTTCTAATTATAGTTTCCTTACTGAGTGTGCTTTCTTAGGCAGCTCATGGTAGCTAGGTAAGGAGGAGGAAATGGAGGGTCTTGCAAGCAGCAAGGGGAAGATCTCTGGTGGGGTGCCGTGTAGTAAAGGAGGGGCCGGGGTTATCTTGAATACGTTATTACTTAACTTCTGGATGACTTCAGGAGTAATTCCATATCAAATATTTCCAATGATGTTTATGCTAAAGTGGGTGCAGATTGAATGTATAGTACTTCAGAGAATTTTTCTGAAATATGAAATCTTGATGATATTAGACAAGTGTACTTGTAGAATGGACTTATGTCTTTTGGTTCATAAAGCTTTGCAGAAATTCTATAAATAGCCTTAGACTGAAAAAGATATGACAGAGAGGAGAGGGGGTAGTGGACAGGGAAAGTATGGGGAAGGGTGAGTGAGGTTGGGGGTGGAGTGTCTTGAAGCAGAAAATTCAAGAAGGGATTTGCTGTTGGTATTTCGGTTTGTGGGACAGAACTCAGATGACAGGACAGGAACTGAGGGAACCTCTGCCCTGAGCTGCTGGCTGAATCTGCAGGAGGAGTGAACTCCTTCACTGAGAGTGATTATGTTAATTTTCTTTAATTTTTGAAACTCCTTGTAACAATTGTATTAAGGGTCTTTTTTGTGATCTCTACCAATTTTGCTCACTTTAATTGAGAGACAGGAGGAAATTGTGGGCCTGAGGACATATTTTATTTTTTTATTTTTATCTTTTTGAGACGGAGTCACCAGGCTGGAGTGCAGTGGCTCAATCTTGGCTTGCTGCAACCTTTGCCTCCCGGATTCAAGTGGTTCTTCTGCCTTAGCCTCCTGAGGAGATGGGATTACAGGTGCACACTACCACGCCCAGCTAATTTCTGTATTTTTAGTAGAGATGGGGTTTCACCATGTTGGCCAGGATGGTCTTGATCTTTTGACCTCGTGATCCACCCGCCTCGGCCTCCCAAAGTGCTGGGATTACAGGCATGAGCCACTGCTCCTGTCTTATTTTATTTTTTAGAAAGTGTACTTTTGGTAATATTTACTCATAGTTTTGCCTTAAGTTTTACATTTGTAGCAGGCATTATATATGTGTGTGTAAAACAAATATGATGGTGATAATTCCTTGCTGTTTTGTAGAAAATAACTTGTTAAAAAGTAAAAAGATGTAACTAAATTAATATAAATTCACTTAAAGTATATCAATAAGTTTAAAAATTTTAGTGCTGAGGAGGATGTTTCTGATTTCAGATTTTTCTTACATAACATAGAGACTTATATAATAGATGGTAGATAAATATTAGGTAATTTAACAATATGAATGCTGTTGGTAACTTAAGGAATGAACATGCATTTGCTCCATCATTCTTTTGAAAATGTTACTATTTACTAGAAATTAATACTAGCTGCAGGGTGGACCTTCACTGCTTGTTACTTTGTTTTAGTAATTTATCATCTCTCTATCTAGGATAGTAGTCCTGACTCCTTCTGATTTGGAGGAATCTTTTTTGGTCCATTATTGTAAGAAGTTTTACCTTGATTTTTGAAAAATCATTTTTGTTATTTGGTGTGACCTTCAGGAATGCTTGAAAGGATTAATTATGAAGCCTCTCTATATATCTAAATTCTGCTGTTTGATACATTTATTTAGTACACATGTATTCAGTACCTATGCTTTGGCTGAAGGGAGACCCTGACGCTCTCTGCCCACAGGCTGGTGGGGGAGACTGAGGTATAGAAGTAGGAGGGGCATCTAAGAGCAGTGTGTGAGGAGCCGGGCAAGGTGTCCTTACCTGTGAACTGACTTGTGGGGATGACTTGGGCTTAGCTAAGGGGACAAAAGGGACTCTGTGCTTCCTTCACAGCCCGCTTCCTATTCTATCCTTCCCCACCTGGGCTTCTCACACCACATCTTTGACCAGATCTCGAGTTTCACGCCATTATAGCACTGGGGCTGGAGTCTTTTGTCTGATGCGTTAAGTTTTCTGCTGTGTAAATTAGTATTTTCATCCACATGCATACTTTGTAGTTGCAAATAATCAGTCCAGGAGACTTTTTTTTTTTTTGAGACGGAGTTTTGCTCTTGTTGCCCAGGCTGGAGTGCAGTGGTGCAGTCTCTGCTCACTGCAACTTCTGCTTCCCAGGTTCAAGTGATTCTCCAAGAGACATTGTAAAGTCTGTATTTTTAGGCATTTTCCAGATGTGAATTTCTCTTTAATAATAATGATGATGATAAGAATGTTGATTGGCCATTAAAGCCAGTCATTCCTGATATACCTCCTGTTTAATGATCTGATTGCCTGCTGAGTCTGGAAAGTCTTATTTTGTAGGTTTTTGCCTCCTGATGTAGACAAGCTTCTGATGTGCAGTTAGCACATTACTGCAGGCACAGGAGGTACTGAAACATACTGGCTGGTGTCAGGAAAAGGAGTTCCTGCCTTCACCTTGGCTAGCATGGATCACTGTTGACAGAAAGTTTGTGTCAGTGGGCAGCCCCAGTAACTTGGATTCATTTTTCCTGCTTTTCCTTCTTCAATGGAGGGGATGATGTGTTATACTTGGGGGTATCTCTTCATAGGTTTGCTGGCCTTCATGACCAGTGAGGCTGTTCTGTACTGAGTTTCTTATTCTGCACCAGCATTTCTATAACAGTGTTACATAACAAACCTTCCCAAACCTAGCAGCTTCCGGAAGCTTTACAGCAACAGGCATCTATTTTTCTCCCTCACTGTGTTGGGTCTGTATTGGCTGGGGTGGTTCTTCTCACTCATGGTTGCCTGGGGCTGGCTCCAGACTGGTGGGTTGAGTTCAGCTCTTCATGAATTTTCTCATTTTGCTTGGATCAGCAACTACTTGGGGCTCTCCCAGCAACCACTGCCACATTTTTAAGGCCTTTTTAGTCAAAGCAAGTCAAGAGATCAGTCTTGGATCACTGTGGGTGGTACCATCCAAATGTGTGGATGGAAGGAAGGAATGATTTATGGCATTTCTACAAACTACCCAGGTACCTAGGCAGCTGTTTAAATGTGAAATCGCCAGAATCATATTAGCCTATAAGTAAGTAATGGTGCATTACTAATGACATTCATCCTTGTCAGCATTTTCTGTCTTGTGTCTGACTAGTTCTTTTGCACTTCATTATTTTCCTTGTTCTCACTGAGTGCTTCTGAATGACTGTTTTATTAAGTTGTCAAGTTTGCCTTACATTCTTCATTTACCCTTTTTTCTATCACCAGCCTGTTAGCTTGATCATCAGGCCTTCAGTGCCATTATCCAGGGAATTTCGGTAAAATAGTAAAGGGCACCTATCTTCACCTACACATAGGACTGTAGACAGGGCTTGGATGGCTCTTAGTTCTGGCTTGGGAATAGAGGGGTGTAGGCAGTATAGAAGGTGCAGGAGGGTCATTCCTCAGGGGAGAACTGAACATGAGCTCCTTCCTCTCTTGACAGCATCCCACTGGGTGAGATGAGGACTTTTTCCCTTCCTTTGGTGCTGTCTAGGGGTCTGCTGAAGCAGGTTTTTGTGAGACTGTGTTATGACCCTTCCAACTAAAAAACAATAGAATTGCTATTGAAGAGGATTATACGTGGAAGGAAATAGAGGGATAATCCCACTGGTTTTGTGGGTGTGTTTACTAGTAGTACTTACTGCTGTATTAGGATTAGTGACCTTTGCTAGGAGCAAAGTAATTCTAAAATTACTGACATTTCTATAATGCTGACTGAAGCTCTCATAAGCACTCTACATATGCTCATTTTATCATCACAGCAGCCATGTGATGTAAGAACCATTGTTAGCCCTATTTTTTTTTTTTTTTTTTTTCCTGAGATGTAGTCTCACTCTGTCGTCCAGGCTGGAGTGCATTGGTGCGATCTTGGCTCCTTCCAGGTTGAGGCAATTCTCCTGCCTCAGCCTCCCAAGTAGCTGGGATTACAGGCATGTGCCACCGTACCCAGCTAATTTTTGTATTTTTAGTAGAGTCAGAGTTTCACCCCTTTGGCCAGGCTGGTCTTGAACTCCTGACCTCAAGTGATCCACCAGCCTCGGCCTCCCAAAGTCCTGGGATTACAGATGTGAGCCACCGTGCCTGGCCTGTTAGCCCCTTTTTAAAGATGAAATTGAAGAATGGAGTGTTTAAATAACTTGTCCAAGGCCCTGTGGCTTCTGCATTTGAATCCAGGCAGTGTGCCCCAGAGGTTTTGCCCTCAACCTTTGCTGTTACCTTTCAGCTAGATGTGGAGAAATACTTGTCAACAAGAGGTTTAGCTGGACAAAGGGGTGGAGGAGGGTGGTTTTGGGTGGTATGTGGAAGATTATCTTTGAGATTTAAGGTGAAAATAATAGACACAGTTTACAATCTGTTGATTGGTGGTGCAGGAGAATGAGAAGTTAAAGAAGATTTCTTTAAAAATTCAGAAGTGACCTCTAGCTCTGCCAGGCTGTCTGCCATTTGCTTCCCTGTGGTTAATTTGGAGATACTTCCCTGAGTTCTGTAATAGTAGTAAGCCAGTGTGCTAGCATCCATTCCATGCCAAACCCTGGAAGCCATCCCTTCAAAGGCGGTTTCCCATCTGGACTCTGGAGCACAACCTTGCCCTCCCTCCCTCTTCCCTACAGCCCTGAGAGGCTGTGGGGAGAGTTCCATGAGCTGCTTCTTCAGTGTCACTCACTCCTGTTTCTTACCTTGGGCTTTCCTTCCTTCTCTTTCTCCTCTGGCTCTCCTGCTCATCCTCAAGGTAATGATTTATTTCTTTTATATTCCTGACTGATTTATTCCCATTTGTCCCTGAGGCCTTTGTACTACTACTCAGGTATGGAGTTGCAGGACCAGGGTAGGGGTTCTGTTGACGTCGCCAACAGGCTGTGTTACCTTGGGCAGGTCATGTGAGATCCTGACCCCGAGGTTTCTTTCTCTTAATCACACCTGCCCATCTATTTCATTGGGCCATGGTGAGGGTCAAATAAAATAAACTCATGAACATTTCCTTTAAAGCATAAAGCATGACATAAATGTATGACATTAGCATTCCTAGCTTCCCCATGTGGCCTTATCCACTCCCTGCTGTGGTGTCCAGCATGGGCTTCAGCCATGGTGCCTATTCTGTTACTTGCTTGTTTACCTGTGCACCCCTGAGGGCCTCGGGTCTTATTCTCTTTGAATTGTTTAGAGCTTAACACAGCACTTGTTGGCATGGATAGGGGCTAGTAAATGTTTGAATGAGTGGGTCAGGAATGCCTGTCTGAAGGAAGTTTGTGGTCATAGTTGTCATCTTTTTTTTTTTTTTAAATTGAGCAAAGCCTTCCTGTTACATCTCTATGTTTCTTGATATTAGCCTTGCTAAAAATAGGCTTTTGATCCTTTCTTGTGTTTCTTTTTGCAGGTTGCTAAATTCCATTGCCTGTGATTGCTTTCCCTGAGACCTATGCTTACTTTATAAATATTCTTCTGATGAGTCTTTTAAAAAAAAAGACAAATCAAGAAATGATTCTAGATTTTGAATTAAAGATAAAATATCTGATATTTGTTATTTGGTTGTTCATTTAACAAATGTGTTAAGTACCGTTCATGTACCAAGCTCCGTTCTTCAGGCTGGGGATGCAACAGTGGACAAAGCAGATGAGATTTCTGCCCTCATGCTGCTTACATTCTAGCAGCCAGACAGTGAGGCAGCAAATTAATAAAGGGATGATTTCAACTCATCTGAAGTGCTGTCAGGGGGAATCACGCGAAGAGGATGCCCAGACCAATGAGGAGTTCTCAACACATGTACATAAACTTGAGTGTGCTGTAGATGCTGTGCTTCCAGGTTCACTGTGCGTTGGGTTCCCTGGAACGTATCTAGTTGTCTTGTTAGTGAGCACTTAAGCTCAACACCACCAATGCCTTACCCACAAGAAAGATATTGGATGGCTGAGGATAAAGGTGGTTGTTACCTGGACCTTTGGCCTCATGAGGACATCTCAGTGTATAAGAGGGATCCTTGAACATGATGAGGACCCTCTTTGTTTGGTTTGCTGATATTTGAGTGTCTGAGGGAATGAGGGAGTAAGGGAGGGAAAGATGGGGACTTGTTGATCTCGCAGTAGCTTTCTGTGCCAGCTTGCTGCATCAGCACACCCATATCCTCCATGCTAGAGAAATTGTTTGCCAGCTTATGGCATTCTGTATCTGAGGCACATTCACTGCAGAGCCTACCAAGGGAGAGGGCCGGGGAGAGGAGGAAATGTGGAGTGACACATAGGGGCACTTGCACATTTCTTTGAGGAAGTCATGTGTGATCCAGATTCTGAAGGATGAGACCTGTTGATGAAAAAAAATTGATGCTTTTAAACAATTAAAATTAGTTTTATTCAGAAGTCTTGCTGAGGTTTGCAACCAGGGCGAGTCAAGAGAGTGTCTGTTTGACTGCTCCAAAGTAGTACTTTAGCCCACAGTTTATATACAGGTGGCGCACTCTGCATGTGCTCAGAAGTTACATTAAATGTGCTCAGAAGTTACATTAAGTGTGCTCGGAAATTACATTAGAGCAAAATCTTATCAAGGTTTGGGTGTGAGGGTCCATCTGGTTATAGATTATAGAGGCATAATCATTAATGCTGTCAGATATTACGTGCAGGAAGAGGCAAGGGCTGAGACGAATCTATCTTTTCTGAAAATGCCGTGATTCAGGCAGGAGATGTGGGAACCGGTGCTGTATCCTGCTTATCATCTTCAGGGCATTCTTCTGAAGGGCTGTGCGGAGTCTTTGAGTCAGGGGCTTTGTAAAATTCTGCTGGCAAGGGATTTTGTGGAATTCTGCTGTTATGTAAGCAGGATGAACAGACATAGTGTCTGCATTTGCTACTTTGTCTCATACACTGAACCAGCTGCATGAAGATCTGGGAGTGGGGGTAGCATCCTGCAGGGGCCCCAAGTGGAGAATGTGTTTGGGAAGTTTGGGAAATGGAAAGAATCCACAGTGGCTAGAGGATAGGGAGTGAAGGGGAGAGTGGTGTGCAGTGAAGTTGGTGTTGAGTGGGGGAAATCGGGCAGGGCCTTGCCGGCCATGGTAAAGATTTCGGATTTTAAGTCCTACTGGAGGCAGATGGAAGGTTTTGAGTAGAGGAGTGATCTGATTTGATTGACTCTATTAAATATTCGTGTTGGCTGCTACGGGGAATGGAAGAAGAGTGGAAGCAGGGAACCCAGGCAATGGGCAGAGGTCGCGGCCTGTGTGAGGGTTCGTGGCCACATAGACCAGGCAAGGCCGTCCAGGGCTGGAACATGTACGTGATAAAGGCAGGCTAATAGAATGGCATACTGGGGATTGGTAGTGAGGAGTGATGCCCAGGCTGTGGCCAGAGCAGCGGGGTGGATGGAGGTTCCAACTTACTGAGATGGAAGAGCCTGAGGGAAGAACAGGATCTGATGGAGGACTTCCCTTTGGACACGTTTAATTTGAGAGGGTTTTAAGATCCTCACGTGGAGAATCAGCTGGCAGCAGGCTGTGAGACTAGAGCCTACAGTGGGAGATGTCAGGGCTGCAGATGGAAATCAGGAGTCCTCAGCAGAGATAAGATTTGTCTTTTGATTTCCCCAAGGATTTTGAGGGTTAGGCTGTTTCTTGTAGGTTTACAAGGTATAGTCATTATCATTGTATGTGTAGGCTAATTCATGAATTCTCAATTCATTCAAGAAAATATTGAACTAAATATTGTGCTAGATGCATGGGACATAATGATTCATGAGATAGACTGTGGGTTCTGTGAGGGCAGGGAATATGTCTAACGGAGGAGACAGAGCATTCCCTCAGAATTAAGTCAGGAATTCAATCAGAATTCCACCATAATTAAGTAAAATGTGATGTGTTCTGTGACAGGGAAGCATAGAGTGGGGGCTACACAGCAGAGGCGCAGACCTAGTCTTGGGGGTAAGGTGGGGATGTTTCAGCTGACTGCTGAGGGGGAGTGGGAGCCAGCTGAGTGAAGCCGGCTTCAGAAAGAGGGCTCAGTGAGTGGTAGATGGGCTAGCAGTTTGCATTAGAGTTGAAGTGTACTGAACTCTTTCTTGGAACTGGCAGATTCTGCACAAGGCACTCAAGGATTCCTTGGCAAGATTGTGTAGCTCACAGGAATGTTAATATTCGTGTGGGTTGATGATACTAGTTTCCTTGCTACCTGCTTTCACACAGTAAATTTGTTCCTTGCTAGGAATTTTCACAGCTCTGTGCCCAGTTTTACTTTGGTGCAGTAAATATAGTGTGAAATTGGCAGCTCATAAGACTTTATAAACACCTTACATGCATTATTTCAAAGAGCCAGGGCACATTTTTGCATGAAAAACTCTTATACAATTATCAGAGAAAAACAACTCTTCAGAATCATCTGCGTTACTGCTAACATTATGTAATTTGAACACCATAGTATGTATATTCCCATAGATTCAGTGTTAGGACTGCAAAGGCAATTGGTACAACACTGTTACAGACTGAAGAGCAACACATGTTTTTCTTGAGTAATCCTTGCAGAATTTTAAGGAAGCTTTTTGTTGTTTGTTTGTTTTTTGCTTTGTTTTGTTTTTAAGAGACAGGGGTCTCACTATGTTGCCCAGGCTGAAGTGCAGTGGCTCAACCATAGCTCACTGTAGCCTCAAGCTCCTGGGCTCAGGCGATCCCCCTGCCTCAGCTTCCCAAGTAGCTGGGATTATAGGTGTGAGCTACAATGCCTGGCTCCAGGAAGCTGTTTTTACTTTTCCTCAGGTGCTAGTGTATTCTCCCAAAGTGCTAGTGTATTCTCCCAAAGTGCCAACTCCTTGGTCAGGACTGTAAATGGCACAAACAACCTTGTTTGCTGAGGAAAATGTGCAAAGGTATGTTGACAGTTGGTGACTACTTTGACCCCCAGCATTGTGAGGTTTTACCCTGGCTGACCGGGGCCCTTGGAAGAACTGCCTGTGTTGCTACTCAGCCCCAGTGGGAGTTGTCACTGTGCTAAGTTTCCCACACCCCCGCCTATCTGTCCGCAGTCTGTGGTTTAGCAAAACTGTCTAGTACAACAGGGGCAACTCTAGGAACACGTGGTAGGTCCTACAGTGTCCATACATGAGTGGGGCAGGTCATCTAGAAGCTTGTGGTTGGGGAGCCTGTGCTAGTTCACTTGAGCTGGTTTCTGTTTTCATGCCCAGAGAGGTATGTTGGTGGGGAGGAAGCAGAAATTGGTCCATTTAGGAGCTCCACCAGCAAAGTTGTTTTTCAGAGATACAACCCTATCCCCTCTTCACAGCCTGTGTCAAAAACTGCCTCCTTCATGAACCTCTACTTCCTCATCCCCTAACAGGAAGTCATGTTGTCCCTCCCCAGACCTGCCCCTGCTTACCTCCGACCTTCTAGCTGGTCTGTCGTTGCTGGCGCCTGTCAGCTCCGACCTCCCTGAATTGGCCCCACAGTCTCCTGAGCAGGGCTGAGTGATGGGTGGTACCCAAGGTTCAATTAAGAACTCTCTTAGGTGGAGAATAAACAAACAGGAATACTGTTTTGTTCTGTGTTGTCTTATAACAGAATGAAACTAGTTGTACTTGCCTTCTCTTCAGAGAAGGTTGTTTCTAAATTCTGGTAATTGTATAAAGTGAATTGTCGTAAATGGAAACTTTTTCTTTTCAGATAATGTGGATGCAAGTGATCTTAAGCAGTTTTTTGAGACCAACTATTCTCAGATATATTTCATCTTCTATGAAAATTTTATAACACTGGAAAATAGTTTGAAATTAAAAGGTAAGCATTTCTGTGTATTTTTTTTTAAACATGCAGGCATTTTTATAAGTTGTGTATATCTTGAGCTACAAATTATACATTTTTAAGCCTTCTGTCTTGCCAAGACTTTAGCAAAGCTGTGAGAGCCTGGTGGACACGGTGGCATCTTTGTTTCTCTTGAGCTTTCACTTATACACATGTTAATTGAACAACACATGGCTAGCAAAAACAGCAGAAGAAACCCTTACAGAGCATGATTTTCAAAGGAATAAGTTACTTAGAAAGAAAAGTTATGCATGCGTACTGTTTAAAAAATTTGGATTCTGTAAAAGGACCTGAAAGGAAAACTCAACTGTCTGTTTTGCCCTGCTTGCAGAGGCAGCACTATGAAAGATTTCCTGCATCTCCTTCCAGATATATTATTAGTGTATTATGTTTATATATGTTTGTGACTATATTCTTTGAAAATCAAACCAACAAGGTCACATTATACATTCTGTTCTGTATACATTTATACATCCTGTCACCTAAGCGGCAGGATAGTGTAGCCTGGGGAGCCAGACTGGGTTGGGAACCCGGCCCCACCCTTCTGGCCGTTTCTCTTTGGCGTCCTCTTGTCAGCATTAAACAGGTTCACAGGTATCCTAGCATTTTAGGACAGAGTTTGACACATAGTCCATGGTCAGTGAGTAGTAGCTGCCGTCACCGTCTTCCTTCATTTTCGTGTAGTCTGTGGGCTGAATCTGAATCCCTATAGCTCTATGAAGTAGGTGTTACTCATTCATTTAAAAAATAAGCCATATGCATAAATAACTGTGAAAAAAGTTAAAAAGTTAGTTGTTCTGTAAGACATTTAGACAGAATTCTGTGGTTCTTGGGAAGTGAGAGAGATGACTTCCTGCTGAGTGTATAGATGAGGCTTTGGGGAAGAGGTGGCCTTGGGAATGGACCTTGAAGGACAGCAGGATTTCAGGTGGAAGAGAGCGGCACTGCTGGTGGAGGGGAGAACGTGAGTAGAGCTAGGGCTGTTCTTACGACATGTATGGGAAAAGCTTTTTTTCTTTTTTCCTCTTGCAGCAAAGGTGTGTGAAAGAGATTTGCAGGAAATTAGATAATGCTTGCAAGGAGCCTTGAATTGCAGGCTAAGGAGTTTGGACTTTGTTCTGGAGGTGGTTAGAGCTCTTGAAAGCGTTTGCTACTATGACGAGTGTCTTGTAAAGTAGCAAGTGAACTAGAAGCAGGAACACCAATTGGAAGGCTGATGCTATCATTCATGTGAGGGATGGTGATGCCTGATCCAGGGAGGCAGTAGTTAAGGGAAAAGAAAAGTGTTGTGTCTCAGTGGATCTACCATCTATGAGACTTGGTTATAAGGGAAAGGGAGAAGTCAAAGATGCTTTCAGGACACTGAGTCTGCTTTGTGAGGTACCGTTAGCAGTAGGAACCCTGGAGGGGAGCCAGATTTGGAAGGCAGGAGGGTGAGAGTGGCTTTGGGCAGTCTGTGTTTGAGGTGCCTGGGGGATACCTTGGTGTAGGTGTTGGCTGGACGGTACAATGTAGGTGACTGGATCTTGGGAGAAAAGAGATGAAACCATGCTATTGCCAAGGGAAAAAGTATACAGAGAAAGAGAATGATGGTCAGAACTTTTAGATAATTACTTATTTTATTGGGTATATGCAAAGGAAAGTGATGGAGTAGTGGGAGGGGTGCCAGGAAAGGGTTTTGTCACAGAGGCCCAGGGGAGAGAGAATTGAAGTCATGTAGGGTCAGCCCGTTGGTGCGTGAGATGCAGCTGGGCTGGGGAGTAAGAACCCCTCAGTGTGCTGGTCAGTGAGTGCTGAGAGAAAGGTTCTAGGTGAGGAGCAGGTCGGAAGCCAAACAGATGAACATAGAGTCACAGGGCGGTGAGCTGGTGAAGGTGACCCATGAGAATATCCTTTCAGAAAGTTTGATGTGAAGACACAGATTGTGTCTCACCCTGGTCATGGACAGGCTATTGAGGAATGCATCGGCCTGTTTGCAGACTGAGGAGTGGGTCAGCTGGAGTGGGGGATAACTGATGGTGCAGGTGTTGGGGGAAGTGGGTTGAGACAGGTCAAGGAAGAAGAAGAGACATGGAGAGGAGTGTACAGGTGGCCTTTCTATGTACGGAGGAGCAGATAAGGGGATAGTGTAGATATGGAGACATTTTGAGATGGAGAGGAAAAATTGAGGGACCCCTTGTCAGATGCCCTGATTGCTCGTATAGAACAGAGGCAGTTGTCAAGCATGGAGCGGGAGGAATTCAGGGTGAGGCACTGCGGTGGTCTTTGATTGTGGCCATTCTTGCAATCTACTGCAAAGAATCATAATGAAGAGCCAATAAAAATAGTGAGATTTTTGAAGTTTTTTTGCTTTTAGTATAATCTGTGTTCGATTGGAGTGCAGGGAAGACAGTGTACCCCAAAAAAGAAAAGAAAATGCCTACCAGGAATAATTAAATAAATAATCTTGTGATAACTTCAGCCTTTGCATTTATTCAGGCAAAAACTCCAGAGTTATTGGCTCTATGTTCAAAATACATCCAGAATCACCGGCCTGTTCTCATTGCCTACACTGGTAACACTAAAACTCCTGATATCCTCACCTGGATTATAGCATTAGCCGCAGAAATGATCTCCCACTGCCACACTTGTGCCCTCTCCCATCCCATAGTTTCTTGTCAAAAGAGCAGCTGGAGTCCTTTAAAAATATGAGTCAAATCATGATTCTTGGCTGTTCTAAACTTTCAAATGGGTTCTCATTCCCAGCCATTACAGTGGTCTCAGGGTCCACCTAATCTGCCTTCCTTTGCCTCACCTACTCTCCAACCTCAGCTGCTCCAACTCTGCCCCTTGTGTGCTCCAGCCTTAAGGGCCTCTGGCTGTTTTCTGACTATGCTAGCCATGCTCAGCTACAGGGACTTTGCATTGTTCAGTTCCTCTGCCTGGAACACACCTCCCCTAAATTTCCGTATGGCTTGCTTCCAAACCCCCACATTTCCATATGGCTTGCTTCCTAACCTCAAAGGATCTTGTCTCAGATGTAACCTTACCAGAGAGATGTTCTCTGAATTCCCCAGTCAAAATTGCATACCATCTTTTTAGGCTTCTCTATCTGCCTTCCCTGTTGTTTTTCTCGCTCATTTATAGAATGCCCCCTCCTGCCAGAATATTAACTTTTTGAGGGCAGGAGTTGTTGTCTGTTTTGCTCACTCCTGTATGCTCAGGGCCTAGAATAATCCCTGGCATATAGACATTCTGTAGTAGTTTTTCAATGAATGAGTAAATGATATCTACTTCATTGAGCTGTGGAGATTCAGTTAGATCAGGGGTCTACAGCTTGTAGCTGCCTGTTTTATAAATAAAGTTTTATTGTACAAGCCATATCCATTTATGTATTGTCTGTGGCTGATTTTGTACTGTAACAGCAGATTTGAGTGTTTGTAAGAGAGGCCTGCAAAGCCTAAGATATTTGCTGTCTGACCCTTTACAGAAGAGGTTTGTTGATTCCTATATTAAATGACATATGTCAAGCACTTAGCACGATGCTTGGTACACAGAGAGGACAAAAAATGGTAACCTCTGCTGCAGGTATTGTAGGTTTTATTACTATTGTTATTATCAATAGAACAATGTGCAGTTGCCCGAAAAGATATACTACTTTTATAGTTATCTGCTCTATGATTTTTTATGTTACCAACTTAGAAATTTTTCTTTGTGCTGTGCATTCTGCCACAATTTGAGCCAATAAGTAACTAGTTGAGAAATGAATAAATTACCCATCATAGTTCGGTCACAAGTTGGAAAACATGGAAGCTGTGTTCAAACAGCTAGCAAGGGGCAGCTCTGCTGGATGTGGATCCAAGCAGTCTGGCTCGGTTGTCTGTTTGCAATCCTAATGTGTTCTCCATACTGCCTCTTGCTATTTTTTGAATAAATGAATGTATGTTGAGGCTTACTAGTTTTAAGCTGCCTGTTAGCATAATTTGTAATGTCCTAAAGTTTAAATGATGTCATGATAACTAATTATTTTTTAATATTCCAGGGAATAATAAGTCACAAAGGGAGGAGCTGGACTCCATCCTCTTCCTTTTTGAAGTAAGTTTTGATGAATTTATTTAACTTTTATAATTCTTGTTGGAAATAAAGTATTTTTGATCTTTAATTTTATTTGAAGACAAAAATGGCTATTGGTGGACATATTTTTTTTCTTTCCTTCCTTCCTCCCACCCTCCCACTTTTACAAACAGTTCTACAAAGAATTTTCTTGTGATTTTCTTGTTTTGCAAACGTGTGAAAGTTTTTCCTGTATGGGTACCTAGATGTGAAATTATTAGATGGAAGAGTACACACATCTTAAATGGTAGCAGATATTGCTGAATTGCTCTCCAAAAGGTCATATAGTCACACTGAGAAACTGCACTGCAAAAAAATAAAAATAAAAAATACCTAAAAATGTTATATAAACTGATATGTAAGTCTTATGTAAATTTCTTATACTCTAACATTGGAGATGATTCATCGATACATATAAATACACATATATACATATATATAAATCCGACATGCAAAAACTTATATTTTTCTACTAGTGAGGTTATGATCTTTATGCATCTGTATATCTGTGTGCATTGATCATATCTTCAATGTTGAAACAGTGTTTGGGTGTGATTTTTGACTTATTTAGCTTAAAGTCTTTCTTGTCCAAATATATTAGTTAAGTGGCCAGATTATGGGTACCTGGAGAACACACTCAGAACTGAATTATAGGTTCTGAAAGTTAATTGTTGGTTTTTGAGAAATTATTTCTGGTTTGAGAGGTGTATGTTTAGGTTGGTGTGAGAAGATGAACTTTTATGGCTATAAAGGAAAGGCCTGATGTGAACAGGTGCAGAGCTGGCTTTAGAGGGAAGCCACTGTAGGAAAGATCTCCTACAGTAGAAGAGTTCTCCAGGGCCTTATGATGAGGGGCTTTCTGGGTTTATGGAAAAAAACAAAATATGGGAAACTTCCAGCCCAGGACTTGTCTTCATGGCTAGTGCTCAATAACCCTGGTTCCCCTTTCTCTCCTTTGAGAGCTGTATTCCTTTCCAGAGTACACACATTGATTCACTGCATATTCTGTAGTGGTTATTATGTTTCCTTTGGTTACCCTCCTTTGAATGAAACCTGTGTAAGTGAGTTGTTTTTAACAGGAGCTTTAATTAAGTGTGTTAGTTAAATATGTATCTACTGACCATCATTTGTACTATTTTATCAACTTAATTATATTATTTATGTAATGGTTAAAGAATCTATAACATATGTAAGTTAGGAAGCATGGTAATAAAGCACATACTCTTGACACCCTCCCCATTTTAGGAACTAAAAACTACTTAGGTGCTATTCCACCATCCTTTCTCACCTCTGTGGCAGTCATTCCCTTGCATTTTATCATCCTCTTTCTTTTAAAGAATGGCTTTACCACATATATTTATACCCTTAAATAATTTCTTGTGTGGTTTTGTTTGGTTTTGAGTGTAATAGAAATGATCTTCTATGGTACATAATCACCTTTGACATGCTTTTTACCCTCAACATTAATTCTAAGATTTATCCATGTTTTTAAATTTAGTTCGTTTATTCATTCCCACTGCTGGATTAGGTAAATATATGTGACTTGTTTAATTCCTACGTTTTGTCTACAGATTTTTTGTTTTCTTGGTAGACAGATTGTCTGTGAGTAAGGAATGAACAGACTTGCCAGTTGGTCTGCTTTCCGCCCTGACTCAGCCTTCCAGTACATTGGTAAATGGAAGTGATAAAGGGTCATCTTGTTTTTGATCTAAAGAGAGTTTTGTTAATGTGAAACATTAAGAGTAATATTTTCTGTAACTTTTTGGTAGATTCTCTATCAAATTAAATAAGTTTATTTCTATTCCTAGTTTGAGATGTATTTAAAAAATCTTAGATGGGTTTTGAGGTTTTTAAATTTTTTTTCTTGAAAAAACTTGATTGAGATGATGATGATTTTTCTTGAGTATTAATATTGTGAATTATAGTTCTAGATTTTTGGATGGACTAATTACTATTATTATTATTCTTTGAGTCAGGGTATTGCCCAGGCCGGAGTACAGTGGCGTGAACATAGCTTACTGTAGCCTTGACTTCCTAAGCTCAAGTGATCCTCCGGCCTCAGCCTCCCGAGTAGCTGGGACTACATGTGTGCATCACTGTGCCCAGCTAATTTTTTTTCTTATTAATTTGTTGTAGAGATAGGGTCTCCCTATGTTGCCCAGGCTGGTCTCAAACTCCTGGGCTCAAGTGATCTTCCTGCCTTGGCCTCCTACAGTTGTGGGATTATAGGCATGAGGCACTGCACCCAGCCTGGACTAATATTTTGTTTGCATTCTTGGATCTATGTTCACAGCTGAGGTTGGCCTCAGTTTTTCTTTCTCATGCTCATATTGTTTTTGACTGGTCCTGTCATAATGGTTATAAAACCTATTGTCAAGCATTTCTTCTTTCTCTGTTGTATAACATAGTTTTATAAGATTGAAATGAGCTGTCATTGAAAGTTTGTTTACCTTTCCTGTATAACCACTTGAAACTGGGGTGCTTTTTTTACTTATGTGAAGATTTTACCAACTTATTCAATTTCTTTGATAGTTTTAGATTTGTTTTAGTATTATTCAGATTTTTCTTTTTTTTTTCTCGATTCAGGTTTGGTAAGTTATATATTTTTCTAAGAATTTGGAGAATTCTAAGGATTTGTTCTTATTGCCAAAGTTTTAAAATGTATTGGCAAAGAAGCTTCTCTTTGAAAAGTCATAAGCCCTTCAGTTTTATCTCCCTTAGCATGGTCTTTATTGTCTTCAAGAAGTTTTTATATTACATACCATAGTAGTGGTGGTGGTGGTGGTAATTTTTGTCTTCAAGAAGTTTTTATATTACATACCATAGTAGTGGTGGTGGTGGTGGTGGTAGTAGTAGTAGGAGGAGGAGTAGTATTTATGCCACATTTTTGCTATCTTCTAGTTGCCATTGTAGCAGCTTTAAACTCTGTTTTTTTGATGTAATTGTTGTTCCTTTAAATGGCTTTTCTTTCTGGCCTCTTTTTTTTTTTGAGATGGAATGTCGTTCTGTCCCCCAGGCTGGAGTGCAGTGGTGCGATCTTGGCTCACTGCAAGCTCCACCTCCCGGGTTCACGCCATTCTTCTGCCTCAGCCTCCCGAGTAGCTGGGACTACAGGCACCCGCCACCACGCCCGGCTAATTTTTTTGTGTTTTTAGTAGAGACGGGTTTTCACCGTGTTAGCCAGGGTGGTCTCGATCTCCTGACCTCGTGATCTAGCCGCCTCAGCCTCCCAAAGTGTTGGGATTACAAGGCATGAGCCACTGTGCCCGGCTGCTTCTTTTAAGATCTTTTGTGTCTGTTGTTCTGTAGTTTAATTACAAAATATCTAGTTGAAGATTTCTTATCTTACTTGGTATATATATGTTTCTCATGTCTCTGGATTCATGTTTTACAGTTCTCTAACATTCTTAGCTATCGTCTTCTCAAATATTGATATGTTTCTGTTCATTCTGGCCATACTTTCTAGGATTCTTATTTAAACTTGTTGATCTATCTTCCCTGTCTCTTAAGCTTGCTTTTATTTTCTCCTCCCCCAATCTGTTTGTGTTGCATTCTGGGAAGTCTCTTCAGTTCTTTCTTCCAGTTCACTGACTCTCTTCTTTTGGAACAAATCTGCTACTTTACCAATCTATTGAGCTGTACATTTCAATGATTTTTTTTCATGTTTTAACAGCTTTTTTGGTTTGGCATTCTTACGTGGCTGGTTGCTTTCAATTGTCTCTTGATCGTTGTTCATTTTTAGACATCTTTTGTTTTCTTAAACATTTACTGCATAATATTTCATATTTTGTATGTGATAATCCTAGTAGCTGAAGTGTTTGTCTAATTATGCTTGTTATTTCAGCTGCCTCTCATTCACAGTGGCTTCTTTTTTGCATATTTTGTGATATTTGATTTTGAGAGTGGTACTGAATGACTACAGATTTCATGTTTGTTAATTCTGGTTTCTCCCAGAAGATTTGTCTTTGCTTTTGCCGGGAGTCTGGGAATGCTCTTGATTGAGAGCACTTTAGCTCCATTTGAGGGTTCTGGTTTATGAATGGAAATTCAGGTTGAGTTCCCTAAACTTATCATGGTTGGGGACTGGGTGCTGGAGGGAACAGCCACCTGTAGATCCTGGCGCTAGTATTGCCATCAGCTCCTTGGCATTCTGCAGTTTTTTCTTTTGCATGTTGCTCACAGATCAGGTTTTGGCTCACTTGTCTTCTGCTTCCTTTCTTCTTCCCTCTTTACTCCTCCTTCTTCCCCTACCATTTTTTAGTCCCTTTTTAGTTTCTCTGTGTTCTTCAAAGCCCAGCAATGTTTTAAGAATTAGATTTGTTGTTGTGGATCTAAGGGCTAGTTGGCTTGCGGCAGGAAAACCCTTCAGAGATTCTAGATCTATCCCTCTCTCAGAAGTTTCAAAACCTTCTCTTCGTGTTGCGAAATTCTAGACTAGGGAGGGTGTTAATACTGATTCATTACCATTTCCAGAGGATTAGTTGCCTATATAATAGAGCAAATATATATTATTCAAGGCTTCATAAAACTTTCATTTTGCATGGTAAATATGAATGAGTAATACACTTGCACTAGTTTTGTTTATGCTTATGTTCCCTCTGTCTCTGGCTTTACAAGGTAGGTTGTAATTTGTATGTTTCATTCTGGGTACTAAGTAATTTCATTGCTGCTTTGTAGGATAGTGCCTTGTAAAGCTTGTAAAGAGATAGTTTATAAGCGTTTGGAAGTGAATACTTATCACTTTGTAAATAATTGGGAAAGGCTGCCTTGAGAAGAGGTGGAGTTAATAAGATGTGTTAAATCACAAAAGCGATACCATGTAGAGATATTCTATAAATAAGAAATGGCTTGGAAGAAAGCATAGAGGTAAGAGATAAGAAGGCATGAAAGAAGAGTATGTAAAGAGAGCTGCTGTCTGCCTTGTAAGTCAGGGATGCCCTGAAAGGGAACCTTGGAAAAGGAAACAGTAGTTTTTAGATGTAGAGTATTGGAGACATTATAGTATTCTGATAAAGTAAGTAATGTGCAGTGAAGGCCACCAGCCTGTCCAGGTCATGGTCTCAGGCAGTGAGCAGACCTTTTTACTTGCCTTCCTCTCTAGTGGGAACACCTGTACCTTTTGGAAGTTGACCTTTCAGCTGCGTTTGCCTGTAGCTTCAGATATGTGCACCACTTAGGAGAGTTTCTGTTGGTTCATGGAGATGTTTGTCTTTTTTTTTTTTTTTTGAGATGGAGTCTTGCTCTGTTGCCCAGGCTGGAGTGCAGTGGCTCAATCTTGGCTCACTGCAACCTCTGCCTTCCGGGTTCAAGCCATTCTCCCTGCCTCAGCCTCCCAAGTAGCTGGGACAACAGGCGCCTGCCACCACGCCTGGCTAATTTTTATATTTTTTAGTAGAGGTGGAGTTTCACCATGTTGGCCAGGCTGGTCTTGAACTCCTGACCTCAGGTGATCCACGTGCCTCGGCCTCACAAAGTGCTGGGATTACAGGCATGAGCCACTGTGCCCTGCCTATCATATTTTTTCCCACTATGGTTATGACTCTACTTTTACTGTACTTTAAAAAAACATATTTCATCCATCATTGCTTTTATTTCAAATGGAGATATGAGGATGATGGTGTGGGACTCCAAAACATGAATTTACATTTACCATCTTGACAGGAATCTACATGTTTTACATGGGCTAGCCTGTTTAATCCTTTCCTTCTGAAGTAGGTTTGGTCTTCCCAGTTTTTATGAATGAAATGTTGGAGGCTTTGTAGAGTTAGGTGACTTGCCCAAGGGTACACACTTAGTAAGTGGGAGAGTGGGGATTTAATCTTTAGTCTAACTCTAGAACCTATTTTCCTAACTTACTAGCATGCTGCCTACCACTTAGGAGTGTTGGTTATTCTGCTTTCTAAGCTGTATTCCATAGGCTGTCTATATCAACATGTACTGTTCTTTACAATTCATTCATTCATAAGACACATTTATTAGGTATGCACTGTGTCAGACACACGTAGGTGCTGGAGATACAACAATGAGCAAGGCAGACAGAGCCTCCCGTCCTCATGGAGCATAAATCAGCATTTCGTGGTGAGCTGAAGAGTCTACTGGTAAGAGTGAATTAATGTCAGAACTCTAGTAATGACCTTCTGAGTCACAGAAAATCCTGAATGGTTCTTTTCAGAAGTGATATTTTGGTGATGGCTCTTGAATTAGTTACCTGCATGAGGGAAAGGAGGGTTGGTGTCGAAACACAAGGTACCTGGTGAATGGGCCTCAAGATCAAATAATTCACATGACCTTGAGAACCTTCTGGATTCAAGCTTGAGAGGTTATTTTAATGGTACCTGGGATTTGTTTTAATCAGGTGTGGTAAGGCACAGAAACGTGGAAATGATTGTTATGAAGGAAGAATTCTTAATTATGCTCACAGTCCTGTAGAAACAGACATGCCACACAGAGCCAAACAGAGAAGCACCAAGGCAGAATCAGTAGGCAAATAGGAAAGAAGGAGAGACAGACAGAACTGAGGGCAGGAGCTTTTATTGTGGTTTTTGCAGGAAGGAATGGGCAAGGCCAGGTAAGCAAACTACATAGGCTTAGGACTGGATAGTTTGAATAATTTCAGCTGACGGGACTGTAGGGGTGGGTAGCTCCTGGTTGTCCAGTACCTGGCCCCTGGGTGATTAGGGGAGGGGGATAGAGTCCATAAAAGGACGTGGTTGGGGTTATGGATTTGAGATTGGTTGTTTCCATATCAGAAACATGCTCTGAGCCACTATCTTTGGGAATTTGCTAACTCTTGGAAGGGCATCCTTCCTAGGTCATTGAGGCCCTAGATGTCAGCACATCAAGAATACAGAGAATAAGACAATACAGTTAATTCAGAGATACTGTTTCAAGCTTTCTGCCACGTTGTATGCCATCCCCTTTTACTAGAGAAATAGAATAGTTTGGAGTTATACATATATGTTTTAGAAAGTTTATAGAATTTGATATTTCCTTACCCTCCCACACTCCAATTAAAATACATTGACAGAAGAGGCTTAATTTCAAAATGTAAACGTGTTCTGGCATTGGAGTGCTACTCATTCAGATGTTCTTCAAATATCACAGAATTTGAAATCACAGATAAACAGATTCCTTATTCTAAATTTTATTTAAATCACCCTACTATATTAAACCCTGCTTCTATCTTGTCATTAGCCTTCCTGGAGACCTGAATGGGTTCTTTTTGCTGGAAAGTGTGGCCCAGGCTGGTCTAACACCCACAGTCCTCTCCCTGGCTCTCGGTGTAGCTCTCCTTCGTATTTTGTGGTTACTCCGTGGAAGTGCTCTGTTGGGCTAACACTTTGCCCCTTTACCTCTCTTTGCATAGTTCCACTTCTGCCTCTTCATTTATTCAGTTCTCTTTTCAGGGACTGCCCTTAGCTCTTCTCCCCATCTGGCCCATTCTCTCAGACCCTGTTCAGACCCACCAATTTCTCCTGGCAACTCCTGCTGGAAGTGCTTATTCTTTCCTGGGGACTGATATAATAGCACTACCTTGTGCTATCATTTGACTGTGGCTGGATGTCCATAGTTATCCCTTAATGTGGCTATGCCTTAGCTTCCTAATGAGACTGTAAAAATCCTAACTCCATGTTTTTTGTTTGCAGTTTTATACATGTTTTTGAGTGGAAGAGGGACAAGAACAAATAAAATGAACAAAGAAAAGCAAATTCTTCTAAAGCCAACAACCATGACTTACAAAACTTTGTGACTTTTTTCTTTCTTTCTTTTTTTGAGACAGAGTCTCGCTCTGTTGCCCAGGCTGGAGTGCAATGGCACTATTTTGGCTCACTGCAACCTCTGCCTCATGGGTTCAAGCAGTTCTCCTGCCTCAGCCTCCCGAGTAGCTGGGACTACAGGCATCCGCAACCATGCCTGGGCTAATTTTTGTATTTTTAGTGGAGACGAGATTTCACCATATTGGTCAGGCTGGTCTCAAACTCCTGGCCTCAGGTGATCCATGTGGCTAGTGGCTACTGTATTGTACAGGGAGGCTCTAGAGTCCTCCAGTAGAGCCTTGTATCATCGTTTGAAAGACCACTTTTTGTTGTTAAACACGGTTAAATCCTTAGTATCTTGTACATCTGTATCCTTGTGATGCAGAGGACTTTGACTTAGGTTTAGAATTTTACTGAAATGGTTTCTCTGGGCATCTTCTTATTATCAGAGTGCCCTTGGCTGAGGGGAATGAGCATTTACCTCCACAGGCTGGGGAAGCATGGCTCCAAAGTGACCATCTGCAAACAGAATTGAAAAGCCATGCACAGTTTCATTCTACTGTTATCATGCATGTTTTAAAATGAAAATTATGTTAAATAAAGGCTAGTCAAATTCCTTAGGACTTCATCTCCCCACCACACCTTCATCCTTTCTCCATCTGTTTCCCCTTTAAGATAAAGAAAACAGTTTCAGTGTACTCCAGGATGATGCACCATCTCTTTTTGTCACCCCTCCTTTGGTAGGAGATTCTTATTTGAGAAGCATTGATGGAAGAGGCAAACTGCAGCATGTGAACCACACAGCAAGTGCAGATGACATGTGGGCTTCTTATAGGATACACAGAGAAAGAAAAATAATACCGTGGATGCTGGCTTTTGTTTTTCCTTAGTATTGAAATTTGATTGCTTGCGATTTATTACACGCCTATATGTACTGATTCCCTTCCTTCCCTGCAGTGTAGTGTTATGCTGGATTGGACAGCTGGACTCACATGTGCACCGTCTTGCTGGGTGTAGTTATGTTTGGGATTCATAATTTGACCAGTGGTGAATCCAGGGATGTAGTGGAATCTATGTCTTACTTTAATGGAATTCAACACTGGGTCTCTTGTTCTTCATTGCTCCAGGTGAGCTTATATAGATAGTGGATTTAGCCTCTAATTTTTTCCCTTAGAGTAGGGGAAAAGAATTTTTAATGATTTTCCTGATAATGGTAATATAACGATATCCAGTACAGTGCCATTAAGATGAAACAAATGGCTGATTTTCACTCTCGGTAGCATTGCTTTGTATATGCAATCCAGTAATTTGAATGTTGATTTTATTTCCCATCCAAATGCATTCATCTGTAACTTTTCACATTTAATAGTAACATTTTGCTTTAGATACTAATAGTGAATTGCCTAAAGAAAAACTAGAGTTATGAATATAATAGGATTACAAACAATTCTGAGATTTATTTCCTTTCTTCTTCCTTTCCTTCTCCTTCTCCTCCTCTCTTCCTCCCCCAACCCCTGCCTCCTCTTCTTTTGTGGGAATTGCATATCTTTTATAACTCTTTGAAAATGAAAACAAATTAAAAGCTCCTGTGGAGGTTCAGTGAAAATGTCTGAACTGAATTCTAGGCAAGTCAACACATTCAGGCTAGGTGTCCTACAGGATTAAGTAATGATTCCTTTTCTTTCTTCATACAATGGCTAATGGCTTTTCTTACAAGCGAATAATACATAGCATGGCGGCAGAATCATATTTTTACAATTAACTTGTTGCCACAGTTTCTGCTTTTCTCTGCTTTGTTATTCCTTATTCTGGGCTGTCCAGTGTGCAGCCATCCTTCCGTGCTGCTCCCTCCTCCCGTGCCGAGGTGAAGGACTTCCTCTACAAACCCCTCAGGCTGTTACTGCTTTTTATTTTGTTTCCCGTGAGGGCCACTTTATGGTTTTTGAGTGGAAGAGGGACAAGAACAAATAGAATGAACAAGAAAAGCAGATTCTTCTAAAATTCTTGGAATTTAAGTTCTTATTGAGGATTTCAAATATTTAGATGCTTTAGTAGATTTTATTTTCCTTTAAAAGAATGATTCCAATTTTGAATACAGCTCTTTGGTCACTGTCATAATTCTGAGTGACCAATTGCAATTGAGAAAAAGCCACTATCGATTCAAATTTTGTGTAGAGCATTTTTAAAAGAGTTGAGCTGACACAGACTCCCATCTCCCATCCCCAGAGTCTCCCTGAGTTCCAGCTGGCAAAGAGAATGAATGTCTCTAGTTATCATGATGAAGATATTGGGTCACATTTATGACATAGGGCTGTATTTAAATGATAATAGAGGTGTATGATCATCTGGCCTTCTTTGTAATGCTAGTCGTACTTGTGGCTTTTATTGATGTTGAACCCTTGGTTGGGAACAACTCCAAATGATAGCATTATTGTTATGGCATAGTGTGATCTTGCCTTGAGACTGCTCTGCAGGGATCACAGTAGAGGGCCAGGTGGCCAAGGTACCCTTTTTCATTGGTCTCACATGTTGCCTGTGGTAGTGGATTAGCTCTGTAATTGCTCCTCAGTGCTATCACCTGTACTGGATACTGGAGAAATAATAAAACACACGACTGAGATCCTTTATCTCTATGGCATGTGGTTATTCTGGTGTCTGATTTTGATTGTGAAATATCTATGATCTCTACAAACTGGAAGGTGGGAACAAAATATAAACATGTGATCCATTTTGGAGATTCTTTGCATGCACTGTTCCTGGTTAAAATGTGATTATCCTATTACAGAATGTTAGTAATTTTAATTAGACAAGTTTTTGAGTTGAAAGGAGTCAGTTTCAATGGATAGTTTAATATGCATATTTAGTATTAAAGACCGCAGTGTTCCTTTTGCATCAAGACTTATAGGTGAGAAACTTGGGATTGATCCAACGGGATATACCAAATTACTCAGGTCACCTTGGAGGAAGGGACACTGGAGATAAGATGTTCGTGGAAGTCTGAAATTACATTCTTGTGGTTATCTGTTGCGGTCCAGGTGCCCTGAGCTCCTGGCATCCTGGCCTCTTTCACATAGTGTACCACTTGACGTGTTGGTAACTGACACTCTCAAGAGGAGATCCTGTGGAAGGCAATACTAGCAAAAATGCTTCCAGGAATCTTTTAAGGGCAGATGGTGGAAACTGCATTAGGGCTAAAGATACGAGAAATTCACAGTGAAACTTGAGCATGTGTATTTATTGTTAGGATAGCAGGAGATATGTAGAGAGCTCTTTTCTCTTTAATTAAAATTAATCTGTTAATGCAGTTTGGGTAAGTTGGTTTTTTAAAAATTAATATATACCTTTAGGAGAGAGTTGTACAAAACCTGCTATCATAAATCTATTACTTGTTTTCTGTTTGGATGTGTAGTGTGGTGGCTGTTACAGAGTGACATCTAGTGTTTGATGTGGTTTGTGACACTGTACAAGTTGGAAGGGTCTGGCTTGAAGCCTTTGTGCACTGGCTTGGCCTGCAGGCCTTGGGCACTTGCTGAATGAATTTGACAGGTTGGCCAGTCCCAAGCCAACCTGCAGGTGTACGATGCCTTCTAATTGTGTTGAGGCAGGAGTTTAAATCCTCTAAATTTATGGGGTGGTGGGAACCAAGTAGTGGCATCTCACTGGGGTTTTGTTACTCTGTACTCATCACATATGTAGAAACTGTCTGGGAGTGATTTTTTCCCCTAAAAAATGGTATAAAACAGATGGCCAACTAATGCTAGTACCAAAACTGAAGAGATCGGAAAAATGCAGTAGTTTTCAGGCAGAAAAGGGAAACTTGCATGAAACGAAGAATAGCATGGCAGATTTGGTTGTGACTGAGATCTCCTGTGTAAGATACTTTTGTGAAAAGAAGATTCCTGGCCGGGCGCGCTGGCTCAAGCCTGTAATCCCAGCACTTTGGGAGGCCGAGACAGGCGGATCACGAGGTCAGGAGATCGAGACCATCCTGGCTAACACGGTGAAACCCCGTCTCTACTAAAAAAATACAAATAACTAGCCGGGCGAGGTGGCGGGCGCCTGTAGTCCCAGCTACTCGGGAGGCTGAGCCAGGAGAATGGCGTGAACCCGGGGGTGGAGCTTGCAGTGAGCTGAGATCTGGCCACTGCACTCCAGCCTGGGCAACAGAGTGAGACTCCGTCTCAAAAAAAAAAATTAAAAAAAAAAAAAAAAAAGAAAAAGAAAAGAAGACTCCTTTTGAATCTGTTTTAGTGAATGCTTTATTTGAGGCAAACCCCACATACTATGAGTAGAATTATATGCTACTAATTTGTGGATTTGTAAAGGTCACTGAATGTTCGTTCTGTGAAAAAATAACCTTGAAATCTATTAAGTGCCCGCCTTTGCAGTTTTTGAAGGTTGCATTTTTTGTACCTAGTAAAAACATCTTGCATATCACATTTTAGTACTTCATATGGTAGTCCCCCTTATCTGCAGTGTCACCTTCTGAGGTTCTGGTTACTTGTGGTCAATCAGGGTCCAGAAACTTTAAATGGAAAATTAAAGAAATAAACCATTCATAAGTTTTAAATTGCATGCCATTCTGAGTTGTGTGGTGAAATCTCTCACCGTCCTGCTCCATTCGGCCTGGGATATGAATCATTCTTTTGTCCAGTGGATCCATGCTGTAGAGGCTAGCTCTCCGTCAGTCACTTAGTAGTGGTCCTGGTTATCAGATAAGCTGTTGTGGTATCACAGTGCTTGTGTTCAAGTAACTCTTATTTTACTCAATAATGGCTCCAGGCCGGGCGTGGTGGTTCATGCCTGTAATCCCAGCACTGTGGGAGGCTGAGGCAGGTGGATTGCTTGAGGCCAGGAGTTTGAGGACAGCCTGGCCAACGTGGTGAAACCTCGTTTGTACTAAAAATACAAAAATTATCTTGGTGGTGTGGTGCGCTCCTGTAATCCCAGCTACTCAGGAGGCTGAGGCTCGAGAATCACTTGAACTCGGGAGGCAGAGATGGCAGTGAGCTGAGATCGCGCCACTGTGCTCCAGCCTGGGTGACTGAGTGAGACTCTGTCTCAAAATAATAATAATAATAATAATGGCTCCAAAACACAAGAGTAGTGATGCTGGCAATCAGATATGCCAAGGAGAAGCTGTACAGTGCTTCCATTAAGTGAAAAGGTGAAAGTTCTTGAATTAATAAGAAAGAAAAAAACTATATGCTGAGGTTGCTAAGATATCTACAGTGAGAATGAATCTTCTATGAAATTGTGAAGAAGGAAAAAGAAATTTATGCATAGTGTATATAGAGTTTGGTACTATCTGTGGTTTCAGGCATCCCTTGGGAGTCTTGAAACATATCCCCCTAGGATAAGGGAGGACTACTGCAAAAAACATCAGTCCGTCTGTTTATTTTGTTCAGTACTGATAGTATTTTTCTTCACCCTGTGGCTCTGTATATTTTGTGCTGGTGCTCTTTGATACTATCTTCTGCCTACTACCTAAGACTTTGTTCAGAGCCTCAGTTTCCCCACCATTGGAGTATCCTGCTAAGTAGTCTTTTGATCTGTGATCTTCTACCCCTTCTCTCTCCCTCATTCACCTCAGATGCTGTCTGTGTGATGTAATTTCGATTCTCATTGCCTTTAGGACAAAAGTCACACTCTCCAGTACAGCCTTCAGAACGTTCTTCATCTGGTCTGTGCCTCCTTCTCTATCACCTGTCTTGTGCCCTCACTGGCAACCTCTTACAGGTCCCCAAACAAGCAGGAAGGATTTTTATTTTTTGCTGCTGTTTGGTCTGCCTGGAATGCTCTTCTTTGCCTGACTCACCTCTGTTGTCCTTCAAGATTCAGTTCAAGGGTATTCTCCCTTTGGAAGTGCACCTTGTCTGTCTTCATTTCCTTGTGCATGTACTCACATCCCTGATTTTCTCACCTTTTCCCTCTTAGAGCTCTAGATTTTAGAGCAGGAATGGTGTCTTTTATGTATCTCTGATCCCTCACATGGTACCTGGCACAGAATGGGCACTTAATAGGAATATTTTTTAATGAATTAAATAAATGTTTGATTAAGAGGATATTTAATTACCTGCAGTACTACCAGTTCAGCTGTCTGTATCGTAGTGATTAACAATACTTGGTGATACTTTCATTATATAAGTCATTTTTGCTTTTATTTTTATTGATTTCTTCCTTAACAAAACTTTTTTTTTCAATTTTTTGAGTTTAAAACTTGGTTCTTGTATTACAGGAAATTCAGGTCTATGGATTTGTCTCTTATTTCAGCTTTGACCAATTTTTGTTGTATGTGAATCACAATGTTGATTATTTTTCGTTTATAATCAGTTTTTTTAACTTGAGTGTTAAAATTCACAAATAATTGAGAATTACTTTTTTTTTTTTAACTTGAGTGTTTAAAATCTACAAGTAATTGAGAATTTTTTAGCTTAAACTGTTGATGGTGGACTTCCAGTGTATTGAATTTGCTTGTGACCTATGTAAAACTTACTTTGAGGGATTTCTTTACATGGCTTAGAAAAATAACTTCGTAAATGTTTCATAAATGTTGGATTCTGTGAAGTTCAGTATTTGATATATAGCTGTTAAACCAGTCTTGCTATAACTATATTCAAGTCTTCTGTATTATACTGTATTGCCTATTTTATTTCTCAAAGATAGTGTGTGTTAATATCTCCCATTTAAAAAGTGTTTTTCCCCTTTAGTTTCTGAAAGTTGTTTTAATGGAGTATGCCTCCATTGTTTTATTTCCATGCTATGTTATTTGTTGCATAAAGATTCATAAGTATTATAGGTATATTATAAATTACATATTTAACCTATTTGAAATAATTCCCTTTGTCCTGTTAATACTTTTTCACTTGATACTAATATTGCTTTGTGTGTGTGTGTGTGTGTGTGTGTGTGTGTACGTGAGCCTCTTTTTCTGTATTTTATTGTCAGTCTTTCTGTGTTTGAAAGCTGGGTCTGATGGACTTGGTCTTTGATAAGGGAATTTAACCTGCTTATACTAACTACTTTTTTGTGTGTGATAACCAGTACACATCTGTGTTTTCTGATGCCCATTGTACTTGGTTTTAGCTTTTCTTCTAACTTTGTTTTTGGGGGAGAGGTCACTGATTTTGGCTTTATGCAATATGCTTTGTAATTTGGAAGGTACACTTTCTGTTTTCATTCCAATAACTATCTTTAACAATAACGTTTGCATTGTTTTTCTTCTAATATCAAGAATAAAGCAGACCGGGCACGGTGGCTCACTCCTGTAATCCCAGCACTTTGGGAGGCTGAGGCGGGCGGATCATGAGGTCAGGAGATCGAGACCATCCTGGCTAACATGGTGAAACCCCTTCTCTACCAAAAATACAAAAAATTAGCCAGGTGTGGTGGCGGGTGCCTGTAGTCCCAGCTACTCAGGAGGCTGAGGCAGGAGAATGGCATGAACCTGGGAGGCAGAGTTTACAGTGAGCCGACACTCCAGCCTGGGCGATAGAGTGAGACTGCATCTCAAAAAAAAAGAATAAAGCAGTATTTCTCCCAGGCACAGTGGTTCACACCTATAACCCCAGCACTTTGGGAGGCCAAGGTGGGCAGATTACTTCAGGCCAAGAGTTCAAGACCAGCCTAACGAACATGGAGAAATCCCGTCTCTACTAAAAAATATAAAAATTAGCCGGGTGTGGTGGCACACACCTGTAATCCCAGCTACTCGGGAGGCTGAGACACAAGAATCGCTTGAGCCTGGGTGGTGGAGGTTGCAGTGAGCTGAGATTGCGCCCTTGCTCTCCAGCCTGGGTGACAGGGAGGCTCTGTCTCAAAAAAATAAATAAATAAAGCAAGATTCGATGATAGCCCCATAATTTTACTTTAATTCCGTATGTCTTTTGTACTTCTTCTCAACTATTTTAAGCAGTTTGTACCCAGATTATTATTAATTTTATATTATTTTTCCCTCTTTAGTAGTTTATTGTAATGTTACCTATTAGAGTATTCTTTTCTTTTTTACATGTTTAAACAGGGCTAATACCTCAATAATTTCAAGAAAATGACAAACCCTGCGTTTGATTCTGCCTAGAGATCAACTGTACTTAGGAGGTACATAATAACCTTTGTTCAGCAAGAGTGGTGTTAGTTGTAGACAGATTCTTGGGGTACACAAACCAAGTCACCTGGGAGGGAGATGATACATAGTCTAGGCTCTCTGTACTGTCAGTACCCACAAAAGCAGTTAATAGAGATTTCATTTTCCTTCAGAACACAGGAAAAAAATATTTTATGCATGATCAGGAGCACAGCCAAAACCCTAGTGGGAGGTTCTTAAATACAAACTTTCAAACTTTACTTTTCACTTTACTGTCAAACTTCATGAGGATAGACGCCATGTACTATAAGCTTTTGTATTCTCCATGACACTTTGAACTTAATAAGGACTGCATAAATTATCTACTTAAATTTAAAAAAAAAAAGTCCTGTACTTTTATATTATGCTTTTCCGATCAACTCTGCAATTCTCATATTTGTTGATACCTACACGTTAACTAGGGATGTCTAGGTAGAAACCTAAGAATGAACAAATCTGATCTCTCAGACTCAGGTCAGTCAACTAAGGAAACTAGAATTTTAAATAGGTTACCAGGAAGGTAAATAAACATCATGATATAAATACAGGCATGAATGAACTATCAGGGCTCCATTAAATCACTAAGAACTCACAGAGGCAAAGCTTTCAATCTGTTTGATAGTCTTTTTTTTTTTTTTCAAGACAGAGTCTCGCTCTGTTGCCCATGCTGGAGTGTGGTAGCACAATATCGGCTTACTGCAGCCTCCACCTCCCAGGCTCAAGTGAGAGTAGCTGGAATTACACATGTGCGCCACCACCGTCCCTGGGTAATTTTTATAGTTTTAATAGAGACTGGGTTTCACCATATTGGCCAGGCTAGTCTCAAACTCCTGGCCTCAAAGTGATCTGCCCACCTCAGCCTCCCAAAGTGCTGGGATTACAGACATGAGCCACCACACGTAGCCCATTTGTTTGATATTCTGTTTGTAGCTCTGTGCGCTGGTAGGATGGCTAGGGGTTCTCCTGAAATACCAGAAAGTGTAGTTGTACTGTAGGGGATACTCTGCTGGTCCAGGAACAACAGCTTTCCTCTTGCTGCTGCTCTGATTCTTGTCTTGTTCTGTTTTTTCCTTCTCTCCAACTTTCTGTGTGCTGTTTTCTTCATTCTGAGCATGGTCCCCAGTGTCATCATCTTTCAAGGTATAGAACTTGTTCATCCTCTTGCTGCTGCTGTTGCCATTCAAATTATTTTATTATTTTTAGGATGTTGTCTTATGTTAGTTGTTTTAGGAATATACTTTTTTATAGTCATATTAACTCCAATTATGTAAATATAGCTCACTGTCACAGTGTTTATAACCCCACGCCCTTGTTTTTGGATTATTTTGATTAATCTGTATATTTTCTGGAATATGAATTGTGTAGGATATATTGAAGAAGGGAGGTATGTGGCTGATAGACTTTCAGTTCTAGAATAACTTTCTTTTAACTTTAAACATATAGCAGGTCCTTAAATAACATTTTGTTATAATGTTAATGAGAAAGTGTTCAAGGCAAATATTCTGTCTTCATGAAAAAGAGTTGAACATTGTGGTAAGAGACAAGTGGCCAGGCCTAAGACAGCAAATGATCAAGTTCCCCTCTCTATAGGTCTCCCTGGAAGCATCTATGCAGCTGGGTCCTTCTGAAATCAGACTATACTTGTAACACAGGCATTCACAGAATGTTTTCTTTAAACTGAACTGTCCAGTTCTCATCGTAAGTTTTCTGCATATTATTCAAAATATCAAGTAACTAAGACCTCTTTTCTTTTAAACCAAATCTTTTGTTTTCTCCTTGGTCAGCATTTTCTTTACCCAGAGCTCTTCTGTCCTGTAGCTAGTTTGGAGAAGGGTTGCTCCCCACACTGTGCTTTCAGATGTAACATGTGAGTTGGTCATTGTTGTAGTTGATTACCTTCGCATGAGTTAGTGTGTAGTATTTTCTTCATTCTTCACTGTCCTAGCTTTCTACGTGGAATTGAAATCAAGTGTGAATCTACTGGGGCATATTGCAGTCATCTGATAATAATTAAAAAATATTTCCCACACAAATCAAAAGAAAACCAGCAGTTATAAAGCAGACTATAGCATCTTATGTAGACTCCAACTTACATTTCACATTATTCCTGGTCATGCAGTAGGTTCTGAAGAAAAAAGAACTATGGATAATCAGTTAAAAGAATGACAGATTCCCTGATGTGTTGATCAGTAGTAATACCTAATTTCGATTTCGAGTGTACTATAATGGATTACCATATAGATGCAGCTGAGCACTGAGCATTAAATAGAGCCATGTGTTTCTCAGAAAAGTAATATTTATTCACACTGTGTGGCTTTCTTGATTTTTTTTTTTTTTTATTTTACTCTCCAGTGAAACTACAAACAAGATGTCAATAGCTTATGTGGCATTCACAGCAGTATAGCTTAGAATATTGGCTGCAGTAGAAGAAATGCCAGATTGTATTTGCCCCAGTAAAGGTAGGCTTCATCTAGGGCTTTCTGAGGGACAGGCTTAGCATTTGGACATAGATAGTTGTGCTGGGCTTTATTTTTATTGACCTCATAGACTTTAAACAATGGCTCTTGCAATATTTGGGTACAAGAAGAAGCATCAGTGTGCGTAATGTTTCAGCCTTTGAAGTGTTGTATAAGATTTTATCCATTTGGGAATATTCTTAGTAACTCAGATATTGGGCATGCATTTCATATCCAAACCTTTTTGAGTGTTTTTAAAGTCCATCCATTTTGTGAATCTGAAAACTTACCCCGAAGTGGTGATAATGATAGGCCAGACCTCAGAATAAGTTGGAAATTACTTTTGTGGCAGACTGACAGTATCCAAGCATGTAGATACACATCGTCTTGCTGCATTCTGTGTTTTTCTTTGTTGTGTACTAACAAAAGAAAACGAAATCAAGAAGACCAATATGTATTTTGGAAAACTAAAAAGCATGATTTTCACTGCCAAATTAGCTTCCTGACTAAATTAAAGATCTGAAGAACAGTGGGTATGTCAAACATTCATCTAATCTAAGATCTATTCTGAATCTTTACTTTTCTCAGCATTTCCTATATTAAATGTTTAAATTAAGGGGCAAGATGGGATCAGAATATGATCCTGGGATGTAGCTGGGCTGCCAGGTCCCTTAAAGGAGAATGCGTGAGATAATAGGACACCAAGTCACTGCTGTGCCATTTGCCCAGGCAGAGTGAATGCATGGAAGGAAGCACAGAAGGGATGTGGAGAGCTCAGTGGGACCAGGCTTCCATCAACATGAGGTAGGAGCCAGCTGTTGAGAAACTGCCAGTAGAGAGGCCATGTCTCTCAAGTAGGGGGCCCATCTCTTAGAACTTCAGCTTTCTAATGAGATGAGAATATTCTAATTAATAATTTGAAGATTATTGTGGCACACATAGAGATGGGCTGTACACATTCCCTTTCAAGAAAGAATGTGCTGCCCAGCTACAGGGGTGGCGTTAGCTGATGGCTTCCAGCTCTTCACACCTTCAACTTTCCATTCTTGGTCATACTCTTTGCATCATGGCCCCAGGCCAGTAACTGCCAGAGGCAGTAGTACAAGGGCCTTGCCATTTCTGGTCACACTGGGCTCCTCTCATCTTTGCTCTAGAGCTTCCACTAGGTTGGCAGAGATTTGTCAGCTCTGCCTCATGGTCTGAGGCTCCCCTGTCCAATCTTGCTGCCATCTTTTCTCTTTCACAGGTGTTAGTCCTCAGTAGACCATTTGTACTCCTAACTCCTCCATTGCAGCATGTTTTCCGGAAAACTCACCTTGCCATTATCATTAATTTTTTTTTTATCAAAGATACCAAATTGGGGTCTATAGTAAATTTTTCTTTTAAGAGAAAGTTTGAGTTAAAGAACCAGAGGATCTAACTTAGATGCAGGTGCAGGCTTGTCTTCATCTCTTGAGTCTGGTGATCCCCAGGCCATCTCCAGATTATGTCTATTTGTGGCCCTAGAGTTGCTCATTTGGCCTGGCAGCCTAACTCCTGGGACCCTCGTTCTTATTCTCAGTTCCAGAGTCTTTGCATTTCTTGTTCTAACCTCTTTGCTTGTGATTTTTTCCTGTAGGTTGTAACCCAGTTCTGTGGGTTCTTGATCCTATGTGCTCATGGGAATATTTGAGTTTAGGTTCTGTTGGTAAGACAGTGCTCATGTGGGTTCTTATTAAGATATTCTGTAGAGAGCTGTTTTACTTATTCTGATTCCCTTTTAATATCATGTAACTTGACATAACAACCCAGTTTTTATATTTAGCTACTTTTTTGTGTTATTCATCTAAAATTAATGTTAGAGCATATTGCAAGGGGAAGACTTATTTTGATTTTTTCCCCCTGAAACAGCCAGTTTACTTCTGTACAATTTATAAATGGATCTGTTATGCCTGGCATTTGGTGTCTGGCTTACAAAGGTTGTATGTTCTCAAGGCAAGAGATTAACACTGAGCTCACTTGATTTAATATTGAAATCATTTTGTTATGTGACATTAATTTTCCCACATTTTCTAATATGTTTAACTTTTTAGAACTAGTTGTGCATATAAATACTCTTAAATATTTCTAATCTTTATAATAAATAAGCATACAAATAGCTGGCATATCAAAGATTTCTCCTTGGATTCGAGCACATTAGCCTCTGGCTTCTGCTTTACCTTCATTTTACCTTCTTAGCAGAGCTCCCTCAGCTCACGGATACCTCCAGAGCTTCATCGTGTCTTATTTTAAACTCTCTCAAAAGAGAGCTGTCATATGCACACAGCTTCAGCCGCTGCTCGTATCTGTTACCATCTAAATCCTGCCTCTGTACTCCAGACCCATTTACACATTTGCCTAGAAGAACATCTCCAGTAAGGTCATCCATTGACACCTCAAAATGGCAGGATGTCCAGAATCAAACTTGACAGCTTATTTGCCTCGGGTCTAAGATTGGATCTGGATTTGATCTCTTGGATAAAAGTGTTGCCATCTACTAAGCCACTGGGAGCCATGGAGACCTCCATTTACTACAGCCCCTCTACCCACTTATCCTGACAATTTTGTCTCCTGCATATCAGTATTATATGTTCTCTTTACCTGGTCGACCTTGGTCCAGGCCTTCTTATTTCTCCTCTGAAATGCTACCATTGCCTCTCTTCAGTGATTGTGTCTGCCTCCCCTCTCAGCTGCCTCCAGTTCGCCTCCAGCTGGAACCCATTTAGGGACCACACTGCTCCCATGAGGACATTAAGCCCCCAGGCTTGCCTGCCTCTCCAGGCCCATCTCCTCCCCTTCTCCCTGCCTACCAGCCTAACTGACCCTCCTGCTGCTGTGGTTCCTGTAAGGCACCAACCTGTCTTTGCCTTCTAGCATTCTCCCATGGTCTTTCTTCTGTCCCTATCCACTAGGCTAATTTAATTCATCTTCTAAGTCTCAGCTCAAGTGTCCTCATTTCCAGGAAGCATTCCATGAAGCCCCTGCTGAGGTGAAGCTCTTTCCCCCTTACTTCTGTAATGTTTCCTGCAAACGTCTGTCAGGGTTTTTTTGTTTTTTTGTTTTTTTTTTTTTGCTAAATGATACTCTTTTCTTTATCATCTCTCTTGCCCACTATTCATGAAATCTTGGAAGGATTACATATTTTATTTATATTTATTTTATTTTTCAAGAATGAAGTCTTGTCTGGTGTGTAGGGATTTTTCACTCAGTGGGATTTGGAATGTGTGTGGGTGTGTTTGAGTGTTTGTCAGAATTATCATGTAGTAACATTAGATATGAGATACCTTTCAGAATTATGGGCTTGAAAGATAAGGTGACTTGAATAGACTTTCTCAAAAGAATACGTACATATATTTGGCCAACAAGTTTATGAAAAAATGTTTGACATCACTAATCATCAGGAAAATGCAAATTAAGATCACAGTGATATATCATCTCACACCTGTTAGAATTACTGTTATCAAAAAGATGACGGGTAACAAGTGTTGGCGAGGATGTAGAGACAAGAAAACGCTGGTATACTGTTGGTGGGAGTGTAAATTAGTGCGGCCATTGTGGAGAATAGTATGGAAGTTCCTCAAAAAAACTAGAAATAAAATTGCCATATGCCCCAGCAGTCCCATTTCTGGCTTTATGTCCCAAGGAATTGAAATCAGTATGCAGAAGAGATATCTGCACTTCCATGTTTATTGCAGCATTATTCACAGTAGTTGAGATATGGAAACAACCTAAGTGTCCATCAGTGAATGAATGGATATAGAAAATGTGGTATGAATACACAGTGAAATACTATTCAGCCTTATAAAAGGAAATGCTGTGATTTGTGACAACATGGTTGAACCTGGAGGACATTGTTGCCAAGTCAAATAAGCCAGGCACAGAAAGATACTGCATAGGGCTGGGCATGGTGGCTCATGCCTGTAATCCAAGCACTTTGGGAGGCTGAGGTGGGTGAATCACCCAAGGTCAGGAGTTTGAGACCAGCCTGGCCAACATGGTGAAACACCTGTCTCTACTAAAAATGCAAACATTAGCTGGGCGTAGTGGCAGGCACCTGTAATCCCAGCTACTTTGGAGACTCAGGCAGGAGAATCACTTGAACCATGGAGACGGAGGTTGCAGTGAGCTGAAATCACACCAGTGTGCTCCAGCCTGGGCGACAGAGTGAGACTTTGTCTCAAAGGAAAAAAAGAGAGTGCGTGATCTCATGTATATGGAATCTACAAAAGTCAAATTTGTAAAAGTTTGGGGATATTCTTAACTATAATTCTAAAACTTATTAGTTTTTTTGGCCATTAATTTCATGAAATTCTTGCCACTGATTTCATTTTCTTGTCTCACTGAGTTGTTTACAGTCTCATTCTCTTTGTTTTCACTTTTCTTCCCAATCCTGTTCTTTGTCCAGAGACTAATAGTGATTATAATGAAAATGGGTAGGCGATGGTGAAAAAGAAGAAACCTGGGGAATCTGTCATTTGGGAAATTATTATTTTAATATTTAAGAAATAGTTATTTGATTAAGATAAAAATAGCATTTTAGGTTTTTTTCTTGTTTTCTTTTGGAGGGAATTAAACTTGGGACAGTAATCTCTTTAAAACATTCAGGTAAGCAAGCTTGCCTGGGGCAAGTGAAAGAAACGATCCCATAGGAATACAGCATAAAGTGCAGTATGTATGTTATTATAAATAGTTTCCTTTTCCTCTTCTAGAACTTATCTATAGTGAGTAATATGGGCCTGTCATGAAAATGTGTAATTTCATTTGTTGTTTATTTTCTTTATATCTTTTTTTTAATAGAAAATACTGCAGTTTCTACCTGAACGAATTTTCTTTCGATGGCATTACCAGAGTATAGGTAAGAACAATTAAAAATTTTTTAGTAATATGAATTTCTTCCAGTTGAATTTTCAGTAATTTTTATATAATTGATATCATCAAGGTAGCTTATAGAAAGGAATATTAATAAGGGCATGGTATTATGGTAATGAAAACCAAGACAAGTTCAACCCTGACTCTGGAGATAAATATGTCTATCTCTTCCTCTGTGTGCTCCTTAAGAGTGTAGTTCATAGGCCAGCAGCATAAGCCTCGCCCAGAAGCTTGTTAGAGATGCAGAATCTCAGGCCCCAGCCAGACCTCCTGAATCACGGTAGTGTGTATTTTTTTTTTTTTTTTTTTTTTTTTTTTTGAGATGGAGTCTTGTTCTGTTGCCCGGGCTGGAGTGCAGTGGCGCGATCTCAGCTTATGGCAACCTCTGCCACCTGGGTTCAAGTGATTCTCCTGCCTCAGCCTCCCGAGTAGCTGGGATTACAGGCATGCACCACCATGTCTGGCTTTTTTTTTTTTTTTTTTTTGATTTTTAGTAGAGATGGGTTTCACCATGTTGGCCAGGCTGGTCTTGAACTCCTGGCCTTAAGCGATCCACCCGCTTCTGCTTCCCAAAGTGCTGGGATTACAGGTGTAAGCCACCATGCCCAGCCAAGAGAATTCTTGTTCTTTAAGCCTGTATCATTGACTGAAAATTATTCTCTTTGAATGCTTTACGATGTGGCATTGAGAGGAAACTTGAAATAAAGCAAGTTACTACAGCTGCCTTTTCTGTCCAGTTTTTAACATCTAACGTCTCATCTCACTTGAATATACACAGCACAGCTGGAGGAATTCTGTGAAATCAATTGTGAATTCTGCCTTCTGTTTTAAGCAGTGTCTCCTTCAATCTCCTGCCATACAAGAGTCTAGCATTTCCTACAAGTTTTCTTACTTACCAGATGTTTGTATTTGTGGAGAGTGTGACCTTATGATGGAATCTAACTCTGTTTGATCATTCATTCATTCAAATATTTATTGAGGGAGAGACATTTGTGTGCAAAGTTCTGGAACAGAAACTAAGAATATATCACCATTCTTGTATTGTATAGGCCTTTTGCCCAGTCAGGGAATATATGAGAAAAAATAATTACAGCAAAATTGCCTCTATGAAAGAAGTATGATGATAGCAAAAAAGAAAAGTTGAATAATTCTGTTCAGAGGAATTGAGGAAGGCTTCAAGAGAGGTAACTTTGATCTAAGCCTTGAAAGATGAACAGGTGCAGCGTGGAAAGGGTTTTCTGAGTGGGAGATCAATATGTACAAAGTTGTGGAACCTGAAAGAATGCAGCATGGCTAGTGCATATTCCAAAATTCCGAATCCTAAATTTCATTTAGGATTATTTATGTGAAAATGGAATTGACTCTTATAGAAACTAAATTATTTGAAGTTATATGTTCTTAATTTAAATAAAGTATATATGTCAATTGAACCAAATGTATAAATCATTAAGATAGTGCCTTTATCTTTAACTATTTCAAATACACAAATACAGTTTTCCTTTAGATTTTAGAGAGTTGGCCATCGCATTTCTGCTTAATTGAGACTTTCAGCTTGTGTTTTTAAATTAAAGTGAAAATAAAAATTTAAATGTAAGATGTAATCTAAAGAGACATCATGGGGATTTGTGGTGCTCCGTGGTACCGTAGGAATGGCTGACAATGAGAAATAACTGCATGCAGTATTTTTTATCTGTGCTACATATAATCCTTCTTCAATTTTGTTTATATCATTTGTATGAAAACTATGCTCATTTTCTTTAGATAGCACTTTAGAATGTCTGAAGATTAGTAGGCTCTTCTCAGCATGAATAAATTTATTGGGACTATGTGTGAAAATTAATTTGCATTTGTGTTGTGAAACTTTATGTGTCTAGTAGGCAGTGTGTAGTATTATTTTAATTCTGCCTAATACCACATAAACTGGTTAAAATTGCTGGTACAAGTAGCTTTTTACCCAGTTTGGCAGCATCTTAGCAAGAACAATGACTGGAGACCTCAGACTCCTCAGTTGAGACTGCCAAATACTGAGTTTCCTGAGCCATCTAATAGCAGTATGTGTTGTTTATCTGGTGTGCAGAACAAGTTGTTGCTATAAAGTGGTCAGAATGAATAGTATTTCAGAATGCTGAAATATGAGCATTTGCATGTAAAATTATGCATGTTTATTACTGATGCTTATATACTTAGAGTCAAACAGGCTCTTTTCAGACAAATAATTTTTGCGTGATAATCATATTGGGTGGAAATGGGTGTTGACACAGGTCCACATCTCCTCTACAGTGATCTTTACTAGATGTGCTTTGGAATCAGGCATTTTCAGATTTTAGAATGGCAATGTGGTGCATTGATGTACAATGAAGCAAATAAGTTAGAACATCAAGACAATCTTAACATAACACTTCCAGTGGTCTGGGCAGCACCTTCTCCCCACCACCCCAACTATGTAAGTTACTATTTCTATAGCTTAAGATAAGAATATGTACCATTAATGGAATATCTACACATAAGATAGCCTTATTTGAGTCATTGCCAGCATATGAATTCAGATTAGGTTCTGTCCACTAATGACTTACACAGAAGAACTTCAGTTTTCCTATAATCTTTTGGATTTTGAAATGGTCCATAAGAGATTATGGATTTGTAATTATATACATATATACCTCACTGTACCTATTGAATTATTTCCAGTTTATTTGGATTTTTAAAACTGTTACCATTAGTCAGTCCAGGTCTTGACTGAGTTGTTGTAGAAACTTAGAAACTATAGGAAAATACCAGGTATCAAAGGAAAGGAATGTGCTTTAAATATGTCCTCAGCATTGGCATCCTGGACTTTTACAAAACCTCTGAGTCTTGGGCAAGGAGGGGCCTTCTCACCAGCCAGTGCCTGACATTGTAGGTAGCAATATTCCTTACCTACTAGGAAGAACACTCCTATACTAATGTCTTACTAGTTAAATGTTATTGCAGCTGGTGGGGGACAAGATATTCTGAAATGTTGGGTTAAAACCTTGAAGTCATGGTTATACACAACTGATGCAGTATGCTTCTTGTCCCACACTGCATATGACAGTGTCACTAAGCAGAGAAACCTAAAATAAGGGCAACTGCTATATTCTATGAGTCTCAAAAGCCGAGAAGGAAGAAAATAATTTGAAACATCAACCACCACAGTGCTTGAAGTCTGTTTCTTATCATGTCGTCTTATTTTTGTCTGTAGAAAACAGAGACATTCTATTTCTCTTAAAACTGCTTTTAGAGGGAAGGGATACTCTGTGGTTTCTCTTTGTTTTGTTTTTTAATGGCTGGCTTCTTGCTTTAAATCATTGAATGAGGAAACATTTGAACTCGTAAGTTTTGCAATGTGAAATGAACACCGGTTCATTATTCCAAGCATCTGGAGGTATTTCTTCAAGTGATGTTTGGAGAGCAAGATGACCAGGGAATACAACTCAACTATTTGTAAAGTTCCATTACTGACTACAAAAGAAAAAAATTGTTTATCCAATTTTTTCTGAAGTCATTTTTTAGGCCAGTAAATCATGGTGGATAAAGGTGACTGCTTGACATCTCATCTCTGGGCAATAATTAGAACTGATGCAGAGTGAGGCAGTGGCAAAGAATGGCACTGGCAGCAAACCAGGGATATTTGGTACAAGGGCAGGCTGTGCGTTGTCAACAGAGGACTTAGGTTATATGTGTGTTCACTTTAAGAAGACTTACTGCTCTGGAGCCTCTAGAAAGCAAGTTTCCTATCTCATTCAGTGTGTAGTGCTATGCCTGAACTCAATAATTATTTGTCAGGTAGGTAAAAGGATGTATTTTGTATTAGAGATGTTTTATATAAAAATGTTAAAAATGAATTTTTATATAAAAAATGTTAAAAAGGTTTAAAGGGGTGGGGCTCAATTACTGGAAATTTCACATGTGTGCAATACCTCATATGTTTTTTTATGAGTCATTATTAAATCTAGTTTGTTCACCTAGGTTTTTTATATACATAGTGTAAAAACCAAAGGCCTAACTAAGCTGAAAATTTGTTTTTTACTTTTTAAGTGTATTCCAGGTTTTGTGCCTGGGACTAACCAGTGGCCCCACATTGCCTGGGATGTGAACATAGGCTCTGACCAGTCTCATTTCTCAAGGTCCCTACTGCCCACTGGGTCCTATCCTTTCCTTGGGAGCCTGAGTCTGGCAGCTTTCCCTGGTGCCCTCATTCAGACCATACCATAGCTCACTCTTCCTGAGAGAGCGGGGTTTCCCTATGCACTTCACACAGGACTCCCTCTGAAGTGCATCACAGCCAGGCTAGGTGAAATCAGGGATCCCACGTGCCTCCATGTTCACCAGGAGATGTCTGGAACTAATGCCCCTGGTAGCATGGGGGCCGACTCACTTGGTGTTTTTCCATGCCCTCTCAGGGTGCTTTTACCATTATTGCTCTGTGCTTCTTCCCCTCCCAGGCACTTCTTTGTGTTTTGCCCTCTGGGGGTCCTCTTCTGGCTTTAAACAATAGCCCTAAAGCCTCAGCCTCTTTCTTTCACCTCCCTGACCACCTGAAACCTGACTTTTGTCTGAAGCTCCTCTGTCTCCCTCAGGAGTCGGGGTGAGATCATGGTCTTTCTTTTCTCCCATGCCAATTCCAGACGTTAGCCACCATCTCCACTGTGGAAACCTCTGTCCCTTTTACATGCCACCTTCTACCTCCTGGTTGCTGCCATGTCTTTTGACCTCCTGCTCACTTGCCTTCCCCCCCATCCCCCGTGGCTTTGTTCTCTCCTAGCCCTTTTCCTTCATGCCAAGTTACCCATCAGCCCCCACCCCTAATCCTATGTGCCTCTGTGGCTTCAGACCCTGATCTCTGTCTGACCACGTCCTCCATTCTCCTGATATTTGACCCAATCACTTCCAGGCCGGCTGATCTTTTTTATATATTTATGGGGGGTGGTTAACAATTTATACACAGTAAATTATTTATATTTAAAATGCACATTTTGATAAGTTTTGACATAGGTGTACACATACGAAATCATTACTACCATCAAGATAATGAACATAGGTACTACCCCCAAAAGTTTCCTCATCCCCCTTGGTAATCCCGCTCTCCCATCTTTTCTCACCTCATCCCTAGGCAACCTCTGATCTGCTTTTCTGGCCCTTGTAGACTAGCTTGCGTTTTCTAGAGCCTTACATAAGTAGAATCATGAAGCATGTACTCTTCTTTGTTTGGCTTTTTTCACTTGGCATAATTATTTTAGGGTTTATTTACATATTTCATGAATTAATAGTTCATTCCTTCTTATTTCTGAGTAGTACAGTATTCCATTGTGTGGATATACCATAATTCCATAATTTATTCACTTATTGATGGTCATTTGGATTGTTTCTAGCATCTGGGGCTATTACAAATAAAGCTACTATAAATATTTATACTCAAGTCTTTGTGTGAACATATGGTTTCCTGTCTCTTGGGAGTGGAATGGCTGAACCATGTAACAGTGGATGTTTAACTACTAGACTGTTTTCCAAAGTGGTTGTACCATTTTATGTTCCTACTAGCAGCGTAAGAGTTCCACTTACTCCATGTTCTCTTCAACATTTGTTATGGTCAGTCTTTTTATTTTAATGATAGTGTTATCTCATTGACTAATAATCTTAAGCATCTTTTTATGTGCTTATTTGCTATTTCTTTGTCTTCTTTGGTGAAGTTCAAATCTATTGCCCATTAAAAAAAATCTCCGATAGATGCCTTGGAAATATTTTCTCTCCATTTCTGGCTTGTCTTTTCATTCCCTTAATAGTGTCTTTGGAAAAGTTGAAGCTTTTAATTTTGAAGAAATCCAGTTAATCAATTTTTTCTTTTATGGATTATGCTTTTGGTGTCATGTGTAACAAATGTTTGCCTAACTCAAAGTCACAAAGATCTTCTGTGTTTTCATATAGCAGTTCTATAGTTTAGGTCTTTGATCCATTTTGAGCTAATTTATGTTAATTTCAAATGTTTAGTGGAATGCTGGTTCCTCATGCTTAGTGTGGATCTTGTAGTGCCAAGAAGTTCTCTGTTCCTATTCCACTGGTCTCTTCTAGCAGGCTTGGCATACTAGCAACCAGAGGGAGTTTCTTTCTTTCTCGCTCCTTGTTTGATGCTGGTGGTGTATTGCGTTGTGTGTAATTTGGTTTGAAGCATGATATTGAGAAGGAGGTTTTAAAAAATTAAAACTACATAAGAAAAAAATTTATAATGTTAAAGTTTTAGGTTAGAAATATCTGTATGATCTCCTGGTCTTGAAAATGTTATTAAAAGATTGTTAAAAGATTGTTACTTGGTCAAAGAGAAATTGTCAAATGTGACAATTCTTACCAATTTAAAGTGAGAAGCAAAGAAATAGATTTTGAAAATATCATTGATGAATTTGCTTTCTTCAGAGCCAGGAAAGTAATATAATACATTCTTTGTTATAAATAAAATATTTAAACTAATGCTATGAGTTTTAATACACCCAATTTTACATTTTTCAGCTACTTTAATGCTCTGTAAAAGAAAAAAAATACATAGAAACACGCATACAGAAGTATACCCTTTTTCTTTTCCCTCAGGTTCCCTAAAAATTTAATATTGTTCATTATGGATTCTTTTCATTTTTAAAATGCAGTTTTTAAAAACCATTGCATGAAAGTACTTATCTTGATTAATGAGTTTTTTGGTATCCCTTAAATTTTGTTCAGGGTCTACACTCTTCTCTCACTAGTCCCAACCCTGACATTTTTACTGCCTCTTCAAAAGTAGTAAGACTTACATTTAAAGGATATTTATGGTTAAAATGTAGTAAAAGCCAATAGAAATTAGAAATTCATAGAATCAGCCCAAGTAATTAGATCTTATTTACTTATTTATTCTTTCAGTTATTCCCATGGTCAATAAAGTGGCAACCAGTAGGGTTGATGAGGCATAGAAGAGGTGGGGTGGGTATAATTATAGCTTGGATAAGAAGTTTAAAAATCCACACAGGCGGCCGGGCGCGGTGGCTCAAGCCTGTATTCCCAGCACTTTGGGAGGCCGAGACGGGCGGATCACGAGGTCAGGAGATCGAGACCATCCTGACTAACACGGTGAAACCCCGTCTCTACTACAAAAATACAAAAAACTAGCCGGGCGAGGTGGTGGGTGCCTGTAGTCCCAGCTACTCGGGAGGCTGAGGCAGGAGAATGGTGTAAACCCAGGAGGCGGAGCTTGCAGTGAGCTGAGATCCAGCCACTGCACTCCAGCCCGGGTGACAGAGCGAGACTCCATCTCAAAAAAAAAAAAAAAAAAAAAAAAAAAATCCACACAGGCATGACGTATATAGAGGAACTTAAAAATTAAAACAAAATGAGAAATGACTTGATAATGTTAAAGAAGAAGTATCTTTGTGAACTTAAGGCCTTAAAAAATACCTACAGAGGGCTGGGTGCAGTGGCTCACACCTGTAATCCCAGGACTTTTGGAGGCCGAGGTGGTCAGATCACCATATGGTGAAACCCTGTCTCTGCTAAAATGCAAAAGATTAGCCAGGCATGGTGGTGCATGCCTGTAGTCTCAGCTACTCAGGAGGCTGAGGAATGAGAATCACTTGAGCCCCAGAGGTGGAGGTTGCAGTGAGCTGAGATCGCACCACTGCACTCCAGCTTTGGCTACAGAGTGAGACTGTATCTCAAAACAAAACAAAACAGAAAAACCCTGCAGAGGCCAAGCAAGGTTCTCAGGTACTTATCACCAGTCCTCAAGCTCTGTGCCCCACTGCACAAGTTTTTCTTGCTGATACATATATTTTTTTAATTAGAAAAGAGTTCCTTAGAGAATAGCTGATACCCTGTCTTGCATGAAAAATGTACTTACCACATACCAGGCACTGTTCTGTGCATTCGTATATATTAACTCGTTTAAATCTCACTGTCAGTTGTCTGATAGATACTGTTACCCCATTTTACAGATGAGAAAACTCAGGCATAGTGAGATGAAGTTACTAACTTAGGTTACACAGTTAATAAATGCAGAACTTACATTTGAACCCAAGCAGTCTAGCTTCTGAATCTGGCTTATAATTCCTAAGCTGTACTGCTTCACATGTACAAAAGAGTTTTTGAATACAACAGAATAGACTAGATCAAATACGTATGTATTAGTTTTCTGTTGCTGCTGTAACAAATTACCAGACTAATTTTAAAAAGTTTGGGACCATTGACCAATATGGGTCATATGTTCTAGGTGTCTGCATGTAATGTCCTTTCTATATGTATTTTTCTTCTCTTTGTGTAGGGAACAGTGGATATAGGCATCTGTAGGTAGTCCAAATACTTAAAAAACACCAACAGCTGGGCGCGGAGGCTCACACCTTTAATCCCAGCACTTTGGGAGGCCAAGGCAGGTGGAATGCCTGAGCTCAGGAGTTCGAGACCAGCCTGGCTAACATGGTGAAACCCTGTCTCTACTAAAATACAAAAAATTAGCCAGGCATGGTGGTATGCACCTGTAATCCCAGCTACTTGGGAGGCTGAGGCAGGAGAATTGCTAGAACCTGGGAGGTAGAGGTTGCAGTGAGCAGAGATCATGCCACTGCACTCCAGCCTGAGCGACAGAGTGAGACTCTGTCTCAAAAAAAAAAAAAAAAAAAAGAAAGAAAAAAGAAAAAGCACCACCACCACCACTACCAAAAACAAGCTGGACCCATCATAAGAAGGGGAAGGACTAACAAGCACCAATAGTCACACACAATGGCCAGGAGAAAGTATTTCCAAGAATATGTTGTAAGATGATGGATTAGCCAGATGGCTGGAAAGAGAACTGTCTGTGCAGACTTTTTCATTAGGTCTCCTGGGAGGTCTAGTATCTGTTGGCTCTGCCAGCCACCATGAGGTCCTCAAAAGCTGTAATGAAGCAGATGTTAAACTGAGGTAGAACAAACTGTCCAAGAAGGATGAACATGGGGATAAAGAACAAGGCCCAGGTTGAGGAAAGGTGTGGGCTAGATGGACACTTGAACCTTAGCTGTGACAGAAGGAGCCAGCCTAGTAAATGCTGGCTCTAGATCAAAAACTACTGGATACGGTTTGGTGAAGGCAGAAGTTGGGGAAGGGGAGACACTTTAGCTTCCTTCACTCATGGACAAGCTATTAGTTATTTAAGTGCTAGAACCTAGTCTGAGTCATGATGATGAATTTCCTTTGAGCCCTAGTGTTAGGTGTTACGAACAGTGGAACTGTTGTAAAAGGTTCCTTCAGATTGTCAGTGATTTTGTTGTGCCTAATGCATTTCTACAGAGAGTATTCATTTAATTATTATATATGTATTTATCAATGTAGCTGTGGCTTGTATCAGTTGTCAAAACACTGGCTCCCTTGTTAGAGGAGCTCTTTGAAATTCATTGATGGACTAAATATACTTGATATCTAATTTGTTAAAGAGCTATCACAATTTTTTCATCAGAGGATCTAAGTAATTTTTTTCTTAAAAGATCTGTAATTTGACTGAGAGGAAAGTTATCTTGCCTCAGATTTTCAGTATATTTCTATTTTAAAAGGTCATCTCCTTTTTTGAGGTTAAGATCCCGTTTTAGAGGCTACATAAGATATTTAGATGGGGTTGTATTTCTCCATACTGAGGTCATGAACACACTTATAGAAGACTTAGTAATAGTGTTGCATCCTCCTAAGGGAAGCTTTTCTCATTCTAGTGGACTGCAGCACCAAAGTTTTTGTAGTTGACTGGAGTTCCGAGTCAGCCTTAATTCTGCCTCCTTGACAGTGACCAAAGTGCTCTACTAGAGGATTTACTGATGGACCAAACCCCATAAATGTGGTTGTCATTGCCAGGAGAGAAACATGCCATTCTGAGTATTTGTAAAATGTTCTTGTAAAACTGTTTTGTGAGCAGTTGTTTTACATTATTTTTACCTTTAGAGATTTAAAAAGAAAAAAAGCATCCATTTTATGCATAACAAGAGACATGCACATAATCCACTGTGGGCATTTGGCTTACCTTAATATCAATCATTTTGACTGTTTTAAAATAATTCTGAAGAGATACATACTTAAAGTACTTTTATCTTGAAAATGTCTTTCCCTCTGTGACATTGCTTTGCTTCTGAAGGTCAGCCTTCTTCCTTTAATTTTTAAAAATTATATTTTTGTCATAAGTACATATTTTCTTCTTAAAATAGATCTTTGATATGCATTTTTATACTCTATTTATAATTCATTATTTTAAACTTTCAGGCTCAACTTTAAAGAAGCTTCTACACACTGGAAATTCTACTAAGGTATTTATTTTATCGTGTAATGGCATTTTTTATTATTCTTAAATTTGTTAATGCCACAAAGTAACAATGTTAGGCTATTTTGGAAAAAAGATCTTTAAAAACCACTTGATTTAGTTTTAATTTTTAATTGATAAATTATATTTTTAGGGTTTTGTTCTTACATCATACCTTATTGCGAGAGACATTTTAAATGGTATTAGAAGAAAATGGGTTGGGCTTCAGAGTTTAGAGTTCTGAGTTCTGATTCTGATTCTGCTGGGTATGGATAGGGACCATGGGCAAGGCACTGACTGCTTCAGTTTATCATCAGAAAAAGGAAGAGCAGTCCCCCTCTAAACTTCAGAGCTCACATGCTTGATTCTGTCCATCTTGGTAACCTGGTTGTTAAAATTATGGTTGTCTCTAATTAATTTTACTAATTTTGAGAGCCATTGTGGGAGAAAAGAACAACAGGGTCTCACTCTTGAGTATTTATTTGTGGCAGATTTATAGGTTAAAATTGGTTTATTTTGAAATGGATATGTCTTTTATTATAACATATACTTCTTGATGCTGAGATAAGATTTTGCTAAAACATAAGTGGCAGAAAAAATTCAGCCTGGGATGAATATTTTATGAAAGATAATTCACTTGGAGTTAATTACGTTGTGTGAATGCTTTTAATAAGCTAATATATTGGCTTAAACAATATATTGTATAAGCTATATATACTGGCTTAAACAATCACAGCCTCTTAAAACTTGATATGTTAACTGTTTCTCACATGTTGAAAAAAAAAGGAGTTATTCCTGGCCTCACTGTAGATTCTATATTTTGTCCCTCTTATTTTAGAGAAATAAGGTTATGATTAAAACCTATCAGTTTGTTAATCTCGTGTTTATAATTACCCTTATTTATGTTTAGTTCTCTTAAATACAGTTAACATATAAAAATCAGAGACTTGTGATAGAATTTCATAGAAACTTCCCTCTTGTTCAGTTAAATATAATTTAATTAAATACACATAGAGCTGGCTGGGCGCAGTGGCTCACACCTGTAACCCCAGCACTTTGGGAGGCCAAGGCAGGCAGATTGCCTGAGGTCAGGAGTTTGAGACCAGCCTGGCCAACGTGGTGAAACCCTGTCTCTACTAAAAATACAAAAATTAGCCGGGCATGTTGGTGCATGTCTGTAGTCTCAGCTACTCAGGAGGCTGAGGCAGGAGAATTGCTTTCCCCCAGGAGGCGGAGGTTGCAGTGATCCGAGATCATGCCACTGCACTCCAGTTTGGGCAACAGAGTGAAACTCCATCCCCCGTCAAAAAAAAAAAAAAAAAAAAAAGATATACATAGAGCCTTCTCTCTTCTCTCCTCTCTCCTCTCTCCTCTCTTCTCTCTTCTCAGTCTGATGGCTGAATAGTAATGTTACCACTCATTTTACCTGCTTGGCGAGAGGAGGGCAGGTGTGAGCAGGCATGGAGGTTTGAGTGGAGCAGTGGTGGAGTCCAGGAGCATGTTTGGAAGTACGCTGTGAATTTACTCTGTTAATGGGGCAACACTGTCACCAGCTGGGGTGTCTGTCCTAGTGTATTTTGACTTCTATTGGGAGTCAGCAGAATATTTTTATTTATTTATTTTGGCTCTTCTCCACTTTTTGGTTTGGTTTTATGGCAAAGCCTTGTGTCTGACTTGCAATGTTCTTGCTCTGGCAGAGTCAGCACCACCTTGAATTAATTGAAAGGAGATGAGGCAGTCACCCCAGTTGCTGGCATTTGGAGCTCACTACATCTTTCAGCTGCATGTGACATTTTTTCAGTCTCTTTTGCTTATTTTTTTTTTTAATTGACATAATCTTTTCAGTCATTTAGGAATACAGAAATGGAGGGACATGTGCTTTTGAATTCTAGGAATGGGATAAATTTGGAAGTGTAAAGAAAGAAAAAGGACACATCTCCCTATGTTGATGTTTCCTACAGCATGATGCTGGCAATTCAGAGCATGGCAAAGGTGTTGGAGAAATAGAATAGGGACATAAGGTATGAGGAGAGCTGCTGTGTCTCATTAAACCAGGTCTTCAAGGTCTTATTTAGCTCCTAGTCTTTTGATTCTCAAGAACATTATCAACATGTTATATTATAGTGATAGCACATATAAATTTGGAGGGAGATTATCTTTGTCATTGTTTTTATGGATAATTGAGGCCATGGGTACTGTTGCCTTACAGAATAAGATACTATTAATAGGAAGCACTTACATAGTGCTTACTGGGAGTCAGCCATTGTGTTATTCGGTTTACATATGTTAACTCAGTCTTTATCATAGTCTTTTGTGGTAAATGCTTTTATCCTTATTTCACAGATGGGGAGACTGAGGCATGGAGAAGTTAAGTGGTTCTCCGTGGGTCCCAGCTAGAAAGTGGCAGAGCTTGCATTTGAACCCAGGCACTTTGGCTCTAGAACCCTGGCTCTTAACTCGTGCTGTATTGCAGCGTCTTTGCTTATCTGTCACTAAGTAAAGAACTTGGTGTACTACCTAACACACCTTTAACTTGTAGTTTCTCTTTCTCAGACTGATACTCCATTGTAATGCATTTCTGTAAAGACATGTAAGTGTTTCATTTTCATTGTTTTTAATTTTGTTTTTAGATAAGATGTGAAGGAATCAGGCTGTTTCTTCTGTGGCTTCAAGCACTTCAGACAAACTGTGCAGAAGAGCAGGTGCTGATTTTTGCTTGCCTGGTGCCTGGTTTCCCAGCAGTCATGTCATCCAGGGGCCCTTGCACACTGGAGACACTCATCAATCCCAGCCCTAGTGTAGCTGATGGTAAGTTATGTTAGCAGATCTCCCATGTTGAAATTATTCTTGAACTTAGCATTGAGAAATGCTTTCTTTTTCATTTTCTTGAATAGAAATCCTGATGGAGTCTGAAGAGGAATTATTCCCCTTTCATATTCACTGTAGATTCTTACACACCTTAGAATCAAAAGACTTGGAGCTTATTTTATATGAAATGATGACAGGAGAAATTTACTGAAGTGATGGAAGCAGGAATAGGAGGGGACAGATGTTGGCAGTAGCAGGAAGTAAAAACACATGGGAAGTCTGGACTGGTTTTCTGGCTATTAATAAGATTAAACTCCACCATCCAAAGCTACTGTCTATTCTTATCACTGTTGTTCATAAGTGGACATTCATCTGCTCACCAGGATCTTATTTTGCCACTGTGTATTTTCCTGCAGCATCTATGGAAAGACAATAGTGGTCTCATGGGACTATTAACGGTGGCCATTTGTGTCCTGTGAGTTTTCAAGGAACTTGCCTGTTGGGACCATTGATTTATTACTGTATATTGCACTATTGCTCAATGACTGGCATTTGATCTTGGGCTGACCAAAGCAGAATTCGAAAGGGAAAGAATGGTGCAGCGGGAGAAGGTGCTTCGTGGGCATCTGGGCTGTGTTTCCAGGCCCTTTAGGCACACTGCCTTGGAGTGTGCTCCTCAGTGTGAGCAGTTTCAGTGGACGGAGAGATGTATTTTAATAGAGACCATTTTTAAAACGCTAAATTCTGTTTAAAATTTAACTTTGGTGAATGAGCTCTCATCATTTTCTGTCCTTTCAGTAAAGATATATCCAGAAGAAATCACTCCACTCCTGCCAGCCATATCGGGGGAGAAGATTGCTGAGGACCAAACCTGCTTTTTTCTTCAAATACTGTTGAAGTATATGGTTATTCAGGTCAGAGAAAAATTATGACTTTTTCAGTGTGGTGGGTTTATTCTCAGCAGGAAGAGGAAATATTGCCTCTTTTCTCTCTGCATATCCGTATTTTTTCCCTTTTCTTTTTCTTTGAGTTGATTTTATGTGATGTTTCAGCAAGTGCAGAGTATGTACCATTTTTTAGGTCACTGCAGCAAGACCAGCTGTATGTACTATTTTGTGAGTGTGTTTAAACCATTTTTCTCTCTTTACTCCTTTCCTACCCCTAATCTCTATGCTTGCAAGACAGGTTGAAGTAGGAGGCGGGCCCAGAGGCTGAACAGGTGGACAGGAATAGGCAGAGAAGACCTGTTATCAGGGGATCTGAAGGAAAGCACATGGAGCAGTCTCCTCATGCCATTGGCACAGGCCTCCTTTATGTCATGTATTATTTTTTCTCATATGCACCAATTGCATACAGAACTGAAGTAACTGGTTTATGATTTTAATAGGAGATTTGTGACCCTGGTCTAGATTTCTGAATAATAGTTAGAATAAAATGTTCTGATTCTTTTTTCTCAGCAAATACTTCTGTTGTCCTTGAGTTCGTCCTGGGTATTGTCCAGTATCTGTCTTCCCCTTCACAGCCGAGTTGTTGAAGTAATAATCTCTACTGAGTTCGCATCCTCACTTCATATTCTTTTGACACCCACTGTTAGCTGCCTTCTGCCCTGTCACTGCTAAAGTGGCAAGCCCCAAACCACAAGGGTTCTAGGGTCAGCCCAGAAGGAGGGCACACTTCAGGTTTTGCTCTCCTTGTTCTTTGAGGGGATTTGACTACCCCTCCTTCGTGAGTTTCTCTCCTCTTCTGATATTTTCTCTGGCATTTCTCCCTTCCTTTCACTCCTTTCTAGTTTTCTTTAGGGAACTGTGCTTTTCTCTGCTATCTCTCAAGATTCAGTACTTGACTGCTTTTTCTGAATACTCAGCAATTTTGTCCCCCTTTCCTTGCCCCTTTCCCTTTAGCCAGAAACAGAAACACAGGACTTCAAAATCCTGAAAACCTGACTGGGGCGTGCTTTCATATTCTGGAAACTCCACATTTGAACTCTAATGGCCCATTCTAGATGCATCTCAAATGCCAGCTGTTCAGAAATGTTTGAACATTCCATTTGTCCTGGAAAATCAACAGAGTATCCAGAACTTGTGTTGGGGGCCTTGGGTTCTCATTCTAGGTGTGTCACTAATGAGTTGTGTGACCTCAGATAAGGCGGATGGAATTGATACAGGATAGAGGTTTGCATGCAGACTGTGAACCTTCTAATTGTGTGCAAAGTTTTAGGTGCATATCGGTGCCTCCCTTCTGCCTTCTCTTCTGTCGATTGAGATGAGTTCTCAGAGCACAGCTTTTGGCATATTATGGGTGCTGAGCCCTGCTGCCCCTGGGGTAGCCAAAGCATCTCATCCCTTTACCTCAGGTGCTACACAAATTTCATTTTCTAAGTGGGCATGTCAGGAAGGAAGTTGGGAAGCCCTGCTCTAGAGCGCTCTGTGGTCTAACAAACATTAAGAACCACTGACAGGTCTTCTCTAAGGGCCATATTTCCCTAAATCATGTGGGGGTGACTGCACCTGTTTAACCAGGCTGTCCTCCTGGCTCCTGAGGGATGGTCCCATATATTGAGCAGTTTTGGAGTGCTCCCACTATGCAAACACTGATGGGTTTTTGAGAGGGAGAATATTATCTCAACACTATGAAAGATTTAAACTTAATCCATAGTGGACTGGCATGCCTGGTTTATCTTAGCCTTTGAATTTTTTTAATACAGAGAATGCATTTTCCAAGATTCCATGGATTTTGCCTTTTGATATTGATTTTACATGTAGGTAACATTGGATGAAATTCTTGAGAAGGATTGTTTCTTTAATTTCTATTTATTATAAATGGCCTTTTTCTGAGTTTAGAAAAAAGCACCTGATTATTCGTGACTAAATGTTTTAAAGGCACAAGAAATGTTAGATAATTACAAAAAACAGAGAGAAAAAATATGGACATGATATATTATAGCACGTTGTAAAAGATACGATGTCATTGAGTTGTTTGGTTCTCAGTAAAAATGCTGTTTTTAACATAGTTACTGTTTTGTTTTGAAGTATTCATTCCTGCCATCTTTTGAGCTTTGTTATTATTTCATTACATGATTGTCAGTATATTTGTCATTTTTTACATTTAGGATAGGAATTTTAGTAACATAACACTTCAGTTTAGTATATGTTAATTTGAAATGTAAATATACATATGTTCTTTTCCACATATTATCCAAAGGCTGCAAGCTTGGAGTGGAAGAATAAGGAGAATCAAGATACTGGTTTTAAATTTCTTTTTACATTGTTTCGAAAGTATTATCTTCCTCATTTATTTCCATCATTTACTAAGTTAACAAACATCTACAAACCTGTACTTGGTAAGTACTGTTGGAGCCGTGTATAGAGGATATCCAAAGGAAAGCTATGCAGTCTCTTTCAAAGTGACCTTTGATTATTTTAAAGTAAAATAGTCATTTTATTTTTGTATTGAATGGTAACTTTATTATTAGATGTTTAAAGTTTCTTAATAAGTGATTTTAATTATTTGTAGCTACTAAGATATACCTCAGCTCACAGCAGTAAAAGGGAACCGTGGCTCCTGTACTCAGAAATAATTTGAAATGTATTTATGATATTTTTGGTATAATTATATTGTCATCCTTTAACGTAAAAATCTCTGCATTTCCTAAAGTCTTTCCTTGTGGGTGGTGGCATATGGTGACCTCAGGCTTTGTTCAGTGACTGGGGGCCAGCCCAGGGCAAATAGCTGCCATTGTATGCCTTTTCTTTCATGCTGGGTCCTACATCCAGCAGCTACTACTGACAGGTGCTTATGGAGAACCAAATTTTAGGTGATTGTACAAGCTATGGGCAGTAAGCCCCAGAGGACTAGGAAACAGAAAGGAATTTCTAATTTGGCACCTAATGTTTTTTTCTTCTGTAAGAAATGAGGACTCAGAGGACAGAAGCATCCCTTAGAGTGTTGAAGGTGGGCGTCAAATCTTCCTCTCCCTATTATCTAAAACAGGTAGTTCAAATGAATAATTAAAAACAGTTTTGGAGGGGAAATGGTGACATGAGATGTTACTCTTTTGGGGAACATGGTCACCTGATTCAGTTGTCTGCACTGTGTGTGTTCTGTGTTTGCGTACACACACACACACGCACGGGAAGAGAAGCCAAAACTTGGTGCGTTTTGAAAGATGTAGAATTACTGACTTTTAGGGGCACTGGGACATGTATTTCCTTAGCTATATATATGTGAATATTTTTTCAATATTTGTTTCTGATTTCATATGTACTCTAAATTCATTGTGAAAACATGGTATATTGTTAATATTGCTAGATTAAAAGTTATTTGTTGATAATTTTTCTGCCTTATACAGGTATTCCAGATATACAAAAATTATTAAGATAGAGAGTTGAACTTATGGCAAGTAGTATCTCAAATCCAATACCATGTAATTTTCATATTGATTATGGAATTTAAAGAATGAGAAATTGACTTCTTATTAAGTCTTTGGAAAAGGTAGCATTTGATTGCCTCAAAGATGAAATGTGACTTTCTGAATTCTTTTAAATATAAAGTAGATGATATTGATTCTGTTTCATTGGATTCATCTAACGGGAAAAGGATATAAAACTCTAAAGTTCAGTGGATTTAATCGCTGCAATGTTAGATGTTAAAATACCTAAAATTATGTTTTAAAAGTTCATATATATGTTTACATTTGTTCCAGCTATAAAATTAAATTAGGTATAATGTATGTGAAAAGATTTTCACTATTATAGTCTCATATAATTTATCAAAATTGTTAAAAATAGTTGTTAGCTTAGTTTTTCCATAGCTGTATATCATAGATACATAAATAATCACCATCACCACCCATTCTCAGTCAGATCACAAGGTGGAATCAGAAAGGAGCCTACCAAAAAATGCCATTTTTAATCATTGAAGTTGTTCATTCTTAATTGCTATTTAGACAACCAAAAATTGGATTTAATTGGAAACCAAAACATTTGTAGGGGTTACATAATGTTATGATTTATTAGCCTAATCAATCATGTGTTCTTTTTTCTACCAGACATCCCCCATTTGAGACCAAAGCCAGTGTACATTACTACAACTCGAGACAATGAGAACATTTACAGTACAAAAATTCCGTATATGGCAGCTCGTGTTGTTTTTATTAAGTGGATTGTAACCTTCTTTTTGGAAAAAAAGTATCTAACTGCAACACAGAACACTAAAAATGGAGTTGATGTATTGCCTAAAATCATCCAGGTATGCTGTTCATCATCTTTTTATCTGTTAATGCTTCTGTAATAAAACACACTGGAACATAGCCGGAGTTATTGATTATCAGAGTTATTGGTTCTTCCAGGTTGTTGGTTATAGGTAAGTGATTTTATTGGCCTACCCTGTCTGTAATGCCGAGGTTTCAGAGGGAGTTGTGAGTTTGAATCACTTGCTGTGCATTGTTAGGATTGCCATGATGATGCAGTCTCGGGAGCCATTCTGAGAAGATGGCTGTTGTGTGCACACTCCTGGTTCCTCCTCATTCTCCTCACTTGAGTACCAGTGGCCTCTGAGCGTGAGAACAGAGGCCTGTCTTGCCTTCACCAAGCCCCAATAGCTGGAAGGCTCTTAGGAAACTGTAAGTGGCCCATGGTGAGGACCTGTGAGGCTGCCAGGCGCCCTCTGGCATCTGAGGAGAGGGAAGTAGATCAGCAGCTCAGGATTTTGGGCTGGCTGTTGAGCAATGGTGGGGACCCTAGAAGAGGAGGCTACCTCTTCCCTGAGGCCTTCAGAAGAGACCTTTCCTTGTATGGGGCCTGCTGTGCTTTTTCTCTCTTGGCCTTGGTCAGCCATACACAAATGGGGGCTTTCCCAACAGGCTGAGTTGCTTAGGGACTTGGTGGAGCACTACCATTTGTGGAGGTCACAGAGCAGCCACTTCACTAAGGGATCATGGTGTCATGTGCTCTTTTGTTTATTGTCCCCAAGAACAGGGATAGGAAGTGTGGTCCACTGACTGCAGATTTGCCGATGCCCTGGAAGTCCCAGAAGTCCGACCTAGGCCTGAGCTGAAAGAATGCACAGACCTGAGGAGGCAGATAAGTGGCTCTTGTGCTTCAAGGTTATTAGGAACCTTGATGGAGAAACAACAAACAGTCTAGAGCATGTGGCTCCTCTGGGGAGAAGTCACTGAAGAGTGAGAGGAGAAACCTATTTTCAAAATCTGAGGGAGGTGCGATTGCAGTAAGAACAATGAAAGACTTGCTGAAAGAAAGTTTTAAGAAACCTTTGAATGTCTTAGTTAGAAAAATTAGTAAATAAAATGAAAATGGTAATGATTATTGCTGAGGAAGAAAATTAGTTTTCTGAAAAAAATCCCACCACAGTGACTAAAAATTTAGAGAGATAGAAATCAGAAATTGGTAGACAAGATCTAAGTACAGGTCCCTACCTTACAAATATTAGGTGGGTGGAAGAAGAAGAGAATGAGAATAATTGAACAAATAATAATTAAAGTTTGTCTGAACTGAAAAAAAAAAAAAAAAAAAAAAAAGTCATGCCTCAAACTTAAAGGGTCTTTGAGTCCCAGGAAAAATTATCAAGACACAAACCTAAACAGACATTTGATTTTCAGGAATTAAGAGACAGTGGTATAGGTTTCCAGACAGGTTACTTCAAAGGAATGAGACTGAGATTAGTGTTGAACATCTAATCAAATCTGCAATCCTGCAATCTCTTTCTCTCTCTCCTTCACACACACACACATCCGCCAACAGGATGTCAGTCAAGATTAAAAGAAAGAATCATAAATTAATGGTGTTGGAATAATTGGCTAGTCTCTTACAACATACTGAAGCAAACGACAGATTGATTTAAGGTCTACAATAAAAACAAAATACTGAAGAAATGTAGGCTGGGTGCGGTGGGTCACGCCTGTAATCCCAGCACTTTGGGAAGCCGAGGCCGGCGGATCATGAGGCCAGGAGATTGAGACCATCCTGGCTAACATGGTGAAACCCTATCTCTACTAAGACTACAAAAAATTAGCCGGGCGTAGTGGCGGGCGCCTGTAGTCCCAGCTACTCAGGAGGCTGAGGCAGGAGAATGACGTGAACCCAGGAGGTGGAGCTTACAGTGAGCTGAGACTGCGTCACTGCACTCCAGCCTGGGCAACAGAGCGAGACTCCATCTCAAAAAAAAAAAAAAGAAAAAAGAAAAAAAATGTAAGAGAAGGGAAAATCCAGGAGAGTGTCTAAATTTGGGAAGTGGTAGACTACCTTAGGTAGAAATAAGACCCAGTAGGCTGGGCGCCTGTAATCCCAGCACTTTGGGAGGCCAAGGCAGGCAGATCAGTTGAAGTCAGGAGTCTGAGACCAGCCTGGCCAACATGGTGAAATGCTGTCTCTACAAAAAATACAAAAATTAGCCAGGCGTGGTGACAGGCACCTGTAAATCCCAGCTACTTGGGAAGCTGAGGCAGGGGAATCGCTTGAACCTGGGAGGTGGAGGTTGCAGTGAGCAGAGATTGTGTTACTGCATTCCAGTCTGGACAACAGAGTGAGACTCCCATTTCAAAAAAGAGGAAAGAAAGAAAGAGAGAGAGAAAGAGAAGGAAGGAGGGAGGGAGGGAGGAAGCAAGGACAGAAGGAAAGAGAGAGAAAGAGGAAGGAAAGGAAGGAAACAAAAGGAAAGAAAGAAAAAGAAAGAGAGAGAAAGACCCAGTAGCCATGGAAGAAATGAGGTTTGACTTTATTTAAAAAAAAAAAAGTGAAAGATTTTTGTGTCAAAAGACTACATAAGGCCAGATCCAATCAATAGACTATGAAGTAACATCGTGACTGTTAAAAGGGTTAAGATCTCTGCTATATAAAGAGTACCCACAAACTGGTAAGAAGACAACCCCACTGAAAAATGGACAAAGGAGATGAGGGTGGCTCATAGAAGGCAGACTACAGGGACCCCTGATTTTATCGGCAGTCAGAGAAATGCAGTTAGTTCTGAACCACGATGAGATACCTTTATTCACTTATCAGGTAGACAAAAATCTGTATGAAATTACGTCTAGGAAACGCAGTCATGCTCTTTGATAAATTTACATCACATCTGAAGCGATTGTCACTCAATTCAAAAAAGTCTTAATTAAGGGGTGTAACCTTTCCTCTCTGGTTTAAAAAGATCAGAAAACCATCACCTGTATTTATTGAAAATAAGTAGCTCATTCTTGAAAAGTACATCTGGATGATGAGAAGTAGAAAGAACAAATTAACCACTGCTTTCAGGTTCTGATTTTTTCTTTTAGTTGACTCTTCACAGTTGTGAGTCATCTACTTTTACTGTCTAGCTTTTTTAACATCTTAAAGGTTGGAACTTCGGAATCAGTTAGGATGGTTCCATCATCCGCATGGAAAAAGGATCACAGCTCAAACTGTCTTAAACATAAAATAAATACTGTAATCTTACTAAAAAGAAGCACATGGTGAGGCTGGCTGAGAATACGGTTCACTCAGGCATTCTCCCTGGTTCTCTGTGGTCTTCTCCTCACTGTTCTGCCCTTTCCCTCTGAGAGCTTTGTCTACAGCAGCTTCCCCCTTGATTGTAAGATGGCTACCAACAGCTGGGGCACTGCTTTTCTTGTTCACATTTAGAGGCGATCCAGAAATATAAAGCCCTTTCCTTTTGTCTGAGTGGAACAACTTACGTTACCTGCCTCCCCCTGGAACAGTAACAAGAAACTGATTTGCTTAAAGCTGGGTGTGTGAGTGGGCCAGGAGATGTCATGATTGGCCTCCACAAAACAGATTGGTCCCTTAGTACTGTGGATGGGATCAGCTTCCTGCGAGTCAGTTGAGGTGCATAGGAGGAGGCACACAGAGGACTGAGGTTCTGTTAGGGAGGGAGAAAGAGTGCTGGGCTGACAGCCATTTGTACCCTCTGTGCCATCACACCCTGCAGATGACTGTCCCTAGAAATGGCCACTACCATTCTAGAGACTGCCACTATACCTCACAGTAAGTTGTTATATTAGTTTCTTACTGCCACTGTTGCAGATTCTCACAAACTTAATGTCTTGAAACAGTACAAATTTATTATCTTACGGTTCTGAAAGTCAGAAATCCAAAATCAAGTTATTGGCAGATATGTGTTCCTTCTCGAGGTTCTAGGGGAGAATCCTGTGTTCTTGCCATGTCCAACTTGTAGAATCCTGTGTTCTTGCCATGTACAGCTTCTGTATTCCTTGGCTGTGGCCCTGCATCACACCACTTTTTCTCCCAGTTTCCATCATCACTTAGCCTTCTTTGTCTGTTATCCTCCTGCCACCCTCTTATAAGGACCCTTGGATTATATTGGGACCATTTGGATAATCCAAAATAATTTTTCTATCCCAATAGCCTTAACTTAATCACATCTGCTGTGTCTCTTTTGCCATGGAAGGTAACACATTCACAGGTTCTGGGGGTTAGGACATCCTTGGGGAAGTCATTATTCAGCCCACCAGCGGTGGTTGGTCTGCAAGGTCCAAGATTATTTCATTCACGTGCCTGCTACTTGATGAGGGCAGTTGGAAAGGAAAGCTGGGTTCATCTGGGACTACTTGTTCTGTTTTCTGGTTAGCAAGGTAGTTGGACTTCTTATATGCCTGCACAGGGTTCCAAGAGTGAAATGTTTCAAGAGATGGGAATTGTTAACCAACAGCCTCTTGGGCCTGAGTCTGATGCTGGCACAGGTCTCTTCCATTCTATTCTACTGGCTAAAGCAGTCATACAGTCCATGTAGATGAAAGGGAGGGGACATGGGCCCCATGTCTCTGTGGAAGGAGTGTTAAAGAATTTGTAGTCATCTTGAATTTGCCATATATGTGCATATTGTTTTTTTTCTTTTTTAGTTTGTGGGGAAAATGGGAGTTATAGGTCAAAAAGTCACAGGTTATTGAGCCATAAGAGACTTTAGACCTAATCTAGCCTCTGTGTCCTACAAATTAACATATATGTGTGTGTATATGTGAAATCCAAGTGAGTTGCGTGACTCGTGTTACAGTTAGGAATGTGGAGAAGCAAGTCTTTTGATTCTTAGTTTGGGCCTCTTTTTTCTGTGCTATACTCATCCTTGGGCCATTCCTACTGAAACTTCAGATAAAAAAAGAATAAAATGAATAAAGTGTTATTTTCGTGTGGAAGATAGTGGATCCGTCAAAAAGATAAAATAATTTCCATAGGTGAGCACATCTCACAGTGTGATAGTGCCTTTGATAAGCCACACAGGCTTAGTAACTAAGGCATGAAGAGAAAAATTATTACAAGTATAATATTCCTTTAATTTTCTCTAGAGATTATTATTGGATATCTGTTTTGTTTTCAAACTGTCCTTGGTAGTTACTGAAATTAGTTTTGCACTATTCATATCTTATCTCTTCTTGTAAAAAATATTCACAGTAGGTAAATTTTAATTGTATTTGGGCTATGTATTTTTGACACTTAAAAGTAATAATAGAGTTTGCAAAGATGAAGCAAAATTATACGTATATTTTGTTTGGAGGAAACCTTTAATTCTATGTGGATATGAGAGCAGAAATCAGTGTTAAGCTTTGTGAGTGATTGCATGAATTACTTCATTTCTTTGCATGCCTAAAGTCTTTTAAATGTTTAAAATTTTGTGAATATCTCTTTACGTTAGACCTAAGATTCTGAGGATAAAGCTCAGATCAGCATTCTTCTGATAAAATACCCTTTGAAGATCTTCACACTCCACTGTCAAGCTGCCACTTATTCACATAAATCAAATGATGCATCCTATCATCGTTGTACAAGAAGTCCCCTGAATTTTCCTATCTCTGTGACCATAGGAGCAAATGCTAAGGTGTAGAGACCTGATGTGATGATAATACAAATGTGTTTACACATTAATTTATTCTGTGGTTTTACAATGCAAATTAAACCTTTTAGATTGGGAAAATTTCCCAGCCCTCCTTTCTGAAACAGCTTAGTAGTTTTCCTTTTAAAATAGCTGAGTTGGGAGGGATTTGTTGGTTAGTTAGAAAATTGGTAAGTACAGGCTCTGGAGCCTGTCGTGCTTCAAGCAGTTGCTGGTTTTGGTTTGCTGTACCCTGTGCACGTTGATGGTAACTAGAGTTACTTAAAACAAGGCAAGACTGAAGTTTGGCCAGGTGTTCTTGAGTTGGGGTGAGCATCATTGAGAAGTGTGCTGACTTTCTTCCAGACTGTTGGTGGTGGTGCTGTGCAGGAGAGAGCGCCTGAGCTGGATGGTGGTGGGTCCATGGAGCCAGACAAAAGCCATTCTAACAGCAGCACCCTGTCGGACCGAAGACTCAGTAACTCCAGCCTCTGTAGCATTGAGGAAGAGCACCGAATGGTGTATGAAATGGTACAGCGGATTCTCTTGTCAACACGAGGTTATGTCAACTTCGTGAATGAAGTATTTCACCAGGTTAGTGTGTGTGTGTGTGTGTGTGTGTGTGTGTGTGTGTGTTACAAGTTCTTGAAACGGAAACGATTTTGTTTCATGTTCTTTTACTTGTAACACTCCAACAAATAGAGTTGATGAGTTGGGTTACGTTACAGAACTGAATAATAACGAATGATCCCTCTAATCTTTTAATTTGTGTGGATTGCTGTGATTTTTAAATTTTGTTGTTGAAAAACATTTACACAAGGAGGAAAATTTCTGTATTTGAGCAAAATCATGAGACAGATACTTTCATGTTTTTGTGATAAAGTAAACTCAGAATTAGGTGGGAAGAAAGCCATTCCTGAATACCCAGCAACAAATGAACACAGCAAAGAAGAGTCCAGTCTTATTCCCAGAGCCTTAAGGAGCTCTCTGAGGAGCTGGAGGTTTCTGCAAAAACCTTGCAGAGGCTTGTGGCACTCACAATATGATAGAATTATTTATGGCACAAGAGAAGAAGGTAGGTGGCAAGGGGAATAAAAGGAAAGAAAGGAGCAGAGGCCAAGACGAGAAAAGAGGTGTGAGCAAAGGAAGGAGACAGAAGAGGTCAGAAGCCCAGGCTACAGTTAGTGGCCATGAGTGACATCAGAGGTTTGCAACTGGGGTTGACGCTACTCCCTAGGGGACATTGGCAATGTCTGGAAACAGTTTTGGTCATCACACCTGGGGTGCTACTGGTGTCTTAGCGGGTCACAGCCAGGGATGTTGTTAAATATCTTGCAGTGCCCAGAATGGCCCCCACCCCAACCATGACAAAGAACTATCTGGCTCAATGTGTCAGTAGTTCTACTGTGGAGAGACAAGAGACTCAGCACTAGCCTTCAACACAGCAAGCAGAGCTCCCACACAGCAAGCAGAGCTCCCACAGATCTGGAGTGTGACATGTGGCCAGTGCCACTTGACTCTAGGTACTGGTGCTCTTGAACACAGGAATGTGGCCTATTTGTGGGTATGTGTATATGAGGTGGAATAGTTGTTTTATCCATAGACCTGAAAAGTAGGTTAAACCCTTGAATGGCAGAGTGCAGCTGTAGGTGAGGAGGAGAGGAAGAGTCTTGTACATATGAATGACGGGAATGCACCACAGAGAACTTCTTTTGGCGAGGCAAGTTTTTGAGATAGTGAATGATTGGCCCTATCACTTCTGGGACTTTAATTACAAAAAATCAACCAAAAATGAAAGTCTCAACCTAATCCATAGCAGTATAGAGATTTTACCATATTTTCATTTTAATGAAGAACAAATTTTACTTAAGAAAATGTTTGTTTAGTCTGCAATTAACATTCCGCTTATAAAATTTTTTTTTCTGGTTCTGTGGCCCAGCACTGCCTTGATTCTTCTCACTCTCCATGTCTTCTCTGTTTCATGTCTTGGCCACTCTTCTTGTTTTATCCCAAATTACAGGTGTTAACCAAGATTCAGGGCTCAAGTCTTTGCTGTAATTCTACACTTGGCCTCCTTGGGGCCTTTACTGCTGGTCCAGTGCCAGCAACCACTGTGGTATATGTCTCCCAGTCAGGCCTTTTGTCTGAACCTCACTTGTAAATAAAAATATTAATTTCATTAAACAGATTTTTTATACTCATGATAGATTTGTTACTGGCAGAGGATATACCACACCAGGAGCCGGAAAGCGTAACGCAATGCTGCAGAGACCAGGTACACCTGAGCACAGCTTCAAGGGCCCTCGCTCTGCTGCACAGAAAATGTGCCCTCTCAGGATCATGATTCACCATCATGAGAGTGAGTTATCTGTCTCAGGGAAGACAGGGCGCAAGTTTACTGAGAGGTCCTTCAGACCTAACTAATCACACGGCTAAAATCAGGCAGAATGACTGAGTAAGCCAGCTGTAGACTCTCAGTGTCTACATTGTCACTGAACAATGTAGACAAGGTGGCCCTGGGTGCCTCCTACACTTGCCTTTTAAAATGGCCATGTGCCATTGCATGTGATGTTCCTGTAGTATCTTAATGATAACAAGACCAAAGCCTGACTCATTTTTTCCCCCTAATATCAGCTTATCCTCTTGACTTGACTGCTTCTTCAGAGGGACCTGTATTCATGTTTGCATCTTAATTTTAATGCTCCTAGGTTCCCCATCTCCCTCTCCTCCTATGACAGTCACTGGATAAGTCACACAGGAGTTTTGCTTGCTCCTTTACTCTCCATTTTCTTTGACTGTGGTTAGCAGCCCTCTCCTTGGAACTCCCCTCTTTCTGTGTCATCCCCCTCTAGGTAGTACTGCACACATCATACTGCCAAAACAGTTTTTTTTTTAATAATAGTCCATGATTTGAAAACCTAGCCCATTCCCTACATTAATGTTGTCATATTCATGCTGCTGTTGTACATGTGAAAGGTCCATGGCAACTATTTGAGTTGAAATAGTCAGGGTCCTGGAGTGTATGATCTATAGCAGGGGTCAGCACACTTTTTAAAGCAAAAGGCCAAATAGTAAGTATTTTAGGCCTCATGGATTATCGTGAATGCACCTCAGAGAGACAGAGAGGTGAGAGCTGTGAGAGATTGAGACCTGGAGGATCTGGTGAGAAGGTCCAATAGGTGTTCACCTCTCCTCTGGCTGCATTATTATTTGCTTACTGTTCTGCCACTTTTGGAAGAGTATCCTACTCTGATTGTGGATTTTTTTTTGAAAGCCTATCAGTTTTTGATATATTTTTGGCAAAATTATTAGTTGCAATACAAATTTAGAATTAGTTTATATTCCTTTGAATTGAATGTTGTCATTAAGAAGTTTCTGTCTTCATCTCTAGTAATGGTTTTCTGGAGGAGGGGCACAAAGTCTTATCTTGTCTATTTTTAATACAGCTCTACCAGTTTTCTTTTGGCTAGTGTTTGTGTGGTATATCTTTTGCTAACTGTTTACTCTCAGCCTCCTCTGTTCATAAGTTTTGGATGTCTTCTTATAAATTACAGCTAAGTCCTTTAAATAGATTTTTAAATTAAATCTTACAATCTTTGTCTTTTGATTGGATCATTATTCATTACATTTAACATAGCAACTGCTATTAGGTTTTAGTCGGCTGTCTTCTTACTTTCTAGTTGTATTGGACCTTCCAGCTCATTGTTTTTAATATCCTATTTTTCTTCTCAAATTAAATGAGTTTTACAGTCATTTGTACTTACTTTAATAGTTAACACATGCATTCCTAACATGAATGCTAGCATTAATTCCAACTTTTACCGTCAGTACACGTTAGCTCTATTTACTCCTCAGTTTATATGCCATTGTTATTATTATGAGTATATAATATGTAGATGTTATCCCTTTCAGAACCACTGTAAAGTTTGTTTCATCCAGTTTTATTCTTTTTATTCATATATATTTTCATAAATATGTTTTATTCATTTAAATTTATCCACATTCTCTTTTTATTGCTTTTTATTGCTTCCCAAATCTCTGACCAGGGAAAATTTCCCTTCTATCTAAAGAATAAGTTTTAATATTTCTCTTAGCTCAGGTCTCCTGGTAACAAATTTCTCATCTGAAGATGTCTGTATTTTGCTTTCGTTTTAGAAGTATTTTATTTCTGGGTGTCAGATTCTACACTGGCAGCCCTCTGCACATGAATCTTTTGTTCCATTGTTTCTTGGCTTCCATTATTTCTTTGAGAAGTCATAGAAAGTCATGTGGCTGCTCCTTTGGAGGAAATATGTCTTTTTTCTTCTGGCTGCTTTTAAGATTTTTCTGATTATCTTTGGTTTTCAGCAGTTTTACCTGTAATATACTTCATATTTATCCTTGTTTTTCTTTGTGCTTCTTAAATCTAGGGATTGATATATTTAACCCATTTTGGCTAAATTCTCAGCCACTCTTTCCTCAAACATTGTTTCTTCCTGCCATCTTTTTTTTTCCTCTTTTTTTTCCTGCATCTCCAGTCATTCATTGGATAACCTATTCATTGTATTTTATCTTTCTTATCTGTCTTCTGATTTATCCATTCTTTTATGTCTTCATAGTTTGTTCTAGATATTTTCTTCTGATTTTTCTTCCAGTTTTCTCTTTAGCTGTGTCCATTCTGTCCAACCCATATACTCTGAGTTTTTAATTTGAGTTATTTTATTTTTAAATCCCATTACTTTGGCTTTTGATACCATGATTATCTCGATATTGATATATTACATGAACCTTTGTTAAAGTGAGTTCTGCCTGTAACTGGATCCTGTGGCTTGAACCTTAAGGGCAGTATTAAAACAATCCCAGCAACTTGAGACCAAGACCTGGATTTGTGGCTAACTTTGTAACCCTGGAAGAATATCTCTGGTGCTGTAAGCCTCAGTATCCTCATCTGTGACATGAAAGCATCTGAGTATGGGGTACCTCTCCCTCTTGTTCCCCTCAAATATGGAAAGAGTTCTTAAAACTGATAAGCAAAAAGCAAATGCATTTCTCCTTTAAATTCTTTAACATTATTGGAATCTTCTCACATTAAATCAAAACTGCTGTATGGAGATGTGTAAGGGAATTCCTTAATGTTAAAAAGTTCTTATAAATATGCACAATGCTACAACTTTGCCATAGGCTCTTGTTAACATTGATAGCTGAACTCCTTAGTAACCTGATAAATGTGAAACAATTGTTTCTCAAAAAAATAATAATAACAAAAAAGGAAAGAAGGAAGGGAAAGGAAGAAGGACAAAAGCAAAGAAAAGGAGAAAAAAAAAAGAAACAGAAGTCCTGATTTGTAACAGATGCTGACTTCTGTGGTAGAACCACTCCCACTGTGGCTGATTCAGGCCAACACCATGACATCAGTGAACATGGAGATGAGAAGAGGTGGGCACAACTGGTTGCCACTGGCTGTACTAGTATGTACCTTCTAACCTATTTCTGATTTGTTGGGAAAAGGTCCAGGTTGTGCATTATAATTATGTTTTGTAGCCAATTGAAAGATTTCTGTAGGTATGATTTGGTGATTTGGTTATTTTTGTAGACAAATTATTCAGAATATAAAAGTTTTTTTTTCTTTTTTCTTTTTTCTTTTCTTTTTTTTTTTTTTTTTTTTTTTTTTTTTTTTTTTTTTTTTTTATTGAGACTGAGTCTCACTCTGTTGCCCACGCTGGAGTGCAGTGGTACAACCTTGACTCACTGCAACCTCCACCTCCTGGTTTCAAGTGATTCTCTTGCCTCAGCCTCCTGAGTAGCTGGGATTACAGGTGCATGCCACCACCCTCAGCTACTTTTTGTATTTTTAGTAGAGATGGGGTTTCGCCATGTTGGCCAGGTTGGTCTCAAACTCCTGACCTCATGATCCACCTGCCTTGGCCTCCCAAAGTGTTAGGATTACAGGTGTGAGCTACCACGCCCAGCCTATAAAAGTTATTTTTAACGCCACTTTTTAGGGCTCTCTTACGAGAATGTCTTTGTTTCTGCTGGTAAGTTTGGTGTGCACAAAGATTTGTGGCCCTTTGTAGTATATTTATAAGCTATGTGTTCCAAAGGAAAGTGAAATAAGTGATGGTCATTGGAAATGTCCGTGATGCTGCCCTATACTGATCTGAGTTTGTTTGTAGTTAAAGGGAGTTTTCTCTTTTCCTTTCAGGCATTTTTGTTGCCTTCCTGTGAGATAGCTGTAACAAGAAAAGTAGTTCAAGTGTACAGAAAGTGGATTCTCCAGGACAAACCTGTGTTCATGGAGGAGCCAGATAGAAAAGATGTTGCCCAAGAAGATGCTGAAAAATTAGGATTTTCTGAGACTGATAGCAAGGAGGTAATTTTTTTCACTTGTCTTTTGAGTTGAGGGTAAATATATTTCAGTAAAGTATACTTGCTCAGTCAAGAGTCTTGTCAATGGGACAAAGGCTTCCTTTTATCCCATCTGATACTTCTGAGTTGCCAGGTTCTGTGAGGGTCTGCCTTAGAGAGTAGCTTCTGTACTCCCATTCTAGATTGGCAGTCATCTCCTACAACTCTAGCCAGGGCCATCTGCGTGTTGCATCTTTGTTAGTCTCTATCGCAGGAGAGTTGTTTAATAAACCATCATATTTTACATGTCTCTTTGTGAGACTAAAAAAATCACTGCCTTCTCCTTGACTTGTTTAAATAAATATCATTTGGAGAAACTAAATTGAGAATGTTTGGGCAGACTTTTCTTGTGCAGTGGCCTGTACCAGGAGCAGCTGGGTGTTACCCTTGTGAAAGGAGTAACCAAACAGCAATGTCCCTTTGCTTTAAGCCTCGCTGAGTGCTGGCCTCCTGGAGGGACCGCTGCCCATGTTAGATAAAGCTATAGGTTGGATAAATCCAAAATGACAGAGTGGAATATCTTCCTGAAACGAAAGAAACTTAAGTGATACTTATATTTCTGGCATACTATTATGAAATTAATTTAAAATGTTTAAAGTTTCTCACTAGAGGCATATCACTTTAAAATATCTGTGTTAATTCCATAATTTTAATTTTTCAATATTGGTGAAATCATTTTAATAACTACCATGAGATCTAAATGAATATGCTACATATCATTTATCACTTATTTTAAAGCAAATTATCACTCATTTTAAAGGTCTATATTCCATGCTCACTCAGTCATTGGACAAACAGAACTCATTCTTTCAGCACATACTAAGTGCTGAGCACTATTTTAGGTGTTGACCATTGAGTGGGGAGCACTCTACCTCCTAGAACCTATTTTCATGTGAATCCTGGTGAGTTTAAGGAATTAATTATGCCAACTAAATATAACTTAGTTTATATAATATAATTATATTTATAGTTAAATGTAAGTTAAACATGTGCATCTTCTACTCTGTTAATGGATCATTATCTTCTGAAGGCCTCGTCTGAAAGTTCTGGTCATAAACGATCTTCCAGTTGGGGACGCACGTACTCCTTCACAAGTGCAATGAGCAGAGGGTGTGTGACAGAGGAGGAAAATACAAATGTGAAAGCTGGCGTCCAGGCTTTGTTGCAGGTATGTGGCTGGCCAGAACATGAAGACCCTTCCACCGCCTACAGCTGGAGCCATTTTGTCTTTTTATTTATTGGGGATAATGTCATATAAATATGGTGGTATTTGTAGCCATCTGTTAGTAAACAATAAACAGCAGTTTAATTAGTTATTAAATTCTTATTCTGAGTTCTCTTTCTAATTCCTACCCACAATTTACAAAAATTTTTTTCTAGTCAAAGAAGACATAAGAACTGATTGCAGTCTTTTTGAGATTATTATATAGTGAATGTGAAATGACTGAGATTTAAATCTTTAAATTATCTTCCAAACACACATGAATAGTTATCTGGGCTCTTAATTTGCAAGACAAGCTTGGTGATTATAAAATCTTATAAGTAATATTCCTCTTAAAATTGGCTGTGTTTACAAAGAAAAATGACTGATGTAGTTTTTAGATTTTTTTTTTTATTATACTTTATGTTCTAGGGTACATGTGCACAACGTGCAGGTTTGTTACATATGTATACATGTGCCATGTTGGTGTGCTGCACCCATTAACTCGTCATTTACATTAGGTATATCTCCTAATGCTATCCCTCCCCTCTCTTCCCACCCCACAACAGGCCCCAGTGTGTGATGTTCCCCTTCCTGTGTCCAAGTGTTCTCACTGTTCAGTTCCCACCTATGAGTGAGAACATGCAGTGTTTGGTTTTCTGTTCTTGCGGTAGTTTGCTGAGAATGATGGTTTCCAGCTGCATCCATGTGCCTACAAAGGACATGAACTCATCCTTTTTTATGGCTGCATAGTATTCCATGGTGTATATGTGTCACATTTTCTTAATCCAGTCTATCATTGATGGACATTTGGGTTGGTTCCAAGTCTTTGCTGTTGTGAATAGTGCCGCAATAAACATACGTGTGCATGTGTCTTTAAGGCAGCATGATTTATAATCCTTTGGGTATATACTGAGTAATGGGATGGCTAGGTCAAATGGTATTTCTAGTTCTAGATCCTTGAGGAATTGCCACACTGTTTTGAATGAATATATGAAGTAGAACTGACACCATTTGAGAACATTTGAAAGAGCAACTTTGGATCATTATTTAACCTCCCTAGAGCTCAGGATTTTACCTCAAAAATGGGAATTGGGAGATTTCCTCTCAGGTCTCATGTAGCTTGAAGAGTAAGTGAAAATACAGGGTGCCTCTCATTCCCCGCTCACTGCGCCCTCACCCACCACCCTTCACTTCATCCACGTTTGGAGATGTATCACTTAGGCCTCCCATGTAGAGGCCAGGTGTGGAGTCTGGGGAAAGTCTGGGAATGACATGCATGTTTCTAGTTTTCTGTCATCTGTTGATAGGATTCGTTTTCGTGGTATCCTTTTTGTTTTCAAGTGAATTAGCAGTTTAATGTACCATACTGATGAATTTTCTCACTTTGCATTGAAAACCCACACATAATTTTGAAGTTAACTTAAAAAAGTTGAGATAATTTCACTTGTGCATCTTTTGGTGTAGCTCATAAATATGACCTGCATCCCCATCAGAGAAACACTTGCAGGAGTCCTTGCCCTTTGTCCCTCAGTAGCTCCGTCTTTTAGCTAAGGGGATCTCCAGCAACAGTCTGTGGTGGTTGCAGGTGCCAGTGATCTCCTGGGTTCAAAAGAGTGCTTTTTATTTTCTGAAAGGATGAGTTACATCTACAGTAAGTCCTCACTAATGTCATCAATGGGTTCTCGGAAATGGTGACTTTAAACGAAGTGAGTACAGCAGGTCTTTGAGTAACATGGTTTGATTCAACATCATTTCATCATAATGCATCATTTCATCATAATGTTCGTGAGAAAATAATTTTCTTTTATATTTTGCTTAAAGTCATCATTTGCAACAACCTATCAATGACGTTAAATGAGGACTTACTGTCCTTGCCTGAACTGAGAAAAAACAATTTCTATTTTATTATATATAGTGCTACAGTTAAAAAAAGCATTTACTTTGGATTTAAATAGTTAGTTTTGTTCTTGTATCTAATACCTTGGTCCTTTACTTTGTTTATTAAGAAAAAGGGCCAAATGGAGGTTTGATAAGATAGTTATTTTCTTTTTTTTCTCCAACTGTGTCTCAGATGTTCAAGAGATAGTAGTTTTCTATAGTTGCTTTTGACAAGTGCACTCTGGACATACTAATTTAGTTTATTTTTACCTTAACTGATGCCAGCACATTAATAAGAAATACTCATGCAGTACCTTTGATGTTTTGTAAAAAGTAAAAGTATATAAAGACTCCTTACATGGGAATGTGCAAAAAGTTTTTAATTCGCATTCAAGAAGCCAAATATATTGAATTAAAAGGATCTGTGTTGCAGTATATCATCTGTGGCATACTTCTTTCAAAAACAGAACCACTAAAACTGCTGTAATCAAAAAGCTCTTTGTTTTTGTTTTTCTTACTCAAAGACTAGTAAATTCTTCATGACTGAAGTTATCATCATCAACTATATTATAGTGCTTATTTAGTGATTTTTCTTAGAAAATTGGGACATAATACCTTTTAATCTTACTAAGATAACTTTAAAGGCTGTGAATATTTTAGTTCACCCACTTGACTTTTGATGTGAATTTTAATTTGGTCAGATTGTACATTTATTTTGATACAACACTTTAAAGAATTTTATTTATAAATGAGCTAGAGAAGCTCCTTCATCCTTTGAGTTTGTGTTGTTGAACACAAAGGAGATGTAAGAGGGAATGTACTAAGTATATGGAGCAGGTCCGTCCTCATACCAGATTGACAACTTAGAATATCTGCAGATGATGGGACACTGGTGTCAACTGTATAAATGGAAACGCACCATTATTTTGCTGTAGTGACTCAAAGCAGTAATAGTATGTGATATCCTGGATCAGCGCTTCTCACATTTTTCTGCTGAGATACCCCAGATGGTAGAGAACAGTGAACTTGTATGCTAAAGGTCTGAGGCAGAGGGTAGAGTAGTTGGCTGATTTTCTGAATTGTTTTTGAAATGTCAGCTTTTAACCTTAAGAATTCACTTAGATTTTGTATGCTACTGCATAATATATCTTTCATATTTAAAAAAATAGGCTCCTGGAAGACGTGTGATGTCAATGGCTTCGTCTGTTTCTGGGCACTTCACAGCTGCTTGAGGTTCTTATGCCTGTTGAGTGGTGCTGTCCATTGCTCCTGTCAGCAAGGAGTTCATGCTCTGGGAGACTCAATAAGAATCACATAGTTCTGTCTGACCACTGTCTGGCCATCTGTCCTCTTCTCCTCCCATTTCCCCACTAAAGTTTCTCATTCGTATGCAACAATCTTACTTTTTCCCCTTGTTTTCCTTTTTTTGTTGAGGGGTTGTCGAAAAGAAGTCTTCAAAAGCTTTTCTGACTCATAAAATTTCTGTAGTTGCAATATTAATATGTAATAGTGATTTTTTTATTTTCCCCTAGGGAAAGGCTTTTCAGGTGTCTCAGTATTTAAGTGATTCTAAAGGGTGAACTAAAAAAAATTTTGCATATGTGTTGGTACCACTTGCCTTAATGAATTTTTGCCTTATTGTGAATTTATATGTTGGTACCACTTGCGTTATTGAAATAGAATCTTTTGGAAATAACTGAAAAGTGATTTCATTGGTAGAGTGAAATTAATATCATCTTTAAGCAAAATTTATTCAAATGTTTATGTTCAGTTATATTTTCTAATGTAAAATTGTTGATTTTAAGGTATTTTTGACGAACTCTGCAAACGTCTTTTTGTTGGAACCGTGTGCTGAAGTTCCTGTGCTCTTGAAAGAACAAGTTGATGCTTGTAAAGCTGTTTTGATTATTTTTAGGCGCATGATAATGGAGCTTACAATGAATAAAAAGACATGGTGAGTTTCTGTCAAATTAATTAGTATTGTAAAACAGATGTTTCTGTTTTTCAACATCATTACAATGTTAAGGCTTGCATTTGTTTAATGTTTTTACAAAGTTAACGACAAAATGTCTTTTGTAACAGTTTCTGTGAATTATGAAGAAGGTAGTTATCCAGTACTTTGATAGATCAATTATTTTCATTATATTTTTTAAAAATGTCCTTGAACAATAAGTATTTTACTTAATAGTGGATTTTTCCTTTTAAACTTTCATCAAACGTAGTTTTGTGGAAAAGCAGCAACTAGTGTCTTATAATATTCATCATAAGCTCAGGAGAGTTTGTTAATTGCCCTGAAATGCTGTCAGCTGATTTTTATTGCTTCTAACTTGATGTTTTAAATTCATTTTGGAAAAACAATTATTTTAAATGATAAATTATCAGAGACTAAATACATAGTGCAGTCAAAAATCTGATCCTGTTATTAAAACTACAACAACGTTTTTTTCCTTTTCATCATTGTTTTTGTTTGATGTTTTTATTTATAATGTCCCTATAGGTAAACAATGCATTAGATTTTTTTTTCCTGCTCTTCTCTTTTTTTCCTGCTTTTCTCTTATTTGAAAGTCATCAGCCGGGTGCGGTAGCTCACGCCTGTAATCCCAGCACTTTGGGAGGCTGAGGTGGGTGGATCACCTGAGGTCAGGAGTTCGAGACCAGCCTGCCTAACATGGCGAAACCCCATCTCTCCTAAAAATGCAAAAAATTAGCCAGGTGTGGTGGCAGGTGCCTGTGATCCTAGCTACTCGAGAGGCTGAGACAGGAGAATCACTTGAACCCGGAAGGCGGAGGTTGCAGTGAGATTGCGCCATTGCTCTCCAGCCTAGGTGACAGAGTGAGACTTTGTCTCAAAAAAAAAAAAAGTCCTCACTTTACTCCATCTGATGAGGTATTTTCAGTGATGCTCAGAAACAGACCAGAAAGCCTCACAGTCACTTTCCATTTCTTCCTCTTCTCCTCGTGTCATCAGCCTCTCACTTCTGCCTTTAAAATGCTCCTCAAGCCTGTCCTTTGCATGTTCCCTCTCATTCCACTGCCGCCCTTGTGCAATCAAGCTGCCCACCCCAGCATCTCCCTAGGTGATCTTCTGCCTTGGTTCTCAGTCCTTGGAGGCCCTGCAGACCAGTGGCACCTTTCCTACCTGAAACCAGAGGGGTCCTCTGCCCATGTCTGCGTTCTGGAGGCCCTTGAGTCAGCAGGAAAGGGGCTTTGGAAAGTGTCTGCAGTTGGTAGGAAAGCGTGGACACGAGGTCTGATCGGAAAGGAACTGCAGGCCACCAAGTCCAATTCTTTTGCTTCAAAGATGAGGGAAGGGTGGACTCAAGAATCCTGGTGTGCAGAAAGTTCACAAGTACAGAAACCACAGGCATCAAAATGATATTATGATGTAGATTCCAACGTCATCTTTCCCAGACTTCTAAACTTAGCACTATTTGCCAAGTTAAGAAATTGTTAAAACTGGAAATATTACAGTGATGCACAATATGATATAAACAAAGTTAAATTCCACGTCAGTAATATTGACAATAATGAGAAATGCTGGTATATGCTTTCAACTGAAATATCTGTTCCTGAATACCATAGTTTTATCAACATCATTTAAAATGTTTTTCTCCTTTGAAAACTTCCTGAGTTTTGTATACTACTGTATCAGCAGTTTTTGGATCTTTTTTGATAATATTTTTATTTTGATGAAAATTCTAGGAAATAAAATTAAGCAATTCTGTTCTGACTTTTACTAATTCATAGATTCCTAGGTGAAAGTATAGAAAAGAAAAATTGTAGAAATCGATGAAAATAGTTAACGGGAAAATGGTCAATAGAGCATAGAAAGGAATGTGAGCAGTTTCTCTAACAGATTTTCTTGTGTATTTAAGTACCAGATAATCCCTTGCCTCCCATCCCTCTTTCCTTCCTCACTCCTTCTTCTCCCCTCTCTCCTTACCTCCTTTTCTTCCATCTAATAAATAACTATCGAGCATCTACTGTGAGAATATAGTGGTGAACTATGTAGACAAGGTCCCTGCCCTCATGAGGTTACATCCTCATAGGACCGAGAGACATTAAAAACCTAGAAGCAATTTCAGAGAGTCTGAAGTACTGAGAAGAACAGTGAAGGTTGGAAAGGGAAAAGAGTCCTGAATTGGGTGTGTGTTGCTTGGCATGGATAGAGGGAGAGTTATTTCCGTCAGCTGTCAGAGAAGGCCTTCCTGAGCAGAGCCCTGAGTGAAGGGAAGGAGGAGCCTTGGGGGGAGGTCTAAGGGAAGGGCATTCCTGGTAGAAAGAGCAGCAGATGCAAAAGCCCTGATGGGAGAAAAGGCAAAAAAAAAAAAAAAAAGTGGCTTGTTTAAGGAAGGACAAGATGATGGCCAGTGTGGTGGAGTGGATGGAGTGAGAGGGGAGGAGGCAGGGGGCAGGCCAGGGCCAGGTTTCTTGGGGCCCTGCAGACCAAAGGAAGGACACCAGCTACCTCCCTGTGTGTCTGCAAGATTGTGACATAATACAATTTATGCTTCTGAAAGGCCCCTGTGGCTGCTGGAGAACATGCAGTACAGTGCCATAGATGATGGTGGCTGAGACCGGGGCTGTAGCCAGGGAACTGTAAGAAGTGGTCCTGAAATAGGGAATAACTGGTATGTAAATGAGTTGAAATGTCACCTGTATGAGGAGATGGAGATCAGGTAAATAATGAAGAATGTAGGAAAACCCTCACTCCTGTGTTGGACCCAAGGATGACACACATGCCTGATTCCATGTACTCCAACAGAAGTTTATTACACTCTTTGAGCAGTTCTCCTTGGAGAAGTCAGTGCTTCACAAAATAGAAAGGAACAAGCAGTTGTCAAAACTGGCAGCTTTGGCAGGTCGTGCATCTTTCTACTGTTAGGAAAGATTTTTCCAAACCATAGTTTTTCCACCCTTGCTTTCTTCTAGAAGACTCTGCATGCCTTTCCAAGCTTTCATAGGTTCAGCAATCAAATTGACTGTGTTTTTGTCAGTCATTGCTTTGATCACATTTGTAGCTTTTGATAGCAGTTGCCATGATCAAGGCTTTACTTGAAACTTATGATGTCTGTTGTTCTCATCACATTCTCATGATGGGTCTGTAACTAGTTGTGTGCAAGGGATTGTTTTTCATTGTCTTATGCATCATGTAACATGAATGGGCAGTGGTGATACTAGGTGCTGCCCTTCTCTTCCCTGGCGACAGGGACCTGGGTAGCCTGAATGTGGTGAGCGACAAGCTGTCCCCCAGCACTGTGCCATTTCTTCTCCCAGTTCTCTTCAAAGTCACCGTTGTACTTCATGCGTGTGTGCCCAGAAGATAGTCCTTCCTCTTCTGTGCTTCCAGAATCCATAGGCAGAGAATAGGAATACATGGGCAAGTAGCATGGAGTGCAGTGAGAATGTATACCAACAGATGACTCTGGGGACCAAAATCAAATGGGGCCAGCTACAAAGAGGGCAGGAAATCCCCACAGGTGATTTTACTGTGAGGAATTTTATGAGGTTCAGCATATTGTTAGGAGAAAATGCTATTCTGATATGCAGAGATATGAGAAAAGTATACAGGAACTATGATTTAGAGATCTCATCTGATTACTTTGTCCTATTCTCAGTTTTATTACTAAAGAGCAGTAAAGCCAAGGAGAAGGTATTAAAGATTAGATGAATGGTTAGCATGTGAAACCTGAAAGGAACCAGTGATTTCCCTCGAGGAACAAATGCACCTCTGTTACATAATGTGTTCTGTGTTCCCATGGAATCTAGGGGAAGAAAAAGTGAGCAGATACTCTGATATGAGCAATATAACTTAGGTGTAAGGAAGAAAAATGTCTTTTGGCTGTTCTGAATAACTTATTATTGTAATTAGCAGTGTTAGGCTGTCTCTATGCTGTTTTATAGTCTTCAAAGTCCTTTTACGTAAAACCTTCTGTGAGAGACTATAACAAATGCTGGCACATTGGAACTGAGCTGCAGTGATGGCATTTGTCTCAGTTGTGCCCTGTAGCGCAGAGTCAGGATCTTCCAGGCATGAGCACTGTGCCTGTAAGTGTCCTGTAATGCAAACCCCTCCTGCCTGTGAGAGTACTGTGGCATTCCACCATACCAAGATACTGACTGTGTGTGTCCCCAAAATAAAGGGCAGAAAGTCAACTTAACTTCCTGTTGCAAAGATAGGGAGACCTTACAGGTCGAGTAAAACAGCGGATAGCAAAATTAAAGAGTGCTGCATACGCTCCAGTAGGTTTTCACTGAGTGCCTTTAAGGTGTTGGCACAGTTGGAGAAGACAGTCTTGCCTCCCTTTTTGCAAGGGGAGAAAATCAGGCTGGAATGTTATGTTTTATCCTGCCTGTTTGTGTGGACATGGGAGGCATATTTTTAAAACCATTGTAACATAAGGGAGCTTATTTTGGTAAAATGTGATATTCGTTATGTAATTGGCATCTGGACTTTAATAGTTTCGAGTAATACGTAATTATCAATGTTGCTGAATTCTTAAGAGAATTTCTGGTACCTATAAGTTAAAGTACTTTGGAGACATGATTATTAATATGAGCTTTTATTTTGGGTGGACCAGGGAACAGATGTTGCAAATACTACTCAGGATAACAGAAGCTGTCATGCAGAAGCCAAAGGATAAACAAATAAAGGACTTGTTTGCCCAGAGCTTGGCAGGGTTACTATTTAGGGTAAGTCTTTTTTATTAAAACACTGCAAATGCAAGAAGTCAATCAGATTTTATAGCAAACTAGTTTTAATCATTGAGAATTTTAACAATAATGTTAAATTTAAATTTCTAGAAATTTTTCTTCTTAGCTTTGTCCTGAAGGTTATGATCTATTCTTTACAATTAGTGCTGGGCTTTTAGGCTTTTCTCCCTTTCTGCCACCTCCTTCCTCTTTTGATTTGCTCAAGGGTGGTAGGAATTAGGAAGCTCTGATTGGCTTGGTGGAAGGCTCGGTAGATTTGGAGAGGTAAAGAATGAACGGAAGCATGGGAATGGGATAAAAATTTGAGAGCCATCAGTGTGTTGGGAAATTGTATTTAAAACCACAGAATGGGCTTACCTAGAGAGGACAGTGTCCACAGGTGATGGAAGAGATGCTGAGAAAGGGTGACCAGTGAGCGAGGAGGAAAACCAGAGGAGTGTGTGTCCTGGGTGCCTGGGGATGAGTAATTGGGTAGGAGGAGAGCAGCCAGTTGACCATGGGCTTTGACAGATGTAGTTGGTTGAGAATGTTCTATGGGATGAGGCCCACCTGGAGTAGATGGAGGAGAAGATGAGAGCTGGGCAGTGGAGGTTGCAAGCGTAGTTAAGGCTTTGCAGAGTTTGATGTGGAAAGGAAGAGGAAAAGGGGAGCTAGCTGAAGTCGGTGGCATACATGGTGGGCGAGGTTTAAGGTGGGTGGTACTAAAGTATGTTTGCTCACCAATGGGATGGTCCAGTGAGGGAGGACAAGATGGTCTTGGGGAGACAGAGGATAACTGTAGAAGTGAAGTCCCGGATATGGTGGGGGGCTGGGCCGGTCTTTGATGCCTGTGCTTCTTGCATCTCATGTGGTGAGCAGGTGAAGACCAAGAGCAGGCTGATACCTGGTGAGCTGCCTGGGGAAGAGGATGTGCCAGAGGGTTCTGAGCATGGCAGCCTACTCTGACATTGCTAATATTTATGAGGACCTTAGAGTTTATGAAGCATTACTGAAAGAGAAGAGTGTGAAAGGGCTCTGGAAAAATGCGACATTCTACATAAATAAAGGTATTAGTACAGTGGGTAGACTTGACTTTGGATAATTACATAGGTGATTCTTTTGCATATGTCCAGCTTTGCTCTGCTGATGCCTGGAGGGTGGTACTGACCACTGCTTTGCTGCCTGCCTGGACATATGGACACTGTACACTTTGCCCTCTCAGCGAAGTGTCTCACTGTTGGCACCCTTTCGAGCTCCGTGTCCTGGACCTGGGCTGCCAAGTGGACATGAGCTGAAGCCAGTCTCACGCTGGCAGGTGCTTGGGCCTTATTCTCACCAATTGCCTGGCTCTGCATCTGTTTTGTGTGTTGGAATTAGAGATCTTGTCACAGAATTAAACAAGTATCTATTCTGGGGTTTGGGGTTTTTTTTTTTGTTTGGTTGGTTTTGGTCTTTGGGGGAAAAAAAAAACTCCCCCCATGTAATGGAGAAAACCTTCTCAGATATTACTTCCCTCCTCAGTTGGCCTGACTTCCCCGAAGCTCAGTTGACCTGACTTCCCTGTAGCTTAGTTTTGAGTTCATGACTATTAATGATTTTGATGTTGTTATTATTTTGGCAGTTTTTAGGTAGATCGAGAAGGATGCTTAAATTAAGAACTAACCATATGGCTGGGCATGGTGTCTTACACCTGTAATCCCAGCACTTTGGGAGGCTGAGGCAGGAGGATTGCTTGAGCCCAAGAATTCAAAACCAGCCTGGGCAATAGAGTGAGACCCTGTCTCTACAAAAAATTAAAAAAACATTAGCCGGCCATAGTGGCATGCACCTGAAGTTTCAGTTACTCGTGAGCTGAGGTGGGAAGATTGCTTGAACCTAGGAGGTTGAGGCTATAAGCGAGCTATGATTGCACCCCTGTACTGCAGCCTAGTCAAAAGAGCAAGACCCTGTCTCAAAAAAAAAAAAAAAAAAAAAACCTACCATAAAAAATAGTGAAGAGAGGATGAGCTTTTTGGTGTTAGGCAGATTGTGGTTCTGATCTCAGCTCTGCTACTCCCTGGCTATGTGGCCATGAGCACATGACTTTAGCTTTCTGAGTGTCTTCCCTAATCTGTCACAATCAGGAAAGGACTTCTTCCTACCCTGCAGGGTTGTCATGAGAATCAGAGTGGTCCCATTGGGATTTGTGATCTTCTGTTGACCTCCCACATTCTTATGGGAGGTGCAAGAGGCAAGAATAGTAAGGGTCCGGACTTACCGGGCTATCTGGTGTCTGATGTCTATTGGGCATCATCGTGGTCCCATACTGTCATTAAGACGTGCTATCTAATTAGTATTCATTTGATCATGTGGACTGTCTAAAATGGCCAATTGATTTTTTTTGAAAAATTTAGAACAAGGAGACTTAAAAAAGACAGGACATTTTAAAGTTTTTATTACCCTTTTTATCTTTTTCTAGTTCTTCTTCTTGTGTTTGTTTTTTTTATCTGTCAGTAGATAACCTGGGCCACCAAATTTTCTTTAAGTGATGATTGAATTTGACTTAGTTTTAAATATTTACCAAATAATGATGATCACCTTATTGCCCTAAGTGATGTTTTAATTCATTATCAATGCTAAATATGACCTTATGCTTGACGTTCTGATGGTATATCAGGAAACTATGGTCCTGCTCTTTGTAATATGAGCCATTAAAGTTATGCCATCCCCTTTAATGTGCTGATAGAGTGAAGTAGGAAGTGGTTGGTTAGCAAATGTTCATTAAGAAAAGGAGTGATTTATTAGCTAAGGTGTTTTAAAAATACATCGTGTACCAAAATGTATCTGATAAGACATCAAATTTCAGTGCTGAAGGAACCTTGGAGAAGCTCTTATGCAACTCTTATTTTTAATGAGAAATGTGACTACAGAAAGGCCAAGTAACTTTCCTAGGTCACAAACCAGGGTAGTTCAGGCTGTTTGTTTCCATGTTCCTTTTAGAAAATGGTAATTGATCAGAAGGACACCCTGCCTTCATGTCCACAGGTGCCACCACTCACCACCCAACTGTATTTTACAAGTTTACCATTTTGCTCTGTGCAAGTGTTGTCAGTTGTGAATTATGATGATAATTCAACAGGTCTGCATACGTTTGTAATATTTGCTAAGTTGATTTTATAAACTGCAAGAAGTCATTCTGCACTTGTTTCATAATTAGTTAATAAAGTGAAGCCATTTTAAGATCCCCAGTATAGAGCATCTCATTACACCAAGACATCTGCTGTTATCCATGAAACTGACACTATATCCGAATGTGAGTCTGAGTCCTGATAACATTATCAGTCTCTACTTTCTTACTCGGCTCAGATTATACTTATTGATGTAATATTTAATTTTATTTTATGGCAATGTCCTCAAATTCATCTTGAAAGCAGGGGTATAAAAATTAATAGAAGATGGCATTGTAGTCATAATAAAAATATTTAATAAAGATAATAAAATTATTTTATTTTCTTTCATATTTTTAGTTTTACAAAATTCATACATGTTAGAATCAGATTTTAAATATAAGTGGTTAATATCTTGTTTTTTATATAATTAACTACTTTAGTCCTACTTTAACATTTTTATTTTTTTAAAAAGTAGTAGCAGCCGGGCACGGTGGCTCACACCTATAATCCCAGCACTTTGGGAGACCGAGGCGTGCGGATCATGAGGTCAGGAGATTGAGACCATCCTGGCTAACATGGTGAATCCCCGTCTCTACTAAAAATACAAATAAATAGATAAATAAAATAAAATTAGCCAGGCATTGTGGCGGGCACCTGTAGTCTCAGCTACTTGGGAGGCTGAGGCAGGAGAATGACATGAACCCGGGAGGCGGAGTTTGCAGTGAGCCAAGATCGCGCCACTGCACTCCAGGCTGAGCGACAGAGTGGGACTCCGTCTCCAAAAAAAAAAAAAAAGAAAAAAAAAGTGGTAAACACAAATCGAAACAGAGAACACGTGTGTTACAGAAGGACCACTTTAAATAAGATTTTCCAAGTGGTCAGAACAGGCCTGCCTGATTTTACAGACTGATTTCTGTTTATCAAAGTTTTCCTGTGTCTATGTTAAAGAATAAATTCCATTAAAAAATCTATATATAATTTGGGGAAAAAAATTAAGAAGTGAACTCACCTACACAAAGAAGAATTCCTGACAAGAGTGGGAGCCTATTTGCATCTGGGTTGAGCCCATGCAAATACAAGCTGGCATCTTAACAAGTGCATTTATCTTTGACAACTGACTACAGGACTTACACAGACTTTGGGTATAAGGATTCCTTTTCACAAGCTTAGGAAAGCATTTTGTGGCTCATTTGAGATGCACTTGGCTATGTAGAGGCACTTCTTTCAGGGAAGATATATTTGGATTTGAATTTTAAAGGATGGTGAATATTTTGGCAGAGGTAAGGAATGGGGCAATTTTAAGGGAAGGAAATATCCAGGATATAGGCATAATTGTCTCATAGGGCTGTCCATGTGACCAGTTGTAGTGCTGTGGATTGTAAGACTTGGGGCAGACACTGATAAGTGAATAGACTGTGAAGGAAAGGTGTGATAGGTGTATTGATGGAGGGGAAATGCAGGGACCTGGAGGACACTTCCTGCCGACTGGGAGGTGGTGGTGGGGAGATAGTCAAGGATACCTTCTTGGAGGAAGTGATGTACAAATTTTGACCTGAGAAATGATGGGGAGTTATACAGAAACAAAAAGGAGGAAAGAGAGGGAAGGAAGAGTATGTGCAAAGGCCAGTTGCAAGAGCGAGCAGGTAGAGGAACTGGGAGAATGTCAGTGGAAGAAATTGAATACCTTTTACTATTATGCTGTAAGATAGGTGCCTGAGGGTTGTGTAAGTAGCACTGTCTAGTACCTAGGTAGATAGATCAGGAAACCAGTAAAGAGGTCTAAACTGGACATGGAGATTCAGAAGTCAGCAGCACACAGAGGATAACTGGAGCCATAGGAATGGAGCCAAAACCCAGGCAGAAGGTGGAAGTGACCTCAGAAAGGGAAGATCCAGAGCAGTCTGTTGCCTGGGGGATGAGGAAGTGGAGATGGAGTAGATGTGGAACATTCTTTCAAGAAGTTTGGCTGTGAAAGTGGAAGGAAAAAGACTGTAGCTAGACGGGGGAATCTGGGTTCAAGGGAATTTTTTCTTTTAAGATGAGGAAGAATTTGGAGCATATTTAAATGCTGAAGAGAAAGAGCTGGGGAAGTGGGGTTGGCTGGAGATTAAAGGAGAGGGGTAGTTGAGAGGCATGAAGGTCCAGAGCATAAGGGGGCACAAGGATAGTAGATCAGGGGCCCCTCTTGGAGTTCAGCCCACGGGTGGAGGAGGAGCTGGGTGAATGTGGGCAAGAGTGTGAGTCCATGGGCAGAGGTTGAGGGGAGTCTCATTGAATGGGTTCTGTTTCTTGTGAAGTCTGCAGTCAATCTATCTGCTCAAAGTCAGGGAGGAGTTGGTGGGCTGGAGGTTTTCCTTTAGGAGGTTTGAAGTAGCCACTGTGGATGGAAGGAAAAGAGCAGTCTCAGGAAGCAGAGTGGTCACTGTGCAGAGGGCTTTGTCTTCTCCCTGATTATAGCCAGGGCCAGCTGCAGACCCTAGAATAGTATTGAATCATTTGTTCATAATGATAACTAACTTCCCAGTAGCTTAAATCTTGATTATAGTTGGTCAAGTGGATTTTGAGAATTAAAAGAAAAACAACTTCCAAAAGTACTTTTTATTTTAAAATTTGTGTTATTAATAGTCATTTAAAACATTTTGTTAAAAAGTATACTTCTTCAAATGAAGATGTATGAATTCTCTTGCTGGTTGGTTGGTTTTAGACGCTCATGGTGGCTTGGATCCGAGCAAACCTCTGTGTGTACATTTCTCGAGAGCTCTGGGATGACTTTCTTGGTGTGCTGTCCTCCCTCACGGAATGGGAGGAACTTATAAACGAGTGGGCCAACATTATGGACTCCTTGACAGCAGTGCTTGCAAGAACCGTTTATGGAGTTGAGATGACAAACCTACCTCTGGATAAATTAAGTGAACAAAAGGAAAAGAAGCAACGAGGCAAAGGTATTTCTACTTTTCCAGGTTAACACCAGATGTCTAGGTCGGGGGACGAGTGTGTATTTGTATGACTAAGCAATTAATGCATGAGATTTTATAATGAACTGAACCAGCTACACAGTGTCTTCTTAATAGTGGCATTAATTCGTGTCTCATATCATTCTGTTCCCTTAATGAGATGGTGAATTTCTGAGGAGGCTGTGCAAAAAGGAAGATGCAAGGAAGGTAGTAGTAATAGTAGTGATAACTAACAGTAATAATAATGGCTATTACATTGTACATATTATCTCTTTTTGCCTTCATAATAACCTAGTGAACTATAGATACTTGTATAATCCCCATATCACAGACAAATAAACTGAAGTATGAGACTTTGCAGAGATGTCCAATCCTTTGGCTTCCCCAGGCCACATTGGAAGAATTGTCTTGGAGCACACATAAAATACACTAAAACTAACGATAGCTTATGAGCTAAAACAAACAAACAAAAAATAGCAAAAAAAAAAAAAAATTCTCATAATGTTTTAAGAAAGTTTACACATTTGTGTTGGACTGTACTCAAAGCCATTCTTGGCTGCATGTGGCCCATGGGTTGCGCCACAGGTTGGTCAAGGTTGCCTTTCAGTGATTGACTCATCTGAGCCCACATAGTTAAGAAGTGGTTAGAAAATCAAAGCTGGATAAATACAACTCAAGATGTCATACAATTAAGATGCATTCTACAGCCTCTCTAGGAAACATGGAGAAATTCTGAATGCTTCAGATGGGAGCTATTTTGGCTTTGTTGTATTTCTGGGTAAAAATTGTTTTGGGACTGAGAACCTCAAATGAAAGTGATGTTTTCAAGGTACAAAACATCAGTGGTAGTTTCTGTTAGGAATGACAATTTGGCATCCGCTTGTCTTAATTACCATTCTTAAGGATGTGGCATGGTCCTTAGATTAATTCACTTGTACTACACCATACTCTGTAAAGATTTGAGGCCGGGCACAGTGGCTCAAGCCTGTAATCCCAGCACTTTGGGAGGCCGAGACGGGCAGATCACGAGGTCAGGAGATTGAGACCATCCTGGCTAACATGGTGCAACCCTGTCTCTACTAAAAACTACAAAAAACTAGCTGGGCGAGGTGGCGGGCGCCTGTAGTCCCAGCTACTCGGGAGGCTGAGGCAGGAGAATGGCGTAAACCCGGGAGGCAGAGCTTGCAGTGAGCTGAGATCCGGCCACTGTACTCCAGCCTGGGCGACAGAGCGAGACTCCGTCTCAAAAAAAAAAAAAGAAGATTTGAGGCAGCTCTTAAAAAGGCATATAGTACAGTAGATCAAATACAAAATAGAATCAAAATGAGTGGGGTTGCAGGGAACTGCTGTTGTGACTAAAATGCCAAAATACATGCCATAGAGTCTCATGGACTTGCTGGGGAGATGGAAAAGTCAAACATTGGATTTGATTTTGGTCTTTGCAGGGTTACATCAAATCAGGAATCACAGAGCACATAGGGTAAAAACAATTCAATCACTTAGGTGATGCTTAGCTTTATTACGTCCTCCTGAGACTTGGGAGGAATTTTTCCTTCAAAGCCCCATAAAGGGTACACATTGCTTATTGTGTAGACTACCTCTTTAATAATACCAGCCTTATTATAGATTGTATCAGTGTGCTTTTGCCATGTGACAAATCACCCCAAAACTTATGGCTTAAAATAACAACCACTTATTTATCTTGATTTGATGAGTTGGCAATTTGGGTTGGACTCAGCCAGTCAGTTCTTCTGCTGGTCTTTGCTTCTGTGTTTGCAGTCAGCCAGGCTGTGAAGTAGTCAGCTAGGCAGCTCTACTTTTAGGGTTTGGCTGGCTGTAAGGGGGGGCAATGAGGTGTGACTGGGCCACGTGTTTCAGCAGCCAGAGGCTAGCTCAGGCTTGTTCACCAAGTGGCTTAGAGTTTCAGGAGCAGCAAGAGGGCAAGCTCAAATTTTCAAGTGCATTTCAAGTCTCTGCTTATTCAGTTTTGCTACCAAAGTGAGTCACATGATGAAGCCTAATGTCAATATGGGAGAGAACAACAGAGGATGTGGATACAGGGAGGTGTGAACCAGTTACGGTGGCTAGTAAACCATATACATGTGTAATAAATGTGATGGATTCTTATAATATCTTCATTGAAATCTGAGAATGGCTTGCCAAAGCACTAATTAATAAAAGCAAGTTAGTAAGAAGCCAAAATAAAGTAGTTGAAGTACATGGCAATCCAGTGGAACAGTTTAATCCCAATGTAGATTTAGACTGTCTAATGCAATGATTTTATAACATTTTTTAACAGATCCGTTTTTCTCCCCAGTTGAAGGTATACATAACCCCTTTCTAAAGAAATAGACTGGAGATTTGGGATTGAAGTAGGAGCAGGGAGCCAAGAACCTGGGTCCTTGGCCTCCATCTAGTCCTCTCTAACAGCTCTGAGGACCTCTGTGTAAACCCAGGGCCTGAGAGGACCCAGATACTTCCAACTAGGAACTTGGCTCCCTAAGACAGTGGTTCTCAGCCCAGAAGAGAACTTACCTGGCTAAGAATACCTTTCAGGCTAGAGAAGGAGAGCTGAAATAGGAGATAAGGACCTACCTTCAATTGTAATCCATGCACGAGTGCACGTTTGTGCATGCGCGCGCGCACACACACATGCACACCTGCCATTCTGCAAGATTCTCTTCCTACCCACAGATTCATCTGAAGAGATAGACTTGTCTTGGGAAGGCAAACAACTTCAAAAACACTGTTTTCAAAATGTACTGAACAAATTATTAAATTAATGACCGTGACTAATATTTCTGATTTATGTTGGTTTATTCTAAAAAGGATTTAAATATTTATTGTAGAAACACTTGCCTTCTAAGGGCTAGACTACTAGAAACAAAAAACACAGGCAGAGGAAACTGGGTGTGGAAACATGCCACAGGTGGCAGCCACTGGCCACATCATACCTGTGCAGAAATCTCTAAGTCTGCCATTCTCTTTCCTTCTCTATTTCTTTTGGTCCATAGTCTCTCATTGAAATAATTAACCAGAACAATATGAGAAAAAAGAAAAGTTGAATCTCAGACTACAATGTTTTATTGTTTTGGACCTTTGCTAAAATAGGATTTTGTATTATTTATAGATTTTCATTATCCTGCCCATTTAACTGAATCCACATTAGAGTTTATAGGCATGGATTGCCCTGGGGATTTGTGGAGGGGTTGGTGTCTACAGGATGCAGTACTATTCAAACATCAGGATCTCTGAGGTTTTGGCTTATAAGCAGTGGTTTTTGGAGTGTCCTGGGAACAGTAGTATAACTTCATTTGATATTGTTCTTGTATTGAGAAAGGTTTATTAATACATTCTTTTGTATGCTGGAGTGAGTACTATGAAGATATGATAATATTCCTAAAACTGTTTTATATTCTTGAAAATATTTTGGCAACAAGAATTCTTAAATTAGTGACATGTGAACAACTTCCTAAATTGCAGTGTAAGGAAGTGGTACTTAATTTGTGACAAGAAAACCTGCTGATTATATATAGTTGTGTGTACACCATTTGCTGAGCAACACAAGCTGCGAAATGAATAATAATGAATTCAGCCTTTAGATTATTTTTCTTGTCCTTTATCAGGCTGTGTTCTAGATCCTCAGAAAGGAACCACTGTGGGGAGATCCTTTTCTCTCAGCTGGCGGAGCCACCCAGATGTGACCGAACCGATGCGATTTAGGAGTGCCACCACGTCTGGAGCACCGGGAGTGGAAAAGGCGAGAAATATTGTTCGCCAAAAAGCAACTGGTAAACATTTATTTAAATGCTTCTCAAAAATCTAGTTGTTATCTAAAATGAATTTATAGGCATAAGGTGTGTTAAAAATTCTACTCAAAATTTAAATATTAGACCTTATATTAAATGAAATGTCTCTACATCTTTTTAGCTTTCTGCTGTGGTTACTTTTCAAATCACCGTTTTCAGTTACTTATTTCTAAATCCTCCATTGTGAAAAAGAACTTGAGATGTTAATGTTGAGTGAGATATTTGTACGAAATAGAGAAAATAGAGGTTTTGTTTGAACCTTGAAGAAAATAGATTGTTAATAAATACACCAGTAGTTGCATTATTGTCAGTGTTAAACCATGTTAATCTTTAGAGTGTGGCAACCTGTTTCAGCAAAGAAAAGGAGAATTATACGCTTTAGTTTTCAGGACTGGATAGACATTTTCATTTTTTGCTCCTTTGGAAAATTGAGCCTTTTCATGTCTGTGTATGTTATCTTTGCAGCCTATTTCCATTAGCAACTTGACCAACAACCCCCAGTTAATTGGACTACTTTGCTACATTTTACTCTTTTTTTCTTTTTTGTTTTTTGAGACAGATTCTTGCTCCAGGCTGGAGTGTAGTGGTGCAATCTCAGCTCACTGCAACTTCTGCTTTCTGGGTTCCAGCAATTCTCCTGCCTCCGCCTCCTGAGTAGCTGAGATTACAGGCGCCCCACCATGCCCAGCAAATTTTTGTATTTTTAGTAGAAACAGGGTTTCACCATGTTGGTCAGGCTGGTCTCAAACTCCTGACCTCGTGATCCGCCCGCCTCGGCCTCCCAAAATGCTGGGATTACAGGCGTGAGCCACTGTGCCCAGCCTATATTTTACTCTTAAAACAAAAAGTGAACTCTTTAAAAAGAAGCTTGTATATGGCATTTAATAAGAATAAACAAAGCCACCTCCTCCCCAGTGGCTTTGAGCCTGTAACTTAGGTTTAAGACAATTGTAATTGATAATTTAGCATGTTGACTTCAGAAAGTCGCAAGATCCTCTGGCCATAAAACAAAGATTCATTAAGGCTCAACATATTCTATAGTGCTTAGTAAAGGCTTAATACAGATAGTTTAGAATCCTGTTGGAGTTTTTATGAAAATATATTCCACCTTAACTGTAACTCTCTCATACTTTTTTGCTGTAGCATTTGCTGGAAATTATCACCTTATTTACATGCACGGCCTCTTCTGCTTCTTCCTTCTTTCTGTCATTCTCTCCCCTGAGGAGAGACCCAATTCATTTTTAAAAGCAGGCAACTTTTGAGGATGCTCATTCACTGATTTCCTTTCTCATTCCAATTCCTAAAAACTATTTGCTTTTATCATTGGATTCTTTGGTTGTTTTTTTTTTTTTTTTTTTTTTTTTTTTTGAGTCGGAGTCTCATGCTGTCGCTCAGGCTGAAGTGCAGTGGTGCGATCTCAGCTCACTGCAACCTCCGCCTCCCAGGTTCAAGCGAGTCTCCTGCCTCAGCCTCCTGAGTAGCTGGTACTACAGGTGCGCACCACCATGCTCAGCTAATTTTTGTATTTTTAGTAGAGAAGGGGTTTCACCATGTCGGTCAGGCTGGTCTCGAACTCCTGACCTCAGGTGATTCACCCGCCTCGGCCTTCCAAAGTGTTGGGATTAACGGACGTGAGCCACTGCACCCAACCTACTGGGAATTCGAATAGGCAAAGGGTAGGAGAAAGGGCAGTAGGGTAAAAAGTTTGTTTCAGTTTTTACAAATGTGTCACTATCATTTGTAGTTCCATTTCGTTAATGTTAACTGATATCATACAAAAATAGTAAAGCAGCAAGTGAATCTTTGTTTTTGTTTTAGAATAAAACTGATTTTACAGATTGTGGTTTTACATATATGAAGCACGTTTTCCTCCTGTGTTCATTCAATTCCTCCAATGTTTATTTGACTAGCAGTATATAGAAAACATAAGAATACCGTGAAGTAGACACTAAAGATGTATGGATTTAATAAACATGAAATGTGACATAAAAGGATGGGTTTCATGGAGATTTTACCTTTTCCTCAAATATCAAATCTTTTAATGTTCAACTTGACTTTTATGTGTTCTTGAGCTTTTTGGTTATTTAATTTACTAAATGATTTGCTTTTGAATACAGTCAGCTCTCAGCAAACCAACTTCTGAATGAAGGCCAGATATTCCCTCTCTCACCATGGTCTTTTTGTATTTGTCCTTTAGGAAAGGAAAACTGATTATAATGTCTGTCCAAGCAAATAACCTGAATGTGAATCTGATACACAGCAGAAAGAAGGAAAGGCTAAACATATAAAGCATTTCAAAATAAAATTATTTGTGGATTGCCCATTGTCGTATGTCATGAGAATGACTGACTGAAAGTTGGCTGTATTTAGAGACAACAATTAAATTCTATACTTTGTACTGACTTCCTTTAAAGTTTAAAATGACCTCCTTTAAATGTTTAAAGAGAGCCCAGAAAAGTAATGATAATAAATTGAAAGGTCCTATTGTTCTTCTGACATAATTATTACTTTATCTCTCCTGGAAGCTAAGCGAAGCCAGTCTATCAGCAACTGTGTCCACCTTTCTGAGGCTTTGCCTGCCACTAAAAGCGTCCCGCTCCTCCTTCACACCGTGAGCGCTCTCTTACCTGGTCTCTCTTACTCTTCTTGCTCTCACAGGCTGTCAGGTACTGTAACACTGTCTCATGTGTCCATCACTGTTCCCGGGCTTCTCCGGCTTGCCTCTGGGACTTGCTTCCTTTGTTAATATCCCCACATGACACACGTGCCTCACCATTACAGTAGTGTTAAATTGCAATGAATACTAGTAATTACTTTTGTGTAGTTAGATGCTTGGTGGCAATTAGATAGTCAAGAAAAATATCTGTAACTTTGGTCTTGGCAATAACAATTAAAGAGGATAGAAGGGTTTTTAAGTCCATAGCTATTTAATAGGGGGAAATGTGATGCCTGCCTTAGTGTGTCTTCTATACAGTACCCATAGAAAGTAAGGGGATTTTCATAAAAGTTTTGAACATGTCAGTATTAGAATGCTTGCTATGCCTTCCAAAAAATGAATAAACTAGAAAAATGTATGTAGGCGGGATCTACTTGGAGTTAATAAATCATATATGTGAAGTAATGACCAGTTATGTGGATTCATACGGACTATTGAAATTTGAGTGAAAAAGGACCAGTGCCAAAAAGCAGTAATTTCCAAAACAAAGAAATGTTGTTCTTGTACTTCAGCCAATTAAAATTGAATTTAGCCATGTGTGATTTACACACAGTACCTTTTTTATTACGACATCATACCACCAAAAGTCATTTTTGGCCTAGTTACTTCAACCGAAGAATTTACCTTTCTCTATATTGAATAATTAGGTCTATGTCTATTTATTTTTCAGTGATTCTAGGATGAACTGAATCTTCTTCCTTAAAAGAGAAAGATCATTTTCATGGTCTTTTTTGTTTTCAGAAATCTGGCATTGTAGATTAGTATTTTTTGTTGTTGTTGTTTTTGATTTTTTTGAGACAGAATCTCTCTCTGTCACCCAGTCTAGAGTACAGTGGCGCAATCTCGGCTCACTGCAACCTCTGCCTCCCGGGTTCAAGCAGTTCTTCTGCCTCAGCCTCCCGAATAGCTGGGACTACAGGTGTGTGCCACCACACCTGGCTAATTTTTGTGTTTTTAGTAGAGATGAGGTTTCACCATGTTGGCCAGGCAGGTCTTGAACTCCTGACCTCGTGACCCACCCGCGTCAGCCTCCTAAAGATTCGTATTTTTTTTTTTTTTAACACTGGAGATAACCTAATTGTGGCTTTCTGTAATACTAAATTATGTCATACCGTGTTTTAGCAAAGCAAAATGAAAGCTTAAGTTCTCTGATGGCTATGTAAATACCATATTACTTTATAGAATTTAGGGGAAGAAGTTTTACCAAGAGTGAGGACTATAATGTTTCTTAGAAAACTCTTTTTCTCCAGTAACTATTAAATGAGAAAAACAGTAAGAATGGTACATGGGAAAATGGTCACTAGTCAATTAAATTACTGTTGAGTTTAACTGCCCGATTATTTGGTTTTCAAAAAAAAGCTATTGTTTAGAGATGATTAATAAAGTATTTAAAATCATTGTACCCCCTGTTTGGCTAATATACACCCCAAATGAATTTTTTCATGTTGATAAGTTTTCTCATGTCACAGTCCCTTTTTTTCTATATTTTGTTTCTCTTAAGTTTTTCCCTAGTTTGTCCAGAACATGTTCCCACAAGAAATCTCTTCCAATTAGTGATTTCATTTTGGAAGCTTTTGTTCTCATTCAATATTACATTTTATTTTACTAAGACTCTTGGTTCCTGTATATATGTATACAGTTCCAAATGAATGAAGTTAAATGTGATTTAGAGCAGTGGTTCTCAATTGGGGACAATTTCAACAATGCCAGGAGACATTTTTAATTGTCACACGTGGGACAGTGCTAGTGGCAGCTTGTGGGTGGAAGTCAGGAATGCTGCTGAATAGCTTGCAATGCACAGGACAGCTCCCAAATGAAGAATTGTCTGGTCCAAAATACCAGCAGTGCCGAGGCTGAGAAATCCTAACTTAGAGTGAAATCAAGTGGCCTGGACTTGGTCTGAGTTTTCCTGCCTTTGCCATCTTTGTTCTTGATTTTGTAGCACAAAGGGTAAAAGAACTTCAGAGTACAGTGACTTTGAGAACAACCTGCCATTCTCTTTTTCACCTGACAACTATGATAGTGAGCTTCTTAGCCTGAGGCCATTGGTTCTTTACTACTTAAAATGATGCCATTGTCCTTTATGACTGTCCTATCCAGAGACTGACCCAAGGGCAGATTGTATATTCTCCGCTGGTTGGCACATTAGAGTATTGAATTTGCCCTCCAATTTAAATCCTAGTGTGTAGGCATATCCCATCAACCTACTGCTAGATAATGTAACACTTAATTTTACTTTCTGGCCACAAGTTCTTTACCCTATCAATGATTGCTAATTTTGTTTACATTTAAGTTAACTTTTTTTGTTTTTGTTTCTAATCTATATGACTAGTCAACCCACCAAAATTGTTTTAATAATATAAGCAATAGACAATTACTTACTTTTAGCTATGATTGTATCATTTTCTGATCTTTTTGGGACTGTATTTGGCGGCAGCAGCAGAATTTTGGGTGGGTTGTTTGTATTCTGGGAGGAAGAAGTGATGTTTGTATTTTGGAGTCACAACCAACTGTTTCCATTAACATGAACAGCTACATAAAGAAATACAGTTGGGGAAGTAGGACTGGCACTTTTTGTGATTTCCTTTCCCCCCACCCCTTGGTGAGAACAGTTCTTTCCAGCTGTTCTATAATTTTTTGTTTTTGAGATCGAGTCTTGCTCTGTACCTCAGGCTGGAGTGCAGTGGTGTGATGTTGGCCCACTGCAACCTCCACCTCCTGGGTCCTGGTTCAAGCATTTCTCCTGCTTCAGCCTCCCAAGTAGCTGGGATTATGGGCACGCCATGCACAGCTAACTTTTTGTATTTTTAGTAGAGATAGGGTTTCACCATGTTGACCAGGCTGGTCTTGAACTCCTAACCTCGTGATCTGCCCGCCTCGGCCTCCCAAAGTGCTGGGATTACAGGTGTGAGCCACCACGTTCTGTCTGTTCGACAGTTTTAACTGCTTTTTAGGTTGAAACGTTTATCAATCTGTAGCACTTAATAGGCCATACAGATGGTAGATGTTATTTTTCTTTTAGGAATATTGTAATAGTAGTAATGAGAGTACTGTAATGAGAGTAATGTAATCAACAGTCTCCCCTTATTCTAATAAAACATACTGGATTGGTATGGCAAACCTTGCCTCGCTCCTTCTGCATCTGGTTTGTGTGCTTCTAGGAAGTGCTTTGTTGTCAGGACCTGGTCTGATTTACCCATGGGAAGTTTGATCTTGTGGGAAGCTTCAAGATGCTGAGTTGATATGCATTTCCTGTGCTTTTTATAGGATCAGATTGGTATCATTCATGGTGTTTTCAAAATTAGGAAATTATATTTATTTTGCTTATGCAACCTTGTACAAGGGATAAATGGAACTCAGAATTTTGGTTATTGAAGAATGAGCCTCACTGCACTTACTAAATGTAAGACTGATTAATGAAGCCTTAAAAAGTGAGTGAAATTGCTATGAAAAATAGAGATCTGGAAAAAAATAGAAGTTACTGAAGAGCTTACACACTTAATTTAATTTGATCGCACTGCCTTTCTCAGTGAAAAAAACCTGAAATTTAGTAATCCTTATTTGATCGTTTTCAGGTGATTTGAATGGAGCTTTAGAAAGTGATAGTTTAGGCCGGGTGCAGTGGCTCACGCCTGTAATCCCAACACTTTGGGAGGCCCAGGCAGGCGGATCATGAGGTCAGGAGATCGAGACCATCTTGGCTAACATGGTGAAACCCCATCTCTACTAAAAATACAAAAAATTAGCCGGGCATGTGCCTGTAGTCCCAGCTGCTCGGGAGGCTGAGGCAGGAGAATGCTATGAACTCAGGAGACGGAGCTTGCAGTGAGCTGAGATCACGCCGCTGCACTCCAGCCTGGGCGACAGAGCGAGACTCCATCTCAAAAAAAAAAAAAAAGAGTTTAGTAATGGTATTGTGTAACTTACACTGTCAAGAGATGAGAAAGTGCTTTTAAAATCTGGGCAGTTGGGACTAGCTAGGCTTTAGAGAGAGTACCTTATTTGGTGAATCTGAGATAGAACTTAGCTCTTTGAAGTGATTTAAACAAATTACGTGACATTCAAAAATAGATCTAGGATTTATTATGTAATTTTAATGTAACTGATAAAATTCTTTCTCTATTTTAAGTATCAGATAATCCTGTCTTTTGGTATTTGCATATCACTGTTAAAATGATTTTCATTCGTTATGAAAGAGCAACTGCTAACAGCTGACCCCATAGAATGAGAGCAGCTTTAACATAAATTGCTCTTTCTTAAATAAAATGCCAGCAGAGGGAGCCCAAGAACTATTTAAAAAGGAAAAATAGTAGAAAGAAAATGTTTCTGTCATTCATGTGTTCATTTATACAAAACATGTATTTAATATAAAGTATGAGAAAATCCCAATAAATATACCATTACAAATCAGGAAATTGGGTTTAAATTGTGGGATAAGGAGAATTGAAAATTCTCTTTTTACAGCGTCTCAATTGATAGTCAACTACAGGAGTAGCTCAGGGCACCTACAACACAACAGCACACTGAAGCATCATGGCTCTCCCCTTCCTTCCCACTCAATCAGGAGTGTTCCCGCCCTGCCACTGACTGCTATTCCTAAAGGCTTGGACTTTCTCCATCTGATAAGTCCCTCCTGACAGTTTTATAAAAACAAAGCCTTAAAAGCTGCACTAGGCCAGCCTGTTGGGAAGGCAGACCAGCTGGTGGTGGCAGGCTCTTCATCCGTCTGCTGCGTTGAGGACCAGTGGGGACACTCTAATTTGGAAGCAATGGTGCTGTGGCTATATTTCATCCCACCAGATGGCGATGTTCTTTATCTTTAGGCAGATGCTGCCAGTGTTGGCTCAGCCCTTATTTGCTCCTGCTCATAGCCCAGAAACCAACATCTATCCGTTTTTGGCATCAGGCTTCAGAGACTAACTCTTCCCACTATCCATAAAAAATGGCATTTGCCAATTATATTTTAGAAAGTTAGGAAGCTCTTGGGCTCCCCCTACTGATACTGGATTAACCAGTAGATTCATTAACAAATACAAACTCTTCCCAGAAGGTTTCAACATCCTGCATAATTAGAATAAACAATTAGAGAAGACAGCCGGAAGGGCTGCCCCTATGGTGTTATTTGCCTTCTGTTGCTGAAGGCTGAAGAGGCTAGAAATAGATCTGTGAGAAGGACGTAGTCTATACTTTGGGATGTGTAGGTAGATTAAAAATTTGCACATACGCTTTGTGTTTCTCTATAGAAAAATGAACAGTACTTGGCTGTTCAAAAGAAGAGGAAGGCAAAGACAACCTGGGAACACATGAGGCTTTAACGTATCTGTCTTTTCTTGCTACGTTGGCCTATCTTTGCTTGTACTCCAAACACAGTTTCCCACCAGCATCTCAAGTTAGACTATGGGCTGGGCACCATGGCCTATGCCTGTAATCCCAGCACTTTGGAAGGCTGAGGTGGGTAGACTGCTTGAGACCAGCCTAGGCAACATGGCAAAACCCCGTCTCTGAAAAGACAAAAATTTTTTGGGTATAGTGGCATGCACCTGAACTCCCAGGTATTCAGGAGGGTGAGGTGTGAGGATCAGTTGAGCCAGGGGAGGTCCAGTGTGCAGTGAGCTGTGATCACACCACTGCACTCTAGCCTGGCAACAGAGCAAGGCACTGTCTTTAAAAAAAAAAGTAAATTGATAAATTTTTGTAAGTGAAGGATCACACAAATTTCATAGTTTTGAGGTCTTGTAACCATATCAGCATACTATAAAATGCATTTTCATTTGGATAGAAACAATAAAACAGAAACCCTTTGTTGAAATTGTCTGTATTAAATTTAGAATCTTCCTACATACTTCTTGTTTAAGATGAGCCATCAGTTTGCCTTATGACTTAGATTAAAGGATTATACAGAGGGTGGCCAATTGGCAGTGAGTTTCCATTTCAGGTGACAAACCAGGTGACCCAGCCAGTTAAGATAATACAGGATGAGTTTTGATCATTCTCTTCTTAGTAGTAGTAATGAGCAGATGAAAAATTTTGGAAAAGACTTTATTCTAGTTATGTGGGTATAAAGTTTTATGACTACGTCAGTGAGTGTGGAATCTAGTGAGAAACAGAGCTATGGGGCTTACATGCAGGGCCAGGGAGCAAGTCCTGTAGGGGATATTCCCAGGGCAGCACGGCAAGGAGGGATGAGGGAGCAGGTTTGCCTTTATCATAGGGGAGTGAACAGCAGGAAGAAGAGAGTAGTAGCAGGTGCCAACTGGGTTAGTACTACTGGAGACTAAAGTGAGCTAGAGTACTTTGCAAGCGGATCAGTATGTCCTGTGAGATCAAGGAAAGCCCATATTCACCCTGACTAGCATGTTTGACAACTCTCTAACAAGAGAGGGCTTTGTTGGGTTTTAAGAGGAGTGGCACAGCCAGATCTTTATTTTAGAGGGACCATGGAGAGGATAAATATGAAGGTGGTAAGAAGAGGGGGACAGTGATTAGTGATTAGTGATTAGTTAGCAGACTGTTACAACAACCTATGTAAAAGGTGGTGCAACCCTGAAGCTGTGACTCTAGACAGAGAGGGTGGGGTGATAATTCCAGTGCCTTGGGTGGTCTTTAGAGATTAAAGTGTACTGTGCAGTTTAGAAATGAGCTGGGGGGAACTCTTCTCTAGGGGAAACTCATTCTCTAGGGGAATATAGCTTGTAACAATACTGAGATTATCCTGTGGTCCCTACCCAGCTATGGTTTTCTATTTTATGTCTCTTACATATTGTTTTTCTACAAATACCTGTGGATCATTCTGTACTTTAGAGAATAATTCAACATTGCATTTGATGAAATAAGCCATTATATCACTATAGCATTTTATTTTGGACAGTTGGGCACTTACCTGTTAAAAAGGAATAATGCAGTAGAAATTTCCACGTTTCCTTTCATCTTCCTTTAGGGTGTGTGTGTGTATGTGTGTATGTGTGTGTGGTTTTTTGTTCTTCTCAAATGTACGTTATTCATTCTGTGCATCTCCTAGATCTCTCTTTCCTTGGCATGCCTGGCCCTGAAATTCCAAATGACTTTTACAGTTCTTAACTTATTATTGTGGCTTTTTTCCTTTACTTTGATTGAAAAATAAACGACCTTATAGAACTTAAGTGGAAAATGTATTCTTGGAGTAGAATATTAGGGGTTAGTAAGTGTAGGAAACTTGACGGTATAAATGCAGATTATCTGACTATAAATTATTTGTGAAAAGCATTTGAAACTTTATTTTTTAAATCGGTTGTTTTAAGTGGTGAATGTGTTTTTAAAATCTTGAACTGTAACCTTGCATGTTTTGTGTTAATGCTAACAGAAGTAGAGGAGTGTCAACAGTCAGAAAATGCATCTGCAGCCGGATCTGTCTATCTCACGGTGGGACAGCAGCAGCAGGTCCTTCGGAGCAGTAGCACCTCCGACATCCCTGAGCCGCTGTGCTCAGATTCTTCTCAGGGTACGTGGTATATTCAGTAATTAATACAGAACTATAGATTCTGGCAGAGGAATAAAAGCTACATATAGTATTGCTTTGTACATGTATTCTAAATATATTTGTTTCAAGGGAATTACCTTTTTAATTTGGAAGGATGTCATTTATGTCAATGAAATATTTGCACTATTTAAACATGTTTATCTAAATTATTTGTATGTATCTGTATGTAGATATATACCCACTTTTTTAATGGTTGGCATGTTTGAGGACTAGACAGGAGTCCAAGTGGCCAGAGTAGAAGGAAGACAGAGACTGTTACAACATGAAGTCAAGTAGGGCATCAAATTAGGTATTATAGAAGGCAGAGAGGCAGGATGGGGGCAGGGACGTAGGGAAAGGGCTGTGAGAAGAGCCGTTAAAGTTGAAAATGAGAATGGAAAGCTGACCAGACTTGTGAAAAAGTTTATTAGCAGCTTACCGACTCTGCTGAGGTTGAAAATAATAACTTTTAATAGCATTAATCTACACGGTTTCACCAACAACTTGCAGCAACAACAGGGTGTGGAAAGCAAGGAGACAGATGGTTTGACCTGTAAACAGTGGATGATAGATTTGTCAGTGAAAGTGTGTGCTTAAAGTGTGTCTAGTGGACATAGTTACTCTGTTTTGGTGTCATGAATTAATTAAGAAATCAACCCTACATATCAACAAGTTATCTCATGTCTTTTAATGTCAAGGTCATGCTAGTCTCATCAGATGAGTAGAGAATTATTCTCTCTTAGAAATCCTCTGGAAATAAGAAAATACAGAAAAAGCTTCAGAAAATGTATTATCTGAAAGGTTTTTGAAAGGTTTTATATAAGACTATTATTTTTTTTTCGTACATATTTGGTAGAAACTACCAGTTGCCTGGATTTTTCTTGTAGGAATGTTTTAAATTATCATTTAAATTTTAAGAAAATTTCAATTATGGAGGAGGAATAATTTCAAGAGATCTGTTGTACAATATAGTGACTGTAATTTGTAACAGTGTATTGTATTCTTGAAAATTGCTGAGTAGTTTTAGTGTTCTCACCACAAAAAAGAATGTGATACATATTAATTAGCTTAATTTAGCCATTGCACAGTGTATACACACATTTCAAAACAACATGTTATACACATTACATTAATACAATTTTTATATGTTAAGTTAAATTTTAAAAGTTAAAATAGTTATAGGACGATTTAGATTTTCCTTTTCTTGTTTTGACTTTGATAAATTATGTTTTTCTAGAAACTTACTCATTTTTTTTTCAAATTTATTGGTCCCAGATTATTCATAAAATCCTCTTATGATCAGCTTTAGTGTTTTCAGGCTTTGTGGTGATATTCCGTTTTTTATTACTGAAACTGGTTATTTGTGCTCTCGTCAATCTTTATTCTCAAGCAATACTGAGACACCTTACTGCTCTCTTCTTCCTGTTGGTTCATCTGGCCAACACAGGCACCTTTTCTCTGAGATACCTTCCCCAAGACCCCAGGAAGGGTTTTGTTGCCCTTCCCTGTGCACACATAAATGCACTAAGTGAACCTGTTGGCCACAGTAAACAGTAATCAATCCACTCTCTTTATAGCTCTCTGTGGGCCAGAGACCAGGTCTAAAGTATGGGCTTGACCCATAGGCTGCTGTTTTGCCAGGCCCTTAACTCCTGTTTTTACATATCTTAGAATGTTTAAATTTAATAGTTACCTATATATAAAATCATTTTCCAGTTTTATTATCTGAAACATTCCTTCTACCTATTTCTGCTACCCCCCTGCCCCACCATTTCTAGGTCAAAAGGCAGAAAACACACAGAATTTGAGTTCTTCAGAGCCTCAGCCTATTCAAGAGAATAAAGGACATGTGAAGAGAGAACATGAAGGAATAACAGTAAGATATTTTCAAACCATTTCAGTTTCTCATTAAAAATAAACATTAATTAGTGCTCAGTAAGTAAATTTATTGATGGCAGTGATTAAAATATTTTTTCTGTTTAGACAGTTTATAGGCTCACATGATGTTGAGATCTTTTAAGATTTTGCTTGCTTTCTATGTAAAATTACAGTCACATTACAAAAATAGGAAAAAAATTAACATGAAAATGGAGTTCAACAGCTGGTCTGTGTATGGCACTATGTATTTTTAAGCAGTTACCTTTGCCTGCTAAACCTGTGTTTCAGATTCCCCATTCCTGATATCAGTTTAGGTAGCCTCCACCTGACATGAGTTACTAGAATCAGTGAGTATTCACAAAGATGTTAAGTTTCTTTAAAAAAATAAAATAAAATGGCATTTACGTAAATATGTGTAAAGTATAAAGAAGAAAATTAAAACATAAGCCCATAACTCATTCATGTAGATAACCCCTATTCATTTTTTTTTTAATGTAGCATATATTCTTTGAAAAGTCAAACATCACAGAAAGATACACAATAAAAAAGGGAGAGCCTCTCCTTGCTCCCCTCCCTCTGGACAATAACCCATGTTAAGTTTCTTTTTTCTTTATTTTTAAAAAGGGCATGTACTGGTTTACATCTGTATATTCTGTTTTCAACAATGAAATAAATACCCAGAAACCCACCATCAGCTTCAGATCATTTTGGCTTCTACGCTCCTTTCTTGTTCCTTCTCTCTGCTGGCTCCCCTCAGAGAGTGGCCTTATCTTGGCTTTGTGTTCACTATCCCCTTGCCTTGCTCTATAGTTTTGCTATATAAGTATGTATCTCTAAACAGGATATTCTTTAGTTTTCCTTACTTTTGAATTTTTTAATAAAGTATTGTTGCTTTGTTTACTCAGTTACATATTTTTAAGATTTATTCACGTTGTGCCATGTAGCAATAGTTCAAGTTTTCTGTGATGTGGTATTCCACTATAAGTAGACCACAATTTATTTTTTCATTCTCTTGTTGGTTGATGTTTAGATTGTTTCCAGCTTTTTGTTTTTGCGAAAACTGTAGCCACGTACATTCTTGTATGTGTTTCAGTATCTGCATGTTTAATGTTTTCTCTATGATGGCTATCTAGGAACAGAATTAATGAATTATATAATAAAAGAATGTTCTTCTTTATAAGATAACCCCTGTTCTCTAAAGTGGTTGCATCACTTATATTTTAGCCAGCATTGTGTAGAGCCACCATTGATCTGCATTCTTGCCAACACGTTCTATTATCAGATTTTTTCATTTTTATTGGTCAACTGGGTGAAAATAAGATGTCTTATTTTGCGTTTCTTAGACTACTAATAAGGTTAAAAATCTTCCTATGTATTTATTGGCCATTTTTCTTTCATCTGTGAAATGCCTACTGATGTCTTTGGTTGTTTTTCTATTGTTTGTCTTTTTCTCTTTATTTATATTTACTAGTTCTTTGTACGATCTGAGTACTGATCCTATTTTGTTTATGTTTGTAGCAAATATCTTCTTCCAATATATGGTTTATATTTTTACTTTATGGTATCTTTTGATGAACAGAAGTTCTTCATTTTGATACTCTCTATTATCATTTTTATTGTTGGGGTCTTATGGAATTTTTTAAAAGTCTCAACTAGACAGGAATAAAAATATTACCTTATATTTGTAAATGTTCCAGGTTTGCTTTACAAATTTAAGTCTTTTATCCATTTGGAATTGATTCCTGTTTATGGAGGGAGGTAGGGATCCAATTTCATTTTTTTGCCTGCATAGATAACTACTTGTGTCAGGTCCTATTTATTGAATTCATTTTTCTTTATTGATCTGAAATGCCACCTCTCTTTCATATATGCTATTTCCAAGATATGTAAGGCCTCCTTTTGGTGTTTATCTTGATTCTTGGTTACTTTGTCTTTCAGACAGCACAACATCTCAGTTAATGTAGTTTTCCCACCTCTGTCTCCCTTTTCCTTCTAACGGAAGTTATTTTTCTATAATCTTTTGTCTTTCATTGTTGCTGAGAAGTCTTCTGTCCATCCGGTCCTGTCTAGTTATTGTTCCTTGCTGTTTTTGTTTATTTGTTTGTCCTTTTCCTTCCATTTCACTGTAGTATATTCAGGTGCAGGAATCTTTTGGGTTCATCTATTTGTTCTTTTTGGTATATGGTGTGTGCCATGCATCTGCAAGTGCTCGTCTTCTGTCATTTCTGGAAAATTCTTGGTAACATTTCTGCATATATTGTCTCATTTTTTCCTCATTGGTTCAGTGGTATCTCCACCTGTTACATGGGACGCTGGGGTTAAAAAAAAAAAGAGAAATGCAAATATTGCTTCTTTTATATTCTCTCTTTGCTTTCCTTCTGGAATTCTGGGTGGAAATATATTAGACTTTCCCATTCTGTCTTCCTCGTCTCTTAAATGATTTTTATATTTTCCATTCTCATTGGCTCAGTGTTTTCTGGATAATTTTATCAGCTCTGTCTTTCATCAGTTCAGTAACTGTATCTTTACTCTGTTGTTTAATACTTCCCTTGAGTTTTTTAGTTGAGCAGTTATGCCTTTTGTTTCTGACAGTTCATGTTTGTACTTTTCAAGCATATCTTGTAATTTCTAATAATCTTTTGTTGCTTGCTCGTTTTTGTGATTCTCAACTTTTATCCCTTTAAAATGTTTACAAGTTGCAATTCTGAATTTTTTATCTGATTTTCTGAAATCCTTGGGGGATCTAAGCCTGATATTTGTTGTTTCTGAGACTCTTATACATGGTGATTTATTTTCTGTAGTGTTTGATGATGATTTATTATGAGTTCCTAGCTGGCTGATCTTAATCTGCAGAAAATGTGGATTTCTAAATTGATGACATTTCAACAGCATGTTTGCATTTGTTTCTTGCACCACATGGGGAGTGCTACTTTAATCCTGGAGTCTTGGTCCTCTTGCCACTGGCAGTGGTACTATTGGATTTACCCTTGCAGTAGCCACATTTCACTGCCCTGGTTTCTGCTCACTTTTAAGGGTTGAAGGTAGATTTCTTGGAAGTTTCTTTTACTTCCTTTGAGCCCCAAATTGCAACTAAAGTTTTATGTAGGATCTGTTTCTATGGCTAGAGGATATATATACCCTCTAGATATATATCACTAGATACATATACCCTCTAGATATACCTTCTAGATATACACACTAGATGTATATCATTCTTCTTTAAGGCTGTATAATAATTTTTTCATATAGTGTTAATCCTCTAAATCTTCTAAATATTTTATTCATGGCCTGCTTTTTTTTTAGCTTAATAGTTATTTTTTCTTTTAATTTTTTTTCCAGTTTTGCCATGGTCAACATTTGTGGTGCATTCCTTTTTTTAACTCTACATCTTGTTCCCCCCTTAAACCTAAGGTTCAATGCCCACAGGCAGCTGTGTCTTTTTAGAAGGTCTGCATTTCTTCTTATTTTTGTCCTTCTTCACCGGGCTTCTCTGCATGGCCTGGTATAACCAGCATCTCTTCCTGTACATAGAACTTGCTGATTACCACCCAGTACTTCCTGCCTTGAATCCTCTTCTGTCTTCCCTCTACCACTTCATGTCCATTGCCATCTTGAACAGCTCTCCTATAAAACTGAGCCAATTAAGGCAACAGTTTATTCTGTATACCTTTCAGAGACCGTTTATTTGCATATTTTGCTTATATACATTATAATTATTTTGTGTAATTTGTGTATGTTTTGTCTCTCCAAACAAATTATAAGTTTTTAGAGGATGCAGATTGCCTCCTGATTTTTTTTAATCCTGTGAGTTTTAATACAAGGTTAAACAATGCTCAGGAGAGTTTGTGGCATACTTAACTAGGAAGACACTGAATGAACCTTTAGAACTCTGGATGGAGTTTGTGCCTTGCCTACCAGCACACTTACCATTTGTGTGCATAACTTAATGCCTTCCTAGAGCATTCTGTTCACTATATATGTGTGCTTGACCAGAAGAACAAATAGAACTTTAAAAGAAATCTCTTGCATATAATTTGGCATTCCTTCTTAGATCAGTTTAATTGGATGTAAGTTGACAAAGTAGAGGATATAAATAAAAGTTTCAGATCTTGAGTAACATAAAGTTAAATATAGTAATTTGTGAAAATATATCCTTCAAATGGAAAACATCAATTTATTTAGCTATTATTATTGTTCGTTTCTTTTTCTTTAGAAATTTGGGCTAGAAACTTAAGTGTTATAAAAATGAAAACTTTCCTGTAGTAAGTGCAATATTTCTTTTTGTCTGAAGATTTTAGTTCGAAGAAGCAGCAGCCCTGCTGAATTGGATTTGAAAGATGATTTGCAGCAGACACAAGGAAAATGTAGGGAAAGACAGAAGAGTAAGTTCCAGGAAATGTCTGTTTCTCTGACTATAGAGTTGATATGTTCTATTTTCTTTTTACGTTTTATTATTATTACTATTATTATTATCAGAGACACAGTCTCACTCTTTCGCCCAGGCTGGAGTGCTCTGGCACAATCATGGCTCACTGGAGCCTTAACCTCCCCAGGCTCAGGTGAGCCTCCCACCCAAGCTTCCTAAGTAGCTGGGACTACAGGCACATGCCAATGCACTCGGCTAATTTTTCTGTTTTTTTTTTTTTTTTTTTTTTATAGAGATGAGGTTTCACCATGTTGCCCAGGCTGGTTTCAAACGACTGGGCTCAAGCCATCTTCCCACTTTTTGCCTTCTAACTTGAGTAATAGCTTGTCAATTTGAGAGAGATGGTTGTGAAATGGAACCTTCTTATTCCTGGAATCCCAGGATTGACAAAAGATTCATCCATACATACAATAAAACAGTTCTACTCACCTGTACCTTGAGAGGCCCGTCTTTCTACCCCTGGGCCTTTCTCTAGGAGAGTGGTACATCAGAGGCTGATGGCACGAGTGAGCAGATAGACCAGAGAGAAAAATTATCTTCCCCAGAAAGTTCCCAGAGGCTAGAAGCAAAAAGCATCAGAAGTACATTGAAGTTAATGGGATAAACACTTTGAAATGAAATGAGGTTGGAATCCTGAGACGTATTATCATATACTGTAAAACACAGCCTTAGTACTCCGCTTTCCTGAAGGCAAGTGCCAGAGTAGCATAGTAAACACCGTCTCAAGTTCAGAGCAGTTCTTAATGGGTGCAGAGGAGTTCCACCTTCACCCTGCTGGCTTAGAGCCCTTTGGGAGATGAAGTTTGGTACCTACCATTGGTCACCTGGTTACTGAGACAACTTTCAGTTCTTTGTGGGTAAATAGAGGACAGCAGATTAGAAACAGCAAGGGTAAGGGACTATTAGGAGCAGATACAGAGAGCAGCCATAAGGGTGAGCAGACAGAGATGTAGCTGCATAAAGTTGTTATGAAGTAGACAGGAGACTTTGAGAAGCAGAACTGTCTAGGTTCATTTTATGTCAGACTAAATAGTTCTATACGTCTTCATAGCCCAGCCTTATTATATTATGACAAATTAGAACTTATTAATGTTTAAAGGGGAGAATTTCTGTTCTAGAAAAATATGTTGTATTGGGACACTCTATCCCCAAATGACCCTGAATGAATCACCGTAGGTCTACGTCTACCCATCAGGCTTGGCGCATACAGCATCTTTAGACTCTTCTACCCAGTAGAGTAAGCTTGCATTTGTGGTGGATTAGTTATTATCTTCTTCCTCCACCCACCCTCATTTTGTAAGTCCCAGCACACTTTAGGACTTGGTGTAGTTTGGGTATGGGGGCACTGAGTGAAGACACATTGAAGAGTGCCACTTGAATGATACATAGTCATGTTCATAATAGATATTTATCTCCTGTATTTGGAAGATTAATTTTCTCGACCACATGGGCACTTTATGAGCTCCACTCAAGTTCTACAGGTTCTACCAAAGAACCTGAATGATTCCTGCTGTGTCTGCTGTTTGGTTACTTTCATATGAGTAATTGTGAACATTCTGATTTTCAGCTACTTTTTATCTTAAACTTTGGTTCTTCCGTTGTACCAGGTGAAAGTACCAACAGTGACACAGCTCTGGGCTGTATCAATGAGGCGGAGCTGTCCATGGGCCCATGGCAGACCTGTGAGGAAGACCCAGAGCTGAATACTCCCACAGATGTTGTGGCTGATGCGGATGCTCGTCATTGGTTACAACTGAGTCCCACTGATGCTTCGAATTTAACAGGTGAATTGCATTTTGGAAAAGAGGCAGTAGTGCAAACAGCTAGGAGATCAGTTGTGAATCCTTGGAGTCCTGTATACAGAGGGTTCTGAAACAGTTGTAGGAGGAAGTGTGCCATGCTCCTGACCGCTGTCCACCGTAGGAGGAAGTGGTGGTATTCGTGTTAAGCCTTTATCCCTAAGTGAATTGTTCTACTCTAGAAAGAAGAGTGATTTTTCCAACTCATATATGTTGTAAATCCAGGATAAGTCAAGGAGTTTAGATAGCTTATTGATTAATTTTTTAAAATTTTTCAATAAAATATTTGGTACATAAAATGTAAGTTGTAACATATACAGTATGTAAGTTACAAGGGACAGTAATGAAGTGAACACGAGTGAGTCTGCTACCCAGCTTAAAAACTAGCATGGCACCCAAGCCAGTGAGGTCTCCCAGAGGTGTTTCTCAAGTCCCTCCCCTTCTCCCATTATTTTGGGACCCTAGCCCAAATTTGTTTTTATAATAATTTCCTTGATTTCTTTATAGTTTTACCATGCGTGTCAAGCAATATATCATTTAGTTTTGTTTCTAAACTTTAAAAATAATGACTTCATACTCTGTATTTTTTGCAACTTTTTAAATCTCAGATTGTTTGACTTCAGAGCCAAACTTTCTGGGTCGGCTTCCAGGCACTTCTGAGGAATTGCTGGGTGACCTTGAGCTAGTTAGTTAATCTCTGTCCTTCTATTTCTTTGTCTTTAAATTTGGGATAATAACCCCTACTTTATAAAGGTTGTTGGAAGAATAAATGAGTGAACATCTAAGTCAGGTGCACAAAATAGTGTGGGTGGAGCAGTCTGCAGTTTTAGCTACATACACACACAGTGTGACACTGGGTAAGTGAACCTCAAAGGCTAAGTTCCCTTACCTGTATGACCAGTCTGATGAGAACAGGGAGACCATGGAGGAGCTGGGTTTGGTTTTGCTTTGTTTGATGGAGTGTTAGGAGAGACTCGTGCTCTGAGGAATCAGTGCGGGAAAGGCTGACCAGAGCCAAGACTTTTCTAGCTGCACGTTCATGTTCACATATAGATACCGTGTATGAAAACAACCACCACAAAGTAACATGTTAAGTAAAGAGAGTTATTAAAATTCCAAAATATATTTTAAAATGATTAACATAAAGGCTAAAATTTTACCTTAAATGGATTTTTTTCAAACCAAGCAAACTAGTTTTCACTGTGTTGTAAAATTTAACCAACATCTCTGATATTTGGGAAATTCTTGATAGAATATCATTAAAACTTCATAAAAGTAACATACAAAGGTGGTATTCAATAAAATTCTTTATAGACTAATAATGACTAATAATACTATTCATTGATACGAGATTTAACATTTACAAAGAATTTTGAGGCATTCTCTTTGATTCTGTATGGGAAGCAGGCCAAGCTTATCATGTCTGTTTTAGAGATGGGGAAATTGAGACCCAGGGAAATTGTTATCAAGCTGGAGTGTGAGTTCCAGAGATGAAACTGACTTTCAAAGTGTTTTGACTCAACATGCAGTGCTGTGTCTACTCCTTTACACTGTGTTCCTGTTAAAATTAAAATTATTGTAAAGCCCTTTTACCTACTTGAGAATCCTTACAGATTATCCAAGAGAAACTCATCATCGTGATACCATAGGAGGCAAAACTGAAGCTTCAGTAGGTTGAAGTTACTTAAACATGGACTAGTTTTAATTATTTTTATTGAAAGGGAAGAAAATTAGGTGATTACTTCTTTTGTCTGTTCTTTGGAAAGATTAGTTTTGATCCCATTTCAGGTTATGTATTGGACAGCTCAATTTAATAAACCTCTGTGAGGTAATGTTATATGATGTACTCCATGTTGTGATTAACTCCTCCAAATACTTAGTTCTTCTTTGAAATACTAATATAGAGAATCAGTACATGCAGTTCAATAGTTCACCTTGTCATCTGTGAAAAGGACAAACTGTAATGTGAGAAGGTTTAAGGATTATCACAATTCTGAATTTAACTTTCTGTTCTTAAGAGAACAATTTCTTCATAAATGTTCAAACTAAAACTCATATGAGCCTGATTTTTAGGACATTTTGAGAAACAATTTGAGTATATCTTTGTTTCTTGTTGAATAATCCTACCAGTTATCAAATGCTTAGAATAATAAACTGCCTCCAAAATCTTAAATTCCTTCATCACTGGCAAACTAACAGTTTACTTTTATATTTGCTTTCTCACTTAAATTATGTTTCCTGAAAATAACAGCTAAATTTACTGTGCATTGTCTTAAAGTTTACCTGGGATTTGTTTTAATCATATGTGGTAAGACATACAGATATGGAGGTGATTGTCATGGAGGAAGAATTTTCTACTCACAGATCCTGGAAACAGGGGTCATGCAGGGAAGTACCAGGAGGCAGAAGGAACAAAATGGGGCAACAGCCTTTAGTGTCATTTCTATGAAAATAGCAAGGCAAGGCAGGGTATGCAGATTTAGGATTGCTAGTATGAATGACTTCAGTGGGCTCTGGAGCATACGGGCTATTTCTACTTGCCTGGTACCCACCTAGTCCTCGGATGACAGGGCAGAGGATATTGACTTAGTATGTGAGAACTAGAGAAAGGAGGTAGTTGGAGGGTCTGAATTTTGAATTGGTAGGTTTGAATATGAAAGACCTGCTGCCTGGTGAATAGAATTCTATCTCTAGGAATTAGCTAACCCTGGAAGTGGCAGTGCTTCCCTGATCAGTGAGGCCCTAATGCCAGAGCATTGAGAAAACAGAAAATAAGAAAATATAGTTAATACATACATACATTTAGTTCTGTTGAAATAGTCAGGGGAGGGGGACATTTATGAGTCTACAGCTAAGAATCAGTATTGTCATTTACCTCATCCCTTGTTTAACAAATAAGCTTATAGTCTAAAATACTGATTTAGATGCTATGAGAAATAAAAAGATGAATAGGTCATAAGCTACTATAGTTTTTAAGTGCTTACAAAAAGGACAGAAGACACAACATTTATCCTAATAGTCACAGATAATGTGATAAATTCTATGAAATTTACTTAAAGTTGTAATCATAGAGATAGACAAATAGATGGATGGAACAGAAGATAAAATACAGAACTGAGTGCACACAGACATGGAATCATGATATATGATATATGTGGCTTAGGGCTGACAAGGAAACATTGTATTGTTCAACAAATTTCTGTGGGACAGGTACTTAGCCATATGGAAAAAAGTGAAATAGAATTCCTACCTCATACTATGTCCAAAGTCAGTTTCAGAGGGATAAAATATATAAATGTGAAAAGGAAAATTGAAAAACTTGGAAGAAAACATCTTTTTGAAAAGGGTCTATGATTTTTTTTTTTAAAAAGCTAACCATAAGAAAAGTGTCAGTAATTCAACCTCAGCAAAATGAAAACTCTATTACCAGATAAACTTTTAAGAATTCTGTGGTTTAGCAGAACCACAAAGGGAAAAAACCAGCTTTGTTGCTCTTTCCTTTCCATGTTCTTGTTAGCTCAGTGATAAGTTTTAAGGTAAGATTTGGTGAGAAATGTTATCCAGCATCTTGGTTTAGTTGGGAGATTCCACAGTCTTTCTCTACTGGAATGCAGACTCCAGGAAGAGGAGGCCTGTTATCTGCTGTCTGCACAGCTGATTCTTGCTTCCAGGAATAGTGCAGGACAGGAGAGAAGCATTCAATAAATACTTGAATCAGTGAACAAATACACTTTAAGCTGCAAGCTGTTGTTTTATATAGCTGAAAAGAGCAATTAAATTTTAATTTTTTAGAAATAATATATAAGACAATTTCAAAATCTCTTTTATTTAGTGTGTTTATCACAGTCTTGCATCCAAACATTACAGAAATCTTTTTACCACTTCTGCTTTTAGTTATAGCTGTGAAAATGAATTACATCTCCTGTTACCTGCCACTAAAATTGTTTTTCCAAGAATGCTTTGTCAGCATTCTCTGTCATCACTATATTTTTGGCATTTTCACCAGACTTTGATGTGTTTAGAAGTCATGAAATATTAGAAAGAAAAATAATAATGATAGCTACTGGGGCATTGGTAGCTCACCTTCTAAAATATTTGCAGTGAACAGTGGACATCCTTGCAAAGGAGAGGAAGAAGGAGAGGAGAGCCAGGCTGCACTGGTGGGAATGGGATGCCACCTTGCTGCTTCTCCACTTGATCATTGACATCCAGGCCAGGCCTGAATTTTCTGGTGCTAGAATTAAGTTGTTTCACTCAGGCCTTTGAGTTTGTTTTTTGTGTTTAGATTTCAAATCAAAAGGAAAATTTGTTTTCAGAGACTGAGGCTACGTTTCTTTAACACTGTGCCAAGCTTATATAAAATCGTAGCCATATAAAATCACCATTCGGCCATAAATGCTTATTTTGCCTATTACCGAGACTTATTTCGTGGCTGAAATCCTTTCTATATTTGCAGAGTTCTAAACTTTTAGATCTCTTTGTAAAAATTATTTATGTGTTTGGAGAAAGACGATACGATTATGCTTGTAAGAGTTTTCACTTTAATAAAAAAATTTTAAGTTGTAGCATTAAGTAGTAATAAAACAAAAAGATAGTAGGCTAGCATACTAGGTTGCTAATGAAAATAAAATAAACTAAATATTGGATATTTTTAGGGTGAACATGAAATTTTCTGAAATCTCCCAAATCCCCATTTTTAATTAAGTGCTCCTTCACTGAGGAACCCTCTACATGTAAAATGTCAGCATCTGTTCTCTCACTTATGCTACCAGCAGAATAATTTTGGGCAAAACATTTCAACTCATTAACATTTTTGTTCATAGTAATACTGAGGAAACTCATACAGGCATCTCAGAAACTCCTAAAGAAGTCAGCATACTTTGATAATTTTATGGAGGATGTTGCCTAGGATTTTATCATCGAAGCATGAGTTTTTCTGAGTGTAAAGCAGTATTTAAGCAGATTTGCTATGTGGGATTCTTTCATAAGTAAGGGCATATTCATTGGCAGGTTGCAAAGAGGTGCAGGTGATGATGAGGTACCTGTCTACATGTACTTAGAGTGGTTACTCAAGCAAAGCTCCAGTGTGATTGGGATGCTGGGGGCCAATCTCTGTTTTGGATAGCTACATTTTTGGAGTGAAGGTTAGTGATGAAACAAAGCTGCAAATTATCTAATCCCCTACTTTTTTTTCTCCTCAAGGGATTGAAAATGCCATGACATACTTTATGAGAAAAATAAATGCCATATTATGCTGCTTGTTGACTTGGGGGTTCATGTTGATTCATAAGCATTTATTGATCCTTCAGCATACCTTGTCAGACTAACAGATTCCTGATATTGTATTTACTTTACAGAATTAGGATGATGAGTCTCTCTTCCGAGGTTTTATAAAAGTCAGAGAACCCAGAAGGCCCATAATTAGGCTTTTTGCACCCTGCCTTTCAGGCACAGTGTGTAGGAATTCCAGTTTGGAATATATCTGCACATTTTAATGTGTCTCCTGAGTTGAGTATATGATACCCTTGTGGGAACTACAGATATGTTTTCCTCTAAGAAGGAACAGTGCTTCTGTGTTTGGGAAGGCCTTTCCATGACACCATGTGCCATCGTTATTACATCTTTTGTTTTCGTGTCTGGGGATCTTTCCATCGCTAATTTAATAAACATAGCTTATTATAGTGAACAGCCGTTTTTGGACCTGCCCTGGCTCCTTTTCAGATTCATTTTTTTCTTGCCTGTTGTTGTCCTTGTCATTCCTCTACTTGAATTCCTCAGATTCAGAGATTGTGCTTTGGTTTCTTTGATTAGGCCTTAAAAATGCCAACAACATATACACTCAAGATGACACTCAGTGGGGGCTGATAATTGCCTAGAAATCAGCCTAGCTTTATTTGTATGGGGTGAAGAAGAGAACTTTGGGAATAATTATCTTAATAAATTAACAATGTATTATGTTCAAAAATTAGGAGAATAACAGAATAACATAGATGTTAATAAAAAGGAACCAATAAAGCTGAGAGCATACATGCGTGTACTAGAAAGCAAATAAACAATAGAAGACAACTAAAAATTGTTATTTAAAAACAATAATAAAATAGACAAACAGGCAAGATTGATCAAGAAAAAAATGTTGGAGGTGAAAAGGGAACAACTACAAAACCAATATAAATTTTAAAAATAATACAGTATGCTATTCAAATAGATCTATAAAAATAAAGGATAATTTCTAGCTTTACTAAACCTTCATGTAAAAGAGAAACTATCTTTTTCGTCCCATTCAATAGAAAGAGAAAGAAACTCACTTCTGTTATCTACCTTGTGTTACCTTGGTAACACACCGGACAAGGTCAGTATGAAAAAAACATAATTAGAGACCATCTCACTTATAAACATATAAGCAAAAAATTCAAAATAAGGCATTAACAAATGAGATCGAAGAATATTGGAAAAATATCATACATCAGGGCTAAGAGAAGTTCATTCCAGGAATGCAAAAGAAAAGCCTATGAGAAAGATATCCAATAGATCCCAACTGAGGAACAGTCTATAAAGCAGTACTCCTTAAAACCATGAAGGTTATCAAACACAAAGAAAGTTTTAAGAAAACTCACAGTTGAAAGGAGGCTATGGAGACATGACAGCTATTTGTTATGTGATATCCTGGATGAGATCCTGGAACAGAAAAAAGAATTATATAAAAACTAAGGAAATCTCAATGAAGTGTAAACTTTATAATCATCTTTTAGTATTGGTTTGTTGTAATAAATATTCCATTTGAATATAAGATGTTAATAGTGGAGAAATTAGATATGGAGTATATGGGAACTCTGTAGTATTGTCACAATTTTTTATAAATCCAAAATTGTCTTAAAAAATAAATTTTATTTGGCCGGGCACGGTGGCTCAAGCCTGTAATCCCAGCACTTTGGGAGGCCGAGACGGGCGGATCACGAGGTCAGGAGATCGAGACCATCCTGGCTAACACGGTGAAACCCCATCTCTACTAAAAAAATACAAAAAACTAGCCGGGCGTAGTGGCGGGCGCCTGTAGTCCCAGCTACTCGGGAGGCTGAGGCGGGAGAATGGCGTAAACCCGGGATGCGGAGCTTGCAGTGAGCTGAGATCCGGCCACTGCACTCCAGCCTGGGTGACAGAGCGAGACTCCGTCTCAAAAAATAAAAAAATAAAAAAATAAATTTTATTTAAAAAAACTAATTCAGGGAAAAATTACCAAATATAAAGTAAATGCATTAAAGCCAACAAAAATTATAAAATAAGTGGCTTTTAAAAATAAGCAAGAGGAATGCGTAACAAAGACAGTACATATTGTAATAATGCATATTATTAAAGACAGTAGAGTGAACAAACACAAATAACCCCACTTATTCTCCAAACCCTACCTAAGCCACATTGAAAGGATTTATATTAAATAACACATAAATCCACAAGGGCAAAGATGGCAGGAGAAAGACAGTAGCAACCAACTTCTTGAAGTTACAGAACAGGTGGCCTGTGGTAAATGAATTGGCAGACCTGAGAATATTAAATCCTGTGTCAGTAGTAGGGAAAGCCAATAAACAACCTGACTTAAATTAATGCGGGTTCTCTGAAAGGGTTAGAAAATTTCCCATACCAGGTAGCTACAGAAGTAGGAAGTGATGATGGGGCTGAAAACAGAAAGACTGTAAGTCTGTTTAAGAACTAGTTAGAGCTCTGTTGCCATGGGCCACTGCTTTTTCACCCTAGAAGATGGTACAAGTAAATTTGGGGGGGTGGGGGTTGTGGCTTGGAGTCATCAACACGTCTGAGTGCAGAGATGCTGTCTTGAAAACAGAGGGATTAAAGGAGAGTTTACATACTCTTTGAGCAGGAGAGAGTCTTTCGAATTCCAGGAAAAAAAAAACACAAAACTCAACATACATATATCTGAGGTTCTTCAGGAACACAGTGAAACTGACCGAAGACCATGCCTGCTTATGGACTCTGCTTCTATTCGGTCCTGAGCATGTAGAGCTGTCAAATATGTTGGTGGAGAAATGAGTTTAAACTTGAGGAAAGAAATCCAGGCCAGAAGTGGGCATGTAGAGCTGTGAGTATATGGAGGGCATTGAAATATGTATGGCAGTAAGTCTGTATGAGATTAAGAAGGGCATTAGTATAGATAGAGAAGACAACAACTCCAGGGCCCTTCAGTGTCTGCAGTCCATGAGATGAAGAAGCACCAGCAAAAGAAGAAGACCAGGTGAGAGTCATACCTGGGGGTCAAATGGTTGAAGCGTTTCAGAAAGCAGACATGATTACCTGAATCAAATGCTACTGAGGACTGGACATTGAGCACTGCATTAAACAACATGGAAGTCTTTGGTGGCCTACTCAAGTACCATGCCAGTGGAGAAAAGGGAGAGAGCACATGGGGGCTGAGGCTATGACATGTGAGAACAGAGACTGAACTTTGTGCAGAGGCTGCAGGTTGGAGATGTGGAAACCAGAATTAAAAAACTGAGCCGCGGGAGATTAGAGGAATGTGCTTGGCCATGGAAGCAAATAGATACATAATTGTGGAAAAAGGGCCTGAGGAAGAAGCGTTAAATGCTGCAAGGAAGTCAAAAGGATGAAGAGTGAGAAAATACAATGTGCAGTTAAAATGCTTGCCTCTGTTGATTATTATATACATACTATGAAATACAATTTTTTTGTTATAATACATCATTCTTTAAGTGGTGCCTATGTGTCTTTGGCTGCTTTTCCATTTACTCTAAAAATGTAAAGGCTTATGATTTTAGGAAGCTGGAGACTTATTCAAATCAGTCTCCCCTAGCCTTTACTCATCCTAAAGCAACAGGTATCCAAAGAACAAAATTCTGTAACTTAATCCATAAAATTAGATATACATGTAAATCATTAAATTCTTCTTTAACTATTTGTTTCAATGCACAAAGTTTCATATTTCATAATTAAATATATATTACAAAGACATTCTATGCCTTGAACTTGTTAGCATACTCCCATCTCACAGCCTTTGCTCTAGCTTTTCTCCCTAACTGGCTCTTCCCCACATAGCTGCACAGCCCATTTGCACATCATCTTCAAGTTCGAGTCACGTGTTACTGCATGCTTAAAATCTTTAGTCACTGGAGAACTGCAAACAAAAACCTCAATGAGATAACTGCTCCATGCCTATAAGAATGGTTAAAATTTTAAAAACTGACAGCATCAAGTTCTAGCAAGGATGTAGAACAAGTGGAACTCTCATACTTTGCTCGCAGGAGTGCAAACCGTAACAGCACTTTGGACAACAGTTTGACAGTTTCTTTCTTCAGTTTAATGTTTATTAAGCATACACTTATGATTGGACCCAGGAATCTCACTCCTAGATATTTACTGAAGAGAAATGTAAACATATGTTAACACAGAAGCTTGTACATGAATGTTTATGGCAACTGTATTCATAATTGCCAAAAACAGGAACCAATCTAAATATCTACAGGTGAATGGATAAACTATGACACATCTATGAAATAGAATATTAATAGCAATAAGAAGAAACAACTGATACCCACAGCTGCATAGATGAATCTCAAATGCATTTTGCTGAGTGAAAGAAACCAGACAGAAAGGCTACAAACTGTAGGATTTCATTCATGTGACATTCTGGAAAAGGCAAAACTATAGGAACAGAAAACAAAGCAGTGGTTGCAAGAGGCTGAGAATAGAGGAAGGGGACCAATTATGAAGAGGCATTTTTTGGAGTGATGAGATCTTCCATATCTCAATTATGGTGGCAGTTTATGGCAACAGTTACATGAATGTATACATTCCTTAAAACTCCTTAAACCTGAAAGGGAGATTTCCTGTATGCACATCTTACCCCCATGAACCTGACCTAAGAACAACAACTACCTCAAATGTTACTCTGGCATTGAGGCTTCCCTGGCCACCCATTTCCATGGCACTGTTTCTCACCTATCCTGCTCAAGGTTCTCCCTCTTCCTCTCCCCTGGTTTATAAAACCCATCACAGGGTCTCCAGGAACTGTTATGTCATGTCTTAGCTTTTTGCTCTTTTAGTTTGAAGAATGAAAATCATTTGACTGTTCTTCATTGATCCTGCTTTTCTCTTGTTTTAAATTCTCAGCTGTTTCACATTTTTTTCCTTAATTATTTTACTTTGAATACATTAATTTTTAAGAATAGGTAATTTGTCTTAAAGACAAAAGATATGATGACATCAAGATTGTTTACAAGGTTAACAGATACGTTTTTCTGCGTAGATAGCAGTGAGTGCCTCGCAGATGACTGTAGTATAATCGCCGGGGGGAGCCTCACTGGTTGGCACCCAGACTCTGCTGCTGTGTTGTGGCGAAGGGTCTTGGGGATCCTTGGAGATGTGAATAACATCCAGTCACCCAAGATCCATGCCAGAGTTTTCTGCTATCTCTATGAACTCTGGTACAAACTAGCAAAGGTAAGTCCTGCTATATTACTTTTTATTCTAATCCAGGAAAATGGTCGTATCATTTAATGTAAAAACTGTGTTGCAGTTAATTACTGAACATATTCTGAAACACAAATGGTACATTTAGACAAAGTACATTTGATTATGGAAGAGTAATCATATATAACATGAATATTTTATAAATGCAAAAGTTGTTTCATTTAGTGCAAAAGTAGAATATCGCTATAGGATATTAAATACAGGATGTTAAGTAGTTCTAGTTACTCTCTTTATAAAAGTGATACTGGTTTTATTGTGTAAAATTTGAAAAATGTAGAAAAATACAAAGAAGAAAATTAACATCACTATTCATAGAAATAGCCAATATTAATATATAGTCTTCTTTCTTTTTACGAAAGTAGAATCTTAGAGTACATACAATATTTTTTTTTTTTTTGAGATGGAGTCTTGCTGTGTCGCCTAGGCTGGAGTGCAGTGGCGCCATCTTGACTCACTACAACCCTCTGCCTCCCAGGTTCAAGCAATTCTCCTGCCTCAGCCTCCCGAGTAGTATATACAATTTTTATTCTGATTTTTGTTTGGGTTCTGACATTCACATGTTATTAAATTTTTTTTTCAAAAACATGGTTCATGTTTGTTCACTATAACTCATTAAAACGTTACTTATCATTTGGAATTCAGTACCTCCCCAGCCATTAACGTTCAAGGAAAAGCAATGCCTTTGTTTTGTATTTAAATCTAAAACCACATACAGTGAGCCAAACATACAATTCAAAAGGATAATCTCACAACAAAAGAGAAACTTGTAAATATTACAGGTTTTCACTTAACTTATAGAAATTTAAGTGAAAGCAGCTATTTGGTCATGGAAAATAATGTTGAAATACTGTTAGGATAAACGTAATGTTACCTACCCTAAAATTCTCCTCTTTGTGAATTAGATACGGGATAATCTAGCAATAAGCCTGGATAACCAGTCTTCTCCATCTCCTCCAGTTTTGATCCCACCTCTCAGAATGTTTGCATCATGGCTATTTAAGGCAAGTGGATGTGTGTTTATTCCTTTATTGCAATTTCCTCTTCCTTTCTGAAATTGAGTTTGAAAAATGTAATTGCCCAAGACTGCATGTTTTGAAGACAGGCTGGGTCTTACTAAAGTCACTGCATCCCACATGTCCATAAACAACTCTTAAGGAAAACTGAGAAGTAAATGAAATATTGAAATGCTCTGCACCTGGGCTTGATTTAATCTGGAAACATCATCTCCTTGACAGGCGGCGACACTGCCAAATGAATATAAGGAAGGCAAACTGCAAGCCTACAGGCTGATCTGTGCCATGATGACCAGACGCCAGGACGTTCTGCCAAACTCAGATTTCCTGGTGCATTTTTATCTTGTGATGCACCTGGGATTAACCAGCGAGGATCAGGTATTCTGCGACTCCTTTATTGTGATTGCCCATTAGTTGGAAATAGCATAGCATTCTTTAAAGGCATTAGTAAGATTTATGAAAATACATCAGAAGTGTTGAATTTCTCAGTAGCTTCAACTCTTTTACACACAGCAAGCACAGTAGTCTTTCAAAAATGTAAATCAGGTTTCACATCCCTGCTTCTTCTCCCCACTGACTTTGCAATTGCATTGTGCCAACCAAATTTTAATTTTATTCTTTGGCCTCTATGATCTAACCTCTGCCTGTGTTGTCAACCTCAAAATACTATTATAACCACTTTTTGTTTGAGTTCTGCATTAAATATGGTTTGAAGAAAGTGGTACTGATCATTTAAAAATGTTTGAAAATTGTTGTTTTAGTAGTTAGGATGTTTTTGTGAAAGACTTTACCTGTAAGGTAGAAGACGAGTCCAGACATTTCTTGATAAGGAGTTATTTTAATTTCTCCCAGTGCAATATAAGTTTGGTTCAAGTTCAAACAGAAAGGCCCAAGGAGCCACTAGCTACCTCTCCCTCCTTGTAGGCCCTGGGTTTGGGGGAGAGGATGTGGCCAGACCCTGACCTTCCTCCCCTGGGAAGACTTCTTCTAGTTGAGGGAGATTATGGATAGGGACACATGGACTCTTGACTTGATTTGGGATATCAAGCAGGCAAATGATGTGGTTGATTTATGCTTCACAGAGATTCTAGACTGCATTTGGAAGATGGATTTGAAAATTGTGATAGTGATAGTGTGTGATAGTAGGATAGAATCAGAGATTGGCCTGTAGATGGAGAATTGTTAGGAAGTGTTTAATACAGATTTTAAAAAACGATAAGAACTAAGCTGGTAGCATTGGGGATGGAAAGAAAGCAATAGAAAAGATTCAAGAAATTTTAAGGCATTTCATTTTATTACTAGGTTTTCTTAACCAATTAGAGGTATAGGGAGTGTTTGAGAATTTACCCTTTAAATTGTAAAAGCTTATTAATGAACTTGAATAATTTATTAACTATCAAGTAGCTGTCCTTTCTGCATTTTTTGTATTCTTTGAAGGTATGATGCAGACACACAGACCTTTTGATACCGCTAGGGTACACGTAAGAAGTTCTCCTGATAAGCAAACTTTTTTTTTTTTTTTTTTTTTTGAGATGGAGTCTCACTCTGTCGCCCAGGCTGGAGTGCAGTGGCATGATCTCCGCTCACTGCAAGCTCGCCGCCTCTCAGGTTAACACCATTCTCCTGTCTCAGCCTCGCTAGAAGCTGGGACTACAGGTGCCTGCCACCACGCCCAGCTAATTTTTTTGTATTTTCAGTAGAGATGGGGTTTCACCGTGTTCGCCAGGATGGTCTTGATCTCCTGACCTCGTGATCCGCCCGCCCGATCCGCCCACCTCGGCCTCCCAAAGTGCTGGGATTACAGGCGTGAGCCACCACGCCCTGCCAATAAGCAAACTTTTTTTGTTGCTTTAAAATGTACTTGAATTTAAAGAGTTTGCAGTATGTATTTTACAATTTTGAACTTTAAAAATCATTGAACTCTTATATGAAATAATAACCATAACCGTTGTGATTTTAGCGGTGTATAGAGGACATCCGTGTAGCAGGCTGGCTTAGACCCATAATCTCATTTATTTCCTAGATAAATATAGAAATAGCGACATAGAGTGGAATTGTTTGTACTCTCTGCTCAAATATTTTACAGCCATCTTTGCAAGTGGAAGCATCTTTTACAGAATGATGCAACTCAGGGTATGTGGAGAATTATGGGGTATAGAAAAGAGAATTAACTCTCAGATAATAGTGAACTCCTTCAGTGAAAGAAGCAAAAGAGGAGGGTTTACTTAACAATGCTCTACTTTTAAGAAGCCTTTTGCTAATATTTTGCAGGAAAAAAACATTTACTTGGAAATAATCATTAACTATAGATCCTTCTCATTTTATAAAAACAAGTAAGTTAGCAGTAAACAATGTTCCTTAGAATGAGTTTTTTAGAAAGTCACATAAATAGGTGAGTTTAGAATTATCTTTCTGTTTTAAGATGTGTTGATGTGGAAATGAAATAGTAAAATGAGATGAAATAAGAGTATGTTATATAGCATTTGAGAACCTGAAAAAAAATTATTTTACAAATCATTTTCAAGAAATATGATTTTGTAGTACAGACAAAATAATTTCCAAATTTTGTGCTTAAAATTGTTTTTACATCGTAATGCATATTATGTTTTTAATTAAGTTAAAGTTCAGTATCTTTTATAGTTCATAGTAGAATACATAAATCTTAAAGGATGGTCCAATGCTAACAGTAATCCCAACATTCAGACTTCTGAGACAAAATGAGGATATCATAAATCTCTATTTAAAATCAGCCTATTGTTTAGGCTATTAGAAGCTTGAATTTTTATGTGAGTTTAATAGAGTTGACTGTTTTCTTTAACCTTAACAATTATTGTTATATATTTTAGAAGCCCTGACTGTCTGCAAAACAGAATTACTCTAAGTAAACTTTATTCCTTTGCCAAAAGAAAATTACGCAGAAGACCTAATGAAAGAAACTTTTTTCATTTAAGTTAAGAAATGTCTCTGGTAATTAGTTTAACTTTTGATCCACATGTCTAAATAGATCATAGTGGTTGTTCCAGAACTTATGTAATTCTAGAAACACATGTTATATTCATTATAAAAAGAAAGCATTTGCTGTAGAGAATACAGTTAAATTCAATTTTTTAATTAACTCTGTACCTGTGACTGGTACCATCTCAGGGCTTCTATTTTGTGAGAATTCTCAAAGGGCCACACTTTTATATATCCTAGCACTAAAAGGATTTATTTATGCAGAGAGAACCTTATGAAAGATGTCCTGTGTTTTTAAATAAATAATCATAAATAATTGTTTAAAATTGAACATTATCAGTTTTGTCTCACAAATAAAATCCAAGGTGGGTTTCTTCCTTTTGCCTCTGGGTGGCACACTTGTCTGCACGACACAGCTTTGTGGTTCATGGGCCTTTGAACATTATGCTGTGTATGGCATGGTTGTTTTATGAAGTTCTTTCTTAAATCTGAAGGTATCAAAATTATGTCAGTAGTGACCAATAAAGTGTTGAATTAAATAAGTTATAAGATGCTAAAAATATGTTCAAACATAATGATGTTCATAGTAATTGAAGACATTTTTTAGTTTAAAAAACAATTTGTAAAGTAGATGTCTCACAAGTTGTGTTCTCTGGCAATCCTGGAAAGTTATAGTTTCATCTAATATGATAGAAAATTTATTATGTAAACAGACGGCCATTTGTATCTTAAAAAATAATAATACATATATCAGAAAAAATGTAGTGCATTCCAAAACAACTGTTTTTAGTATTTTTAACCAGTTTTAATTATCCTAATAACTTATGTAATACTAACACAATGCATTTATCAAGTAGTATTTCCCACGGTCCGTATGTAACATGGGTTCGTGGTTGATTGCTGCGATCAAAAACATGGTTTGAAATGGCTTTATTTTTTCCTTGACAATGAATTTTTTAAAAATTGATTTTACCAGTTTACAAAATAATTAAGATTATAAACAGTTCCGGAATAACTGTAAATTAGCAAGAAAATTTGGCGTGACTTTCAAGGCTACCCAGCCTGCCTGTGAAGGAGTCTCCCGGTGCGCTTCCGTCTGCTCAGCTGCTTTGTGTCTGGTGGGCTGGTGGTGGTGCTTAGGGGTATTTATTTCTTCAGCACTCACAATGCTGGACTGTGTGCTGGGGACTGCATGATGTTGTACCATTGAATCTTCTCTGCAATTCAATTCAATAAATACCATGGCCTATTTTATTTTATTTTATTTTTTTAGAGATGGGATATCACTCCATTGCCCAGGCTGGAGCGCAGTGGCACAATCATAGCTCACTGGGCTCAAGCAGTCCTCCCATCTTGGCCTCCCAAAATGCTGGGATTACAGGTGTGAGCCATAGCGCCCAGCCCCTGAGGCCCATTTTATAAATAATGAAGCTTCAAAAAAGTATCAAAAACTTTTGCCCAGTGCCACAGGCTAAGAGGCTGTTAGAATTCACATACAGGCTTGGCTTATTCCACCAGGAATGGTTTTTTTTATTGATTCACAGCTAGCGTGTTGGTGCAACAGTCCTTGATGTTGTTTCTCCCTTCTGTTTTATTTTGCCTAGGCTCTGCCCTTGGTCCCACTCCACTTCAGAATCCTCCTTGTTAAAGTACCCCGCCCCAACCTGGAAAGGCCTTTCCACAGTTGCCTTCTCAGTTCTTCATTGTCCTTCAGTGTCTCTTGTAAAGCTGTTTCTCGTTCTTTGTTTTTCCTAACACTTAAGCAGCTTTTTCACCTCAGAATTCCCCAAAATAGTTTGACATGAAAGGACTTATGATTTGGATTTATTAAAAACAGTTTCTGTTAATTTCATGATTATTTAAAACAGATGGAAAGATCAATATGTGTGAAATAGAAAAGGACAGTTGAGGAAAGGAATTTTATTTTCATGTTTGTAAGAACACGTATCAGAGACTGGAAAGTTTCCTTTGCTTATTTGTGAACTATTTTTTAACAATGACTTACAGATTTAATGTCTTAATGTAATTTATCTGTTATACATCAAAGTTAAATTCTCTTTTAAATGTAAAACCTACATTAATGTAAAATTATTGTTTCAAATTTGCATATAGACATTTTGGGAAATGTGAGTCTTTGTCATTTTCATCTATAATGTTGTATTTTATAATGCACCAAAAAAGCATGAGGCCTCTCTCCAATGCAGAAGTGTTTGTTGTTCTGCCCTGAGGTAACATATTTGGATCGTAACAGCATAAAGTTAAGATCTAGTGTGATAGTGTGATAAAATGTCTTCATTAACAGCGTGGGCCTCAAGTCAGCTTGTCTAATTTCCAGTCTTGGCTTTGTTACTTATTAGCGAAACCATTTGGGTTTGCTCTGCCTTGGCTCCCTTATCTATAGAATGAGGATGATAATGGTGCCTACCTTAGAGGGTTGTTTGAAGACTTGAAAGAGGTAAAACATGTAATGCATTCAGTCTGGATCATGGGTATGATCTCTCAGTAAGCATGAGCTCTTGTAATAATATTAATGGTGAGGGGAAGAACAGCAACTTCATCATTTGTTTCTGATATCTTAAAGTGTTGATTTTTTTTTCTTTCTTCATACATTTTCTCACTTTGAACATAATGATTTGACTGAAAACATAACTAGGCATTGTGGAATTTTACAATATGTGGAGAAATAACCACTCCCTGTGCTGTAGACAGACATACCGATTGATACATTTGTTTTACCCATGTATGCTTATGATCCAGAAATGCTTCTTTTGTGTCCATGGCCATCAGCTCACTTTCCCCTCACTTTTCACACACCCAGTGAGCCTTCTGTACAAGGAAAGCTAGAAAGCTGAACACTGCATGTCCCAGACTCCTTGCAGCTGGGTTGGCATTGACCCAGGTTCTGTCCAGCAGAGATACCAGCCAACATGGCACTTGAAAGTGGATGTGGGGAGTGGTGGGCAGCAGCACAGGGGAAGCTGGATCCTCCTGTCATGGAGGTTCTGCTTTGGCACCAGCATCACTGGTGAGATTAGCAGACAGTGGGCTCTGCTGGAACAGCCTTGTGGTGTGGCTGGGTGTTTCTGCTTACCAACTTTTTCCTGACTGTGGAGACTTGTGATTGGTTCCCTGGCACTTCTAGACGTTCTATAAGCCATCTGACACCCTCATAGAAATCTCTTTCTTCTTAATCTCAAAACAGTGGATTCTCTTGTCTGCAGGTAAGACCCTGGCTCAGCCAGTAACTGCTCTGAAAAGTGCTGTGCTGGGCACTGGCAATACATGATCAGCACTGGTTCATATTTCAGTTGCTGAATGCACTTGAGCATTAATTTAATTTTTGTATTTTTAAAATTTTAGCCACATTTTGTAGGCAATAATATTTAGCTTGTAGGAACATTTTGCTTTCATTTAACTCTACATTTTTATGAACCTTTTGTCACATCAGTGTTAAAAAAAAAAACCATAATTTTAAACATCTTATATAGAGCAGTATTGTATCACAGAAGTCAAAGTAGTTCATGATTTTCTTAACGGATGTTACAACCCCCTCTCATGAGGTATATGATGGAATAATATAATAATAAACAGTCATTTGTAAAAAGATCCCATGAGACCCCTCAGTAAGCATTAAGACTCAGCAGTGAGCTTTGAAAGCAAGGTACAGGGGTGATACTTGTAAATTGGCCATACCTGACTCTTTTAATAACCTCAGACAGCCTGTATCATGCAGTCATATGTAATAATTGCATCACCTTTTCTCAGACAAAGAATTGTTCTTTGCTGAAAATTTAGTCTTATAACTATAGAACCATATATATATTAGATAAACATAAATTTAAAAGTATATTTAAGGTGAAACATAAGTGAGTATTCACTTCCAGAAAGGGTAAAGAATTAAGATGGCAATTTGGGGGCCTTGTTTATCTCACATCCCTGGAAATAATTTTAATATATGTCTCTCAAGTGCTCATTCTGTAAAACAAGTGATTTTACCAAGGTTTTAATGTATAGGATTTTAACTCAACACTAGCAGATAAAGTACTTATTTGTGAATTTAAAGATCTAACTGATGTTCCGAGGATGAAATAATAACCTTGATGTGTATCAGTAGAGGAACTTTAGACCTTTTGAAGGCTAACTTTGTTAAAGCTTCATTTAAAAACAGTTTAAAAAAAAACACAAAAACTATAGGCTTATACAATGATTAAAAATAGGACTAATGTGGCGCCTTATTCCTAAGGATTTTAAGAATTGGAAAATGTACTTCCAAGAATTCAGGAGATAAGATGGCTTCAGAATATATCGACTTTCAACAATAACATATGACTCTCATGGATGGCAGGCCTGATACTGGGAACTACAATACCTTAGAGCTAGACTTAGCTTTGTCACTCACTGGACATGGGGCCCTCACCTATCCACAAGTAGTCAAGTGAATGAGTTGGGCTGTAGAGCCTCTGAGACCCTTTCCTAATCATTAAGCATTCTTAGATCCTCTGATTTATTTTTAGGCATTTTATTATTAGGGTCACATCACTCCTTCCTAAATGTGGCACAAAGTTCAATGATCTTTTTGTGTTGAATATTTTTTCCTGCCATGGTAAAAACCTAGTCAGGTTATGAGAGTGTGAGATGCATAAAGTATCTGTAATATCCATCAGCTTGTGCAAAAAACCAAATAAGTAGTGATATACATGTTATGAAAATTGGACTGTTGAATATCCTTTTAGCTAAGTTGATTTGAAAGCAGCTCACAGAGGAGAGGGGATTTAGCAGGACTTTCAAGGATGGATAGGATTGAGATAGTAGGACAAGAAGCATGATGGAGTCTCACATCAAAGATACAGAACTTTTCAGGCTGTGTTCAGGAACAATGAGGAGCGTGGCTTTGATTTAATGCCAGATACATGCATAGAAATAATATGTGGTCATGAATCCAGGCAGCACTGTAGAGAGCCTTGATTCAAAGTAGTTTTCATCCCATGGAAAGTGGCGAGCTGTTGAAGGCTTTTGAGCATGATACTCCACATGACCAGAAGAGCATTTTAAGAAGCTTAAACCACAGTGATAAAAGTGGAGGTGAATTGTAAACATGAAAGAATGATGACAACAAGCACAGAAAGGAAATTATTATAATAGCCCAGGAGCAAGGTAATGAGGGCTAACAAGGACTGAGACACAGATGGGGTTTGTGTATGTGTGTCTGTGTGTAAATTCCTTATATGTGTATATATTTTGTATATATATGCACATGTGTTTTTTGCGTGTATGTGTGTGTGTGTGTGTGTGTATGTGAGTGAAATACGTTGGAGAGGTAGGATGTAGTACTGATTGGTAAACATCCTGAGAAAGTAGTATCCTGGCATGATTCCCATTATCTGTCAAGGCAAATGTTGATTCAGAAAGGCAAGAAGATGAATTGAGAAAAGGAAGACAGGTGGGCATGACAGGATAAAGTGACTGTAAGTTTCGACTCATGTCTTGATGACCCTTCCTCACCTTGGACATTGTAGCACAGGATAGGCCAAATGGGTGCATCCAAGGATACACCAAGGGGTGTCCCCAAAGAAGTCTTGCCTCTCGCCTGTTAGGAATTAGAAATGTGCAGGAAAGATTTCCAGGGACATTTTCCCTCTACTTAAGAGAACATATTTTCTAATTCTGTTGGAATTCAAGCAGTTGGTATGCAAATTGTAAATGTATTTATAATTATTAAAATGGGATGTCTAAAGGGCTCTGTAATTGATGTTTTTGTTAGCCAAGACATATATTTGTTACTGATTGTTTTTGAAAGTAATGTGGCACTTAAAAACAAATCCTTTTGTTTTTCTAAAAATACAACTTCTGACCTGAATTTACTTTATTCAAGTTAATGAAATGTTACTGAATATAAGTTTACTGTAGCAATAAACAAAACTTCCAAGTTTGACTTAGGTTTGATTGAAGGATAATATTTATAAGGACAGGTGAGATATGACAACCTTCTCCTGACATGTATTGTTAAGTTAATAATAATTCCTATTTGTGCTTATTGTGCAAATTCAGAGTGATAAAATATAGAAGCTGTCATATAATTAATGTTACCCCATCAGGTAGCATCCAGTGCCTTCCGAGTGTTTTCCATAAGGTTTTGTGGGAATGGACAAGCCACAGATTCATCAAAATTTATCAATGAAAATTTTATTATAACTTTATTCAGCTATCAATCACCATAAAGACTTCAGGTAGATGACTGCACCAAAAATAAATGTGAGATTTTTTTTTTTCTTTTACAGCTGTAGAATCAATAATTATTTTCATTAATCTATAGACAGAGCCCACTTACACCTCAGTGAGGAAAGTAAAAATATGTAGGAGGTAACAGATGGCAGAGGTTTCGGTTATGAGGTTTAACACATGTGCAGCGAACTTGTTTCACAGCTTTAAAAAGTGTAAGATGATAGCATGGAGGCTGATCCAGAGAGAAAAAAATCTACCTGACAGGCCAGAAACTACAGTTTTGTTTCATTTCCTTTGTTGGATTTAAAGGTGTAAAGACTTTCTTTCAAGTAAATGTTATCAGAGATGAATATAAATTATGTATATTTAGCCCAAAGTCTTCCAGTATTTAATAAGACATGCTACATGAAATAAAGCATAAAAATAGTATAGCAACTCTCAGTGTATGTGGGAAAAGGAAAGATTTTGTTCTTCCTAAACTGTTACCGTGTGATATCGTGTATCAGTTGGCACACATTTTTTAGTTGAGAATGTGTTCTTTTGCTCTGAGGTTTCTCTCTGGAAGGAGACTCTACTGTGGCCTGTCACAGAGCCCAGGTCACCAGAATCTTTTTTTTTTTTTTTTTTTTGAGACGGAGTCTCACTCTGTCGCCCAGGCTGGAGTGCAGTGACCGGATCTCAGCTCACTGCAAGCTTCGCCTCCTGGGTTTACGCCATTCTCCTGCCTCAGCCTCCCGAGTAGCTGGGACTACAGGCGCCTGCCACCTTGCCCGGCTAGTTTTTTTGTATTTTTTAGTAGAGACGGGGTTTCACCGTGTAGGCCGGGATGGTCTCGATCTCCTGACCTCGTGATCCGCCCGTCTCGGCCTCCCAAAGTGCTGGGATTACAGGCTTGAGCCACCGTGCCCGGCCCGGAATCTTTTTTTAATAGAGTCACTGGAGTGCATTCTGTCTTTTCCCAGAGAGGGTAGATGCTCAGTAAATATATTGATTGATAGAAAATTGAAGAAAAAAAAAAAAAAGACCTCCTTCTGAGACTGGCTATTCCAAATCCACATAGCATCATGGGGAAGAATGGGTAACCAAATATGCCGAGCTGAGCCACTTTGGTTGAAATTTTGGCTTCAACTATCAGTTTCAAGGCAGGCGTTAGCTTTCTACTGCGGTGAGCTAGTCAACTTTCATTATCCTAGAACAGTGATTCTTAGGGGGCAGGGGAATTTTGCCCCCTCCAGGGAACATTTGGCAATGTCCGGACACTCTTTTGGTTGTCATAAGTAGGGGAGGGAAGTGTACTGTCATCTAGTGGGTGAAAGCCAGGGATGTTGTTAAATGTTCTATAGTGCGCAGAAACACAACAAGGAATTTATGACCAATCATGTCAGTAGTGCTGAGGTTGAGAAACCTTGCCCTAGGGGAGTACTTCTGCAGATGACATTGTCCTAAGAAAAGAGCTAGGTAATATAAATTAAATGATACAACTCAGTAATCAAAGACAGTAGGAGAGTCTCACTTTCTTAGCTTAACCAAGGAAATAAATGCATACGGAAATTTAACCAGGAAGATTAAGAGAGTCAGTGTTTCAGGTTGAGTTAAATGAGTTTTCAACAAGAGTTCAGCTTACTAAGTTCTCTGTCTAAAAAAAGTCAATTTAAGAAATAAAACATGGAACGTTCTGATTAATTCTGAAGTTAACATGAAAATTATCTGAGGTGGATTTTGCCTGGAAGCCCAAAGTAGAGAGTTGTGTGGCCTGCATCTGCAAAGCCCAAGGCACTGTACATATGAAAGGAGGCAGGAAGGGGGCTCAGGTTCCACTTCTTGCATGAACACTGCCTGAGTACCTAAGAGGAAGTGGGATGGCTGAGAGAACAGCTTGTGTGGAAAAGGGTTGGTGCATGGAAACAGATAATTGCTTTCTTCAAATGTCTGAAGCAGTGCTGTGTGGAGAGAGACTGTTTTACCTCCAGAGCCGGGACTAATAAGTAGATTCCAGCTCATCATCAGGAGACACTAAATCCAGTTTTCTGTTCGAATACGGCAGGCGATAGATTCTGCATTTGTAAGCCTTTCAAGCTCTAAAGTATTCAGTCCAAGGCTGTCTGACCCTCTAGGACGGCCTCAGAAAAAGGGAACATTCACTTTAGAGCTTGAGCCCTACCTAGCCTTACACTCAAGTCACTGCATCCATGAATCAGTGACCACATACATAGCCTGTTTGGCTTGTGCTGCTTATTCCATGAAATGAGTTTCTGATGACTCTGGGACTTTGGGAAGGTGAAGATAGCTAGGTCTTCAGTAGGCACTGGTACATTTCACTGTAGAAGGGATTTTCCTGCTCTTTGGAATATAGCTATTGACCTGTAAGAGCATCTTTTCTCATTTAGAATTCGATAAAGACTTCAAGAAATGTTACATTTTTCTCCAGGCGCAGAGGCACTGAGAGACACAGGGACATTTCAAGTGCTGAAGTTATACTTGGGGAAGGAGGATACATTAACTCCCATTTAGAGAGGAATGATTTTTGAATATAAGAGATTTAAATCCTGACTGTGGTGTATAATTCATAAAGGGGAGACTTGGATAGATGGAAATAATGTCAAGAAAAGCATTTTAAATTGCAGTTTTTGTTTCTGTGACAAAAGCGCTCTCCTAGTGGGGAATAATCTCTTTTTGTCTGTTGATTTCTTTTTTAATACATAACAATAAGTGGTATTGTGGTAATTGCAGATTGTTCAGCTATTAATGCTATTTACTGAAACGCATTTTAAAGATAACATTGTTTTCTAAAGAAGCAATAAACAACAGTTTTTCTTTTGTTCTCCCATGGAAAAAAATATCCTTTAGTAGGTATTTGTGGGCTAAAGAAATGTTAGCAAAAGAGAGCCTTTTAATAATAAGACATTAAAACAAAATACCTACCATTTTCCTGTGTGCTGGAGTCTAGTTGAACACATGCAGCATGGTCCCTTCATCAAGACCCAATGCCTTGTGCCACCTATTTGCTTCCCTTCCTTGGTTCCCATGGCATACCCGCTGTTCCCATCATGCAGGAGCCCTGTGCTCTCCGTGGCCTCACTCTTAGCTATGAGTAGCTCTCCCCTCCCCTAACAAGTCATTGCTGGAAGGCAGGGGCTGCCTCAGAGCCTCACAGCAACTAACGTGGTACCTTCAACTCAGTTAGCACTTGAGGATTTCAAATGATCCTGGAAAATAAATATTTTAATAAGATCATGAATAAAAGTTGCTGTTATTTAATAAAAATAATAATTACGAACTTTGGAATTTACAAAATGCTTTCTCCTTTGCTCTTTTGAAAAGTATAACAGGGCATGATGCATTTTCATTCCCATTTTACAGATGATGAAATTGTTGTTCAGAAGGTAAAGTATCTGCCCAAGTTCAGAGAGCAAATTGTATCTTTTACTGGAATTTTATCTTTAAAGCCCTCCTCCTTCTATTTCCGCATTAGCTAAAAAATCTACACTTAAAACACCTTCATTTAAAAAAAAAAGTTGTGTTTAAGCCCCTAAAATGAATTTTGTTATGTGTACATTGAAAATCAAAATGTAAAATAAGTATTCCTAGAATTTGAAGCAGCAAGCCATTTGTCCACTATTTAGAGGTCGATTGACCTCTTTGCTTTCTGCCATGGTGAAATTTGTATATGGTGGGCTTTTCATCATAGGATGGACGGGACAGGTGTAGTGTCTGGTTTGTGGGTATTGCCGTTTTGCTAATGGATCTGGCCTGAGGTTTCTCCATAAGCAGGTTGATAGAGCTGGCTTCCTTTGGGATTGTTCTCTCAAATTTAAGCCATTCTTGAGAGCTCTTTGTCTAAATACAAATTGTCTAAATGGGAGGGGTGGGAGATTGTCATTCTAATTCATCCAGGCCTCCACCCACATTAGTGGAGACTCCCAGAATTGAATGACCACAGGGTTGCCCTCTGTTTTTTTGCAGAACACAAAAATGTTGAGAGCTTCAGTTTTGCTGCTTTGTGCAGGGGGAGTAATTTTACTTGTAAGAAAATAAACTAGAGAGCATGCATTTTGTGTTTTCTTAGAATGAAAAGAATGGATAATAATCATATTCTAACACTAATCTCCTTACTGATATGGGAACAAACCAGAAGATGTGGGAAGTAACAAACAGAAATCATTTTTCTATTGTTAATCTGTTCTTGGGCATAGGCTGGGACACATCCTGGCAAAAGTCAGTACCATGAAGCAGACTCGTTTTCACCCAAACCTGAGAGCCAGGCTTCCTGATTTCACCTTATGAGAAGGAAGCATGTTTAAATGCATGGGACATGCTAGTCTGTGATGGCATTAGAAGCCCTGAGCTTTTTTTTTTTTTTTTTTTTTTTTTTTTTAAGCAGAGTTGAGATCACAGATAAATGAGCATAGAAGCCACAAAGAACTGGTGTATGTTCTCTAGTGTTCATTTTCAGGGAAGAATGGGAATCTTAATTTGTTGCTGGAATCTTGGTAAATTTCTTTTTTTTTTTCCCCCCAAAAGATCTTTCTAATGCATTTCCCCTCAGCGCCCCGAGCCTCCTCACATAATTCCACACCCCCTTATCCCCCATGCCCAGTAATTTCCTAAGAAGATGGCTTTGGTGGAAGACCTGTCTTTATTTTGAAGTTAGCATTTTATAAGCCATTTCCTTCATCTGATAATACTTCTATGAGAGTAGGAGTTGTGTGTTTATTTTTGGAAGCATATTTTTAAGCTGAAGCAATCATTTGTTGACTTCACTTGAAAGTATAGTTTTAAAAGATGTTATTTGCATTTTTAAATGATTATTAGGTAAAGTGAGTGAGATGAAAGAAGAATTCATGTTTCAAAACTAAGTAAGTCCTCAAAATAGTGCTGTGCAGTCTGGGCGTGGTGGCTCATCCCTGTAATTCCAGCACTTTGGGAGGCCCAGGCGAGTGGATCACCTGAGGTCAGGAGTTCAAGACCAGCCTGGCCAACATGGTGAAGCCCCATCTCTACGAAAAATACAGAAAATTAGTCGGGTGTAGTGGCGGATGCCTGTAATTCCAGCTGCTTGTGAGGCTGAGGCCGGAGAATTGCTTGAACCCGGGAGGCGGAGGTTGCAGCGAGCCGAGATTGCGCCACTGCACTCCAGCCTGGGCAATGAGAGCGAAACTTCGTCTCAAAAAGACAAAAAAAAATAGTGCTGTGCACTATATATGAGGCCCATTATTCAGGAATATTAGATGGTGCTTCATTGACCCTGACTTAACATTTTCCCTTCCTGTAAGGAGCAGACATGCTTTGGTTTGTGTTTGAACCTTGCTGGTAACTACAGTTCTGGCCTTGATTGATACCGTTCTCTGTGTCTGTTAAATTAAAAGATTGAATGATGATCTCTTGGATCTCTTTTCTAAGTTTTTGTGGTTCCAAAGGAATAAATTAAATACCTTTGTTACCCAAATTCAGTAGTGTTGTGTTTACCCTACTGATGTTTTCTACTTCATTCTGCGGGTAACATAGTGTGCAGTTGGGTCCTAATCTAGATTCCAACATTAGAATGAGAAGATTATTTTACTTGGCATGATTGGCAGTGTTGATTAAATCTTTACTGTGCCCTTGCAGCCATGACATTAAGGAACACCTCCCTGACTGTGTTAAGTCTGTGGTTTCACCCAAGTGTTTCTTTTTAATATTCTAAGAAGAATGTATTTCTAGCAGATGCATTCTTGAGACGGTGTGAATAATAAACCTGAGAAAAGTATAGTTTTCTGACTTGGGAGTACCTATATTTGTGTGTGCACATTTGACTCATTTTGGCTATTCTTACCTTAGTATTTACTTACATGATTATACACTGTTAAGTGCATTCTACTTACCCTTTTTTTTTTTTTTTTTTTTTTTTTTTTTTTGAGATGAAGTCTCCCTCTGTCACCCAGGCCGGAGTGCAGTGGCACAATCTTGGCTCACTGCAACCTCCGCCTCCCAGGTTCAAGCAATTCACTGCCTCAGCCACCTGAGTAGCTGGGATTACAGGTGCCCACCACCACACCTGGCTAATTTTTTTATTTTTAGTAGAGATGGGGTTTCACCGTCTTGGCCAGGCTGGTCTTGAACTCCTGACCTCAGGTGATCCACCCACCTCGACCTCCCAAAGTGCTGTGATTACAGGCATGAGCCACCACGCTCGGCCACCCATCGTTTTATCTGTGATGGCACTGACCCTGTTTTTGCTTCTGCTAGAGAATATTGTAAAGCTGTAGAGGAGGGGGTGGAGGAGACAAACAGAGACACTTGCCTCAGTTTAGCCTCTTCTAAGACAAGCAGCTGGGCATCTCAGAAAAAGATTTTAGTATCCTCCTACCCCAGCCCTCCCTCATCCCCAATGCCCAGTAACTTTTTTTTTTTTTTTTTTTTTTTTTTCTGGTGCTGTATGAATGCCTTTCTGGGTAGACTTATCCCTGAGCTTTGGCCATGAGGCCTGATCTTCTTTTGGAGTGCTGTACCAGCGTCTAGCACTTAGAACACCTTACACATGAGTCTGATGCAACTGAGTCGCTTCCACTGTTATCACTTACTGGCAACAACTTGTTGAAGCCCTCATTTGCTAAAGCCTCATTGTGAGGATTTAATAACTGCTCTTGAGCATCTGCATCAACCTCATTAAGCAAGCCTGTTGTACAAACTGTAATAGTGTAGATTTGAAGCTTATCAGGGTCATGACTAAGACAGTCATTACATAGTCAGGCCACAGCATCTTCAAGGCACTGTTGGTGCAGCTGGTAAGTCACTTCTTTCCATGACCTTACAACAGTTTTCCTCATCTTATGGAATTATAAATGTGCCAGAATTTCCTAATAGGTTTGCCCTCTCCCTGTCAGTCTCCTCAGTGAGCTGTGAAGTGCCCATTATAGGAAGCACACGTGAAAGACAGCAGCCCCTCTCGATCTGTGGGCTTCAGGCAGGGTGTTATGTTGGTCAGAGAAAAGGGGCTTTATGTTTTGTTCATATAGCAAAGGACTTGGAGCTGAGGGAGCGAGCTGATTCATGTGATGGAGAATCATTTCTTTCTTAGAGGCCCTGATCTCACAGCACCCTGAGCATCCTTGCAGAAAGCACTCATTTGCTGCTGCAAAAATGTATTGCAAAAAGGTTGCTCTGGGCTTGTTTGCCACATCATAGGCTCTGGCTTTCTTCTCACCAAAGAAATAACAGGCATTTCCATTTTAAACTCTGATGTTCTCCCTAAGATCAGGGGCAAGACAAGGATGTCTTTTCTCACCACGTTTCAACAGTGTACCAGAGATTCTAGACAGGGAAATTAGGTAAGAAAATGAAATAAAAGCCATTCAGACTAGAAAGGAAAATGAAAGATATGTATATTGAAAGACTGTATGATCTTGTATTTGGAAAAGCTCAAGAAATACACACACACTTAAAAAGGAAACCTACTAGAAATAATAAATTATGTAAGATTGCAGGATACAAGATCAATATGTAAAAATCAACTGTATTTTTATACAGCAGAAATAGACAATTTGGAAATGAAATTAAGAAAGCAATCATATTTACAGTAGCACCAAGAAGAATAAAATACTTAGGAATAAATTTAACCCAGGACTTGCAAGATGTATACACTGAAAACTGCAAACCTTGCCATAGGACATTAAAAACTACCTAAATAAATGGAAAAATATCTGTGGATCAGGAGACTTAATATTATTAAGATAACAATACTCTCCAAAGTGATATGTAGCTTCCATACAATCCCTATCAAAATTTCAATGGTGTTTTTTGCAGAAATGGAAAAACTGATCCTAAATTTCATATGGAATTGCAGGGAATCCTGAATAACCAAAGCCTTCTCAAAAAGGAACAAAATTAGAGAATTACTAGTTTCCTATTTCAAAAGATCCTAAAAAGCTAGAGTAATCCAAACAGTGTGGTCCTGGTAAAAGGTTAGACATATAGATCAATGGAATAGAATTGAGAGTCTAGAAGTAAACTTATACACCCATAGTCAGCTGATTTTTTGACAAGGGTGCAAAGACAATTCAGTTGGAAAAGAATAGTCAATTCAACAGGTGATGCTGAGACAACTGGATACTCACATGCAAATGGATGAAGTTGGACCCCTACCTCACACCATATACACAGATTAACTCAAAATGGTTCTATGTCCTAAATATAAGAGCTAAAATGGCAAAACTCTTAGAAAGGAAAGGACTAAATCTCCATGACCTTGGATTTGCCAATAGACTTTTAGATATGAAACCAAATATGCAAGCAACAGAAGAAAAAATGGATAAATTATCACTCATCAAAATTAAAATCTTTTGTGCTTCAAAAGATGCTGTCAAGCAAGTGAAACTACAACCCACAAAATATTTGAAATTATATAGCTGATTAGGGCCTAGTATCCAGAATATATAAAGAAGTCTTACACAGCCAGGCATAATGGCTCATGCCTGTTATCCCAACACTTTCGGAGGCTGAGACAGGTGGATTGCTTGAGGCCAGGGATTTGAGACCTGCCTGGACAACGTGGTGAAACCCCACCTCTAACAAAAATACAAAAATTAGCCAGTCTTATGACCTAGTCTCAAAAATAAACAAATAAATGAAAATTTTAAAAATTAAGGAAGTCTTACAACTCAGCAACAAAAAGACAGCCCAAATAAAAAATGGGTGAAAGATATAGACTTAAACTTCTCCAGAGAAGATATAAAAATGGCCAAGAAGAAAAAGAAAAGGTGCTTAGCATCATTATTCACCAGAGAAATTCAAATCAAAACCAGTCAAAAGGTAGAAACAGCTTAAATGTCCATCAACTGATGAAAAGATGAACAAAATCTCGTATATCGATACAATGGAATATTAATTTGAAGGAATTAAGTATTATTAACTAAGAAGGAATAAAGTATTATGTGCCACAACATGGATGAACCTTGAAAACATGTTAAGTAAAAGAAACCATACACAAAATGCGATATATATTGTAAGATTCCATATTCTGAAATATCCGGGGTAGGCAGATTCATGGAGACAGGAAGTAGACTAGTAGTTGCCAGTTACTGGGTATGTGAGAAATGGGAAATAGCTGCTGGTGGGTATAGGCTTCATTTTGGGGTAATGAAATGCTCCCAAATTAGTGGTGATGGTTGCACAATTCTGTGAATACACTAAAAACTACTGAATTGTACACTTTATAGGGTGAACTTCATTATATATGAATATATATCTTGAAGCTGTTACTAAGAGAAAGAGGCAGGTTAGACATATTAGTGACTTATCAACTTCTTTATAAAATAAAATTCATGTACAGTGTTCCTTAAGTAAATCTATATCCCACATGTTTTGAAGCAGAACATTCCATCTTCATCTGTTTAAAGGCCAGCCAAGTTTTTCTTTATAGATAAGCAGTTATAAAAAATATTCAAGGTTCTCCTTTTGGGCTTGAGCATCACAGTGCCTTTTTCTGCCATCTGTCCACTTGTTCTGTCGCTCCTGAAATCCTGATACTGTGCAAATGCTCAGAACAGCTCCTGTGGCCTGAGGAATTTGTTGCGTGTTTCCCATTCCCTAAGGCATGCTGCTGTCAAGGAAATTCAGTGTCTTCTTCATAGCAGTTCTGCTGGTGAGAAGTTCTAGGTATTATGTTTTGTTTGGTTTTGGTTTTTTTAAAGACATGTTCCCTATCTGTCGCCTGGGCTGGAATGCAGTCTTACAATTACAGCTCATTGCAGCCTTGATGTCCCAGGCTCAAGTGATCCTCCCAGCTCATCTTCCCAAGTAGCTGGGACCACAGGAGTTTACCACACCACACCTGGGTAATTTTTTTTATTTTTTATAGAGGCAGGGTCTTGATATGTCGCCCAGGCTGGTTTTGAACTCCTGGGCTCAAATGATCCCCTGCCTTGGCTTCCTAAAGTGCTAGAATTATAGGTATGAGCTACCATGCCCAGCCACTAGGCAGTTTTGATTCTCTAGGTGCAGAACCCAATTACTCTGTCCTGTAATATTTCTCCTGACTTTTGTAACATAGTTGTACTCTAGGAAGTCACATTGTGTACAACACTTGTTAAAATCTCTGCTTTTTTCCCCAGGCAGATGTACCAAGTTAGCCATTTTAATACATAATGTAAAGCACGTACCACATGTTTGGCCCCAATCATCAAAGTAATTGATGTAATCAGCTTTGTCCTGCTATCTTTTTATTCTCAGCGACTTTTCTGGAAATGAAGTATTGGTGCCGTGCTCTGCCGTGTTGTTTTGTTTTTTTTTTTAAAAGGTCATGTTGATTTGATTTATTTTTTAATCATCAGAAGCCAGTAGCAACTTGTGGTATGTAAAGTATGTCCTTGTGCCCTAAGCTGAAGGAGCAGAGACCCACTAGCAGAAATGAGAGAATCAGGCTTTGGAGCTTTGAGGTATCTTCAAATCTGGTCTTCTGGTAACTAAAAATTTCTCGTCACTCAGCATTTCTGAACGTCAGGCGGGCAATAACTAATACTTAAAAATATGTCCAGAAGTACTACAGGATCGTGGCTGTCTTCATTGTTAAAGTTTAAATTATAATCATATTTAGTATGAATGTATTCCTCTGCGTTCACATTTTTTATAATTAATTATCCAAGTATAGAATGAATCATACCTTTTTGTTAGCCAGATTACTGGGATAAACGGATCCCAACCTTACCCTCTTTACCAAATAAAAGAGCTTCCTATAGAATTTCCTGGGTAAAAGACAGGCATCTTCTCTAAAAAACAGTGATTAATTCATCTAACTGTGTAGTGTTTAGTTTATTTTAAGTAAAAAGTTAAATGAGGAATTGAGTGATTTTTCATATGCAGATTTTATTTCTTGATGATTGTGTCTGGCCTCGTGGAGGGACGGAGTGACTTTAGGTGGAATAACCGGATCTGTTTGCTCTTGAGAAGCAGGCGCGAGTCCACGAAGGAAAGGCAGGGAGACAGATGGCTGGCTATTGTGTTACAACCATCATCTGCTGGGCCCTGAGCAAATATTAAGTGAATAATATATATGTAATTGGTGTGAAAGTACAGTTGCAACATTTCTAATACGGTTTGGAGGAGGGCTACTTCTTGAACATTTGTGTTTTATAGAATGCTAAGTTGAAATGTTTTTGTTTTTAGGGTTAATCCATTTTAAACTGCTTTAAAGTGAACATTTTTCCTCCATTTTGACACCACTGTGCAATATTTTGAATTGAAATGGCCTGTAATCGCCCTTTTTTATTTTCCATAACAACATGAGCACTAAATTATAGCTGTGCAATTATGTAAACAATGGAAATGCTTCCAGAATGAATCCTTCCTTTTAAATTTTCATTTTGTGTAATTGTTGGAAGGTTTGGAGCCATAATAAACAAAATTATTTTACACATTTATCGCTCTAAAGGTCAATTATAAGGGAACTAAAGAAACAACACTATGCAAAATGAATAAACCAATTTCTGTTGCCATCACCATATGTTTTTCTTATCACTTATGGTTTTTCCAGTTACTGTGTACATAGCATTCAATTAAAGCGATTCATTTACCAGGCTGAATATGGTTTGTGTTTATAGAACTGTGCTTTGGAGGAGAGGAAACAACACGCCTCTATTTGAATTACCTGATTTTTTGCAAGATCAGTGATAAGAGACAGATGTTCTCACCAGTTACTTTCTCATAACCACAATCTTTTGATAAGCTGCAAATTCACAATTATCATCTTAGTGATCTTTTCACACTCAACATATAGTATGCACTTGGACTTCTAACCAGAACAAGAGAAAAATACTGGTTTGGTGATCTGTTCACTATATTGCAACATTTTGCAGAATGAATTTTAATTTCTTTGAACAAAAGCATGTGAAAGATCTTTGTCTATGTGTCATATGTTCAACTCTCAAAAATAAACCTCATTTTATTTTAGATTCCATATATCATTGAGCCTATTGTTTAGTTTGTGGTTTAGTCTATTTAACGTGTGAAAAAGAAACTAATTCTTGCTATAAAACTAACTTGAACTTCTTTGTATTAAGTTCTAGAACTCCTAGAAAAATGAATCCTAGAAAATCTAAGATGATAATTTTCCTGTTTTTCTTTTAGTATTTGCCTTGTAAAACATTGTGGCTAATTGCCGTAATGCTTTGTTAAGAGTGTTGCTTGAAAGCACTAATTTCTAGAACTTTTGAATTTCTGGGATAATGTGTGATCTAAGAGGCTTGTTTGTGTGCCACCTTTGAAGTGTCTTAAACTATTCTTTCTGTAGATCAGCAAAGTAATAGTTCACTGAATTATATAAACTACACCTGTAAAGTAAATTTTACAAAGTAAAACTCTTCAGAGTCCTTCTCTTTTTGAAAAATAATTATTTAATTGCTACTCTATTTACTTCTTTATGGCTCTTTTCATTTTACAAAGGCGTATGTTCTTATCTGCTATCCCATTACATACAACTCCGTAAGGGAGTATCATTCCATTTTATGGAAGAGAAGCATGAAGCTCTGGGTATGACTTGATCTGCCCACAGTCACACAAGGTTTTGAACCTAGGCCTCATGGCTCAAGTTCTAGAGTTCTTTTCACCATGCTAGAGTGCAGGGCTGTTTCTCACTAGCCATCTCAGTGGAGGCAGCGCTGAATAGCATCGAATCACACAGTACAAAGGATGGCCCGTTTCCTCCTCTCTGCAGGTCCTTGTGATACTCTTAGGTAGGCCAGCTGGAGTTGAGAGAAGTAGTTCTCTCACACCACCCTGACATTGCATTCTGTGCTCATATTTAACAAGGAGAGCTGGTCTCAGACCCAGAGTCTTCATCAGAGGATGATATTTTTAGCAAAAATTTAGCAGCATTGGTTACTATCATTGTATTACTTGAGTTACTTTTTACTTATGAAAAAGGATACACATAAGTTTTTCAGAACAATTGGGCCATTATTCTAAGCAAAGTAACTCGGGAATGGAAAACCAAACATTGTATGTTCTCTCTCCTAAGTGGGAGCTAGCTCTGAGTATGCAGAGGCATAAGAATAATACAGTGGACTTTGGGGACTTGGGGGAAAGGGTGGGAGATGGTGAGGGACAAAAGACTACAAATTGGGTACAGTGTTTACTGCTCGGGTGGTAGGTGCACCAAAATCTCACAAATCATCACTAAAGAACTTACTCATCTGACCAAATAGCACCTGTTCCCCAAAAACCTATGGAAATAAAAAAATTAAAACATGAGTCACTTTGAAAACCCTGTTAGGCAAGTAATGTTCACTTTGGACAGGGAGATGGCAAAAGGCATGAGGGTTGCATATGAATGACTGATGTCTGAGAGCATCATCCTGTCCCATGTATATATAAAGCCCTGGAGGCTGTAAGGGAGGTTTCAGATTTTTATTATATTTTTCAAAGACTCCTGTTATAGCTGTGTCTTAATGTATGGTGGGGAAGGTGAAAGAAGGATTCTACTGAGTTAGGAAATCAGTGGGGCATTTTGTGGATGTCCTGCTGCTGGGAATATGCAGTGGCTCTTCTTTGAGTACCACATGGTTATTCCTAATTTTAAAATGTTATCACAAAGATACAATCTTCGAGTTGTTCCATTTCAGTGTGGAGAAGCAACATAAGCAGGCATATGGCCATAATTTGGCTGACTGGTCATATAGTTCCCTCTTTAACCCCCCCACTTACTCTCCCCCAGTGCTGTCTTTGGCGACTTCACACAGGCGCTGTGTCTCCTCAGGGCGCTGTCTTACGTGGGTGGCAGGGTAGGGTAGGCTAGCCATCTGTTATTTTGCCCTCTTTTTCCAACCTTCTTGCTCATAGTAGCAGGTTCCGTTGAAGTGATTGGCTGAAGTCCAGGGAGTGGGGGAGCCATGTGACTTTATCTCAGCTACATGCCTATCTACTGTCTTTAGCATCAGTATAGCAACTGAGTAATATTTTTTGAATGCCCTATTTCACAGATTATTGCCTTTATACGTACAAATCTTATGATGCAAAATGGATTCATTTACAAATTGTGGTGTTAGCTTGTTAAAGGATTTAGTTCATAATTCCCATAAATTTAGCCTAGAAAAGCATTTTTTAATTAAAACTCTAAATTCCAGTGGTGAAAATGGGCTTATTTGATTCAAATATGTGCTAAAGATTTTTAAAGCCCGCAAGCTTCAAGGTTTAGTTTCCCATCTCAACAGATGGAATTAACACAAACATAACAAAGTTAACATCATGGTTGTTTGCATTATTAATCTTCAAATGCATGGCATTCTGCTACCTTGCTAGCCAGGTTTGCACGAATCCTTTCATTGCAACATATGTCAACAGAAATGTGCTTCCATCTGCTGCCGGATAGCTTGATGCCTGATATTCCGAGACAAGGCCCAGCACAATGAGTACCTCTGTGAGTAATTACAGGTGTGTGGTGAGGAGCCTAGGGCATTAATCAGAGGCTTAATTATGAAAAAGGTGGATCTTTTGTTCCACTCTTGGATCCTGAGTTTACCACACACTTTCTAAACTGTAGCATCCATCTGCTCGGTCCCTTAGAATGTTTGCCTTGACTGATACGGACCTTAAAGTGTATCAAAGGACGTGATTAAAGTAGGCTTAAACATTAACCTGGAAGAAGCGTGGTTCATGGATTTTTTCCCTTCCTTCCTTCCTTTTTTACTTATCTATCTATCTGTTTATTTCTGGTGTAGGAAAAAAGTCTGCTGAAATGCTAAAACTTTGAATTAGTACTTGCTAAACTATTTACTATATGTGAACTCTACTGAATTAAGCATTATACAGTAATTTTAAGAATGTAAAGGTCAAGATTTGTAGAAACTAAGACCCATGTAAGGAAAAAAAGTCTTAGGAAAAATGGTTTGTGAACATATACAAATTTTTTTAGGAAGATAAGTTGTTAAATAAAGTTATTTTTATTATGACAGACTTAACATGTTAGAATTTAGCATGTAACTACTGCTTTGCTCTAATGTGATACTGATAGAATTAAATCAGGATTATTTTTAAGGATTTTTAAGATAACCACACTGAAATCTAAGAAAAGAAACTAGGATTTTGTGTGTGTGTGTGTGTGTGTGTGTGTGTGTGTGTGTGTGTGTGTGTTTTTGCTTCTTACTCTTATATTGAGACTATAATAAGTTGTGAAACTATAAGTCACGTAACTATATAGTCATGTAACATTTTAGTCAGTGGCAAACCACATATATGATGGTGGTCCTATAAGATTATAGTGCTGTATTTTTACTGAACCTTTTCTGTGTCTAGATGTGGTTTGATATGCAGATAATTTCCATTGTGTTACAATTGCCTGTACTATTCGGTATAGTAACATGTTGTGCACATTTTTAGCCTGGATGTGTAGTAGGCATCTATCATCTAGGTTTGCGTAAGTCACTCTACGATGTTCACAAGATGATGAAATTGCCTAACAGCACATTTCTTAGAATGTATCCTCGTCATAAAGTGACACGACTGTACTTCAGTGTGTGTTTTGATTAATGTACATGGCCAACAGCTGCATAAGTTTGTGATTTGTGGTTTTCTTACAAATTCCTGTTACACACACACACACACACACACACACACACACACACACTTGCACAGATGGCTTCAGAGATGTGGCCTGGCCATGGATGGCATGAATGCTGTCCAGTGGTGGACCCCTGATCTGCCACAGGCAAGAATTAGATATCTGCTTCAGACCAGAGCCGGGGGTGAGGGGCATCCAGCCATCAGTGAGAGGCCATCACAGACACAGGAACACAAGGTGTCTAGGGCAGATGATACTCTTCACACTGCACTCTGTGCAAAAGGCCACTAGTGCACTTTGTACTTGCACCGAGATCACACATATATTCAGAACCATGCTGATTCCCTGACCTTAGCATTTCACTCATTACAACATTACCTTCACACACTGCATATTCCCATTTCTTTTTTTTTTTTTTTTTTTGAGACGGAGTCTCGCTCTGTCTCCCGGGCTGGAGTTGCAGTGGCCGGATCTCAGCTCACTGCAAGCTCCGCCTCCCGGGTTCACGCCATTCTCCTGCCTCAGCCTCCCGAGTAGCTAGGACTACAGGCGCCGCCACCTCGCCCGGCTAGTTTTTTGTATTTTTTTAGTAGAGACGGGGTTTCACCATGTTCACCAGGTTGGTCTCGATCTCCTGACCTCGTGATCCACCCGTCTCGGCCTCCCAAAGTGCTGGGATTACAGGCTTGAGCCACCGCGCCCGGCCATATTCCCATTTCTTAACACATAAAACTATCTGAAGAGTGAAATTGTCCATCTCGTTGCCTACTTTAAGATATTTTAATGTAACTGTGTGCTTTAACTGTGGCAAATTGAAAGCTAAAGACAGGACATCTGTTTTGTTTTAGTGATAGATATTTGAGGGTTTTAATTGCATATTTACCTCGTTACTCCTGTAGCTTGTCCAAGGAGCCTACCTTTACATGGAAGACAGAAGAAATGTCTAGTCTCAGAGTCATGGTTTAGATTTTGCATAATTCATCTTACAACTTGGTGTCTCCAATCTCTCACCTTTAAAATGGGTACAATAACCCTTGGAGTAGCTCAGTTTCCAATATCTCTTTCATTGAAAATTTTCTGTGATCTGTGCTGTCTTAGATTATTATACAGTGGTCATATGTACCACTACAAACACTACTTTGGAATTTTGTGTTTGAACATTACAATTGTGTTTTCTTATCTTCCCTTTTAGGATATCTTAAACACCATCATAAGGCACTGTCCACCCCGCTTTTTCTCCCTGGGTTTTCCTGGCTTCTCAATGCTGGTGGGGGACTTCATCACAGCCGCTGCCAGGGTCCTTAGCACAGACATGTTGACGGTGAGTATGACAATGCTCAGCATCCCAGCTCCCAAGAGGCTTCACAATCGCTAACAAGGTTCAGATTTCTCCACTCTTAACAGGTGTTGACTCATTAGTGCAATGTGAAACTGGGCTCTCAGGGTAGATACCCTGGCAGCTGATGTGTGAAATTGTAGGATAAGATGACACACTGGTATTGGAAAGGCGTTTCATCAAAAGGCCAAAGTGTGAGAAATCATATCCTCACTAATATTTCAGCACATTTACACAGTCGGAAGCAGGACTTGTCTCTTAGAATATTATTAGCATTTTCCAGTAAATGTTGGCACAGACATAAATGTCTAAAATAGAGAGTTTTAAAATGTACATTAGCAGTATGATTTTTTAAAATTAAGTCTTGGTTATTATAAGTCTCATAGAAAATGTTTTCTTAAAATGTTAGAACACTAAAATCTTAACTAGAAGTGAATATGTATTCTCTTAATAACATGCCAGAATACCTTGGCAGAATTTTTGTAATAAAAAATTGGAAGTGGACTTAATGATCAGTAAGGGCTGCAGAAAAATTTATTTTTACTCTCTACATTTACCTTTACTACTAAGACAGTATCTTTTTCTTTTCTTTTCTTTTTTTGTTGTTGTTTTTCTTTTTTTTTTTTGAGACGGAGTCTCACGCTGTTGCCCAGGCTGGAGTGCAGTGGCGCGATCTCGGCTCACTGCAAGCTCCGCCTCCTGGGTTCACGCCATTCTCCTGCCTCAGCCTCCTGAGTAGCTAGGACTACAGGCGCCCTCCACCGCGCCTGGCTAATTTTTTGTATTTTTAGTAGAGACGGGGTTTCACTGTGGTCTCGATCTCCTGACCTTGTGATCCGCCCGCCTCGGCCTCCCAAAGTGCTGGGATTACAGGCTTGAGCCACCACGCCCGGCTGTTGTTGTTTTTCAAGAGACAGGGTCCCATTCATTCTCCACCCAGGCTGAAGCGCAGTGGTGCTATCATGCCTAGATCACTGTAACCTCAAACTCCTGAGGTCAAGTGATCCTCCCACCTCAGCCTCCTGAGTAGTTAGGACTGCAGATACACACCACCATGCCCGGCTGATTTTTAAATTTTTTGTAGAGATTGGAGTCCCTCCATGTTTCCCGGATTGGTCTCAAACTCCTAGCCTTAAATGATCCTCCTGCCTCAGCCTCTAAAATGTTAAGATTACAGGTGTGAGCCACTGCACATGGCCAAAGCAATATCTTAATGCCTTTTTGAGAGAATACTGTTATACATTTAAAATGAAAGGACCTTTTCCATTTGTGCTCTTTAAGCTGTTACATATTCAGAGTTATTTTTGCCTCTTCAAATGGTATAAATAAAATTAGCTTTACTATTTGCTACGCATTGGTATCGAAATCAGTGTGGCCATCCAACAACCTAAAGCTTGTTTGATATGTGATTACTTTTTCACTTTACTTATTTCTTCTTTTCAGGGTAAATTCAAACTTCAAGCCCTTGGTTTTAAATTAAACTGTTTAAAAATACTTCCTGTAGCTGGTATTTCATGTTGGTGCTTTCACACACTAACTTTTTCTTATAAAGATAAATTAGAAAACAAAGAGAAGTGAAAAGAGACAGGAGCAAAAGGGAAGAAAGGTAAAAGAGAAGAAGAGGCCAGGCATGGTGGCGTAAGTATAGTTACAGCTATAGGAGACTCAGGAAGCCGAGGTGGGAGAATCACTTGAGATCAGGAGTTTGAGTTCAGCCTGGAATCGCCACACTGTCTTCCACTATGGTTGAACTAATTAACACTCCCACCAACAGTGTAAAAGTGTTCCTATTTCTCCACATCCTCTCCAGCATCTATTGTTTCCTGACTTTTTTTTTTTCTTTTGAGACAGAGTCTTGCTCTGTCACCCAGTAGCTGGGACAACAGGCACCTTCCACCACACCCAGCTAAGTTTTGGTATTTTTAGTAGAGACAGGGTTTCACCGTGTTAGCCAGGATGGTCTCAATCTCCTGACCTCGTGATCCACCCGCCTGGGCCTCCCAAAGTGCTGGGATAACAAGCATGAGCCACCATGCCCGGCCTATTGTCTCCTGACTTTTTAATGCTTCTAACTGGTGTGAGGTGGTATCTCATTGTGGTTTTTTTGATTTGCATTTCTCTAATGACCAGTGATGATGAGCTTTTTTTCATGTTTGTTGGCCACATAAATGTTTTCATTTGAGAAATATCTGTTCATAATCTTCACCAATTTTCTGACGGGGTTGTTTTTTTTTTTCTTACAAATTTGTTTAAGTTCCTGCCAGGCTCGGTAGCTCATGCCTGTAATCTCAACACTTTAGGAAGCTGAGGCAGGCAGATCATGAGGTCAAGAGATTGAGACCATCCCGGTTAACACAGTGAAACCCCGTCTCTAATAAAATTTAAAAACATTAGCTGGGTGTAGTGGCACACGCCTGTAGTCCCAGCTATATTCAGGAGGCTGAGGCAGGAGAATCGCTTGAACCTGGGAGGCAGAGATTGCAGCGAGCCGAGATCGCGCCACTGCACTCCAGCCTGGGTGACAGAGCGCGACTCCCTCTAAAAAAAAATGCTTTAAGTTCCTTGTAGATTCTGGATATTAGCCCTTTGATGGTTAGATTGCAAAATTTTTCTCCCATTCTGTAGGTTTTCTCTTCACTCTGATGATAGTTTCTTTTGCTGTGCAGAAGCTCTTTAATTTAATTAGGTCCCATTTGTCAATTTTGGCTTTTGTTGCAGTTGCTTTTTGTGTTTAGGTCATGAAGTCTTTACCAATGCCTATGTCCTGAATGATATTGCCTAGGTTTTTTTCTAGGGTTTTTATGGTTTTAGGTTTTATGTTTAAATCTTCAATACATCTTGAGTTAATTTTTGTATAAGGTGTAAGGAAGGAGTCCAGTTTCAGTTTTCTGCATATGGCTAGCCAGTTTTCCCAACACCATTTATTAAATAGGGAATCCTTTCCCCATTGCTTGTTTTTGTCAGATTTGTCAAAGATCAGATGGTTTTAGATGTGTAGTGTTATTTCTGAGGCCTCTGTTTTGTTCCATTGGTCTATATGTCTGTTTTGGTACCAGTGCCATGCTGTTCTGGTTACTGTATCCTTGTACTAGAGTTTGAAGTCAGGTATCGTGATGCCTCCAGCTTTGTTCTTTTTGGTTAGGATTGTCTTGGCTATGTGGGCTCGTTTTTGGTTCCATATGAAATTTAAAGTAGTTTTTTCTAATTCTGTGAGGAAAGTCAATGGTACCTTGATGGGAATAGTATTGAATCTATAAATTACTTTGGGCAGTGTGGCCATTTTCATGATATTGATTCTTCCTATCCTTGAGCATGGAGTGTTTTTCCATTTGTTTGTGTCCTCTCTTATTTCCTTGAGCAGTTCACATCCCTTGTAAATTGTATTCCTAGGTGTTTTATTCTCTTTGTAGCAGTTGTAAATGGGAGTTCACTCATGATTTGGCTCTCTGCTTGTCTATTATTGGTGTATAGGAATGCTCGTGATTTTTGCACATTGATTTTGTATCCTGAGACTTTGCTGAAGTTTCTTATCAGCTTAAGGAGTTTTTGGGCTGAGAAGATGGGGTTTTCTAAATATACAATCATGTTATCTGCAAACAGATAATTTGACTTCCTCTCTTCCTATTTGAATATGCTTTGATTCTTTCTCTTGCCTGATTGCCCTTAAAGTAGCCTTACAGACATACATTTGGCTAATAGTACAGTAGCCCCATTTTATCCTCAGTTTCACTTTCTGATATCAGTTACCACAGTTAGTGGTGTCCAAAAATATTAAATGGAAGGTTCTAGAAATAATTCAGAGTTTTAAATTGCACACCATTCTGAGTAGCATGATGAAACCTTGAGCTGTCCTGGCCCATCTTGTCCGGGACATGGATCATTGCTTTGTCCAGTGGATCCACGTGGTATCTGCTACGCACCCATTAGTCACTTAGTGGCCATATCTGTTACCAGGTGGACTGCTGTGATATCACAGTCCTTGTGTTCAGGTAATCTTTATTTTACATAATAGCCCCAAAGCGCAGGAGTAGTGATGCTGTCATATTGTTATTATTGTTCTATTTCGTTATTAGCTGTTATTGCTAATCTCTTACTGTGCTTAATTTATAAATTAAAATTTTTTCAAAGATATGTATGTATTGCAAAAACAATAGTATATATAGGGTTTGGTACTATCCACAGTTTCAGTCATCCACTGAGGGGTCTTAGAATGTATCCCCTTTAAAAAAGAGGGAACTGCTGTATATGAAAAATGCTCAAGATCACCAGGGAAATGCAAATTAAGATCACAATGAGATAATTACCTCCCTGTTAGGATGGCTTTCACCAAAAAGACAAAAGATAAGTGTTGGCAAGGATGTGGAGGAAAGAGAACTCTTGTACACGTTAAAAAAAAAATTCTCCTTTTATTTGAATTCATTATATATTGCCTAGATTGCAATATATAATGTCCATTTATTGCTCCATTCCCTCTGTGATCACCACTTACCAAAACAGTGATTCTTCCTTATTTGAGGCCTCTGACAGAAAAAACTAGGATGAGATTTGACATCACAACCAACACATCCCCAAAGACACAAGTTAAAAACCTATTGATAGGGATCAATATGTATATTAAAACAATATGTATATCAAAATATTACGTTGTATATACTTTAAATATATAATTTTTTTTTTTTTAAGGTGGAGTCTCACTCTTTTGCCCAGGCTGGAGTGCAGTGGCACAATCTCGGCTCACTGCAACCTCCGCCTCCTGGGTTCAAGCAATTATCCTGCCTCAGCCTCCTGTGTAGCTGGGATTACAGGTGCCCGCCACCAGGCCAAGCTAATTTTTATATTTTTAGTAGAGATGGGGTTTTACCATGTTGGTCAGGCTGGTCTCGAACCCCTGACCTCCTGATCCACCCACCTCGGCCTCCCAAAGTGCTGGGATTACAGGTGTGAGCCACCACGCCCGGCCCATAAATTTTTATTAATTATACTTTAGTAAAGCTGGAAAGAAAGAATCAACACAATAGAGACTACTCAAATCAAAGATGGTATAAAGATAAATGTAAAGGTCAAATTCACATAAAAAAGTGTTGCCAAGGTAGGAAAATAAATAACCAAGAAATAACCAGAACCTGGAAAAACACAAACTAGAAAATGTGGAGGGAAGAAAGTACTGAAATATAAACCAGGAATGTGCTTCAAAAAATTCAGAAAGGATGAAATACAAAACCAGCTTGCAATAAAGAAAAAAGTGTTATGTTCTTTGAAACTACAATAAAAGAGACATGAGTGCCTTATCTTTTAAGCCTTTTAAAGGCATCGAATTTGCTTGGTCTTTAACACATATATCAATGTTACATAATATTATATACATTTTTCTTTACTATCTGCCTGAGGTATGATAGTAGGAATAAATGTTACAGCCATGAATTGCTTTTTAATTCTGTTTTCAAATATTGCACATGAGTGTTTGGGTTAGTAAATGGTTGGGTACTGGGTATGCTAATCATACCATTTTTTCTACACATTTTCATCCCCTTGTACACTTTCGGTGGGAAGGTAAATTGGTACAGCCATTATGGAAAACAGTATGGAGGTTTCTCAGAAAGTTGAAAATAGAACTACCATATGACCCAGCAATCCCACTTCTGGGTATATATCCAAAGGAATTGAAATCAGTATGTTGAAGAAATATCTGCACTCTCATGTTCAGTGTAGCAGCATTCACAATAGCCGAGATATGAAAGCAACTTAAATGTCTATTGACAGATGAATGGATAAAGGAAATGTACATATCTCCAGTGGAATATTATTCAGCCTTCAAAAAACAAAGGAAATTCTGTTGTTTGCAACAGCTTGAATGAACCATTTTTCCAAATGAAAGAAGCCAAACTCAGAAAGACAAATACTGTGTGGTGTCACTTATATGTGGAATCTAAAAAAGTCCAACTCCTAGAAGCAGAGAGTAGAATGGTGGTTCCCAGGGGCTGTGGTTGGGGTGGGGGGAGATGGGGTGATGTTTCTCAGTGGTCAAAAGTTTCAGTTATGCCGAATGAATGAGTTCTGGAGATCTCAGTGTGGTCACTATAGTTAATAATACTATATTATAAACTTGAAATTTTCTAAGAGAGTAGATCTTAAATGTTCACAACTCACGCATAAAGGAACTAACTATATGAGGTGATATATTAATTCACTTGTTTGTGGTAATCATTTCACTATGTATATGTATATGTATATCAAAATATTATGTTGTATATACTTTAAATATATAAATTTTTATTCATTATACTTTAGTAAAGTTGAAAAAAAGAATCAACACAAAATTAATAAAGTAGCCTTCCAAAATGTTTTTTTAAAAGAGAGAGAATATGAATGAGAATGTGAATCTAAGAGTTACATGAAGGAACCACACTCTGAGTGTTAGTACTTTCTTGTTTAAACTTGAGGTTAAAATTGTAGAGGAACTGATGAAAGGTGTTTGGGCTGGAGCATACTTGCTCAGTCAGAATTTTCAGTTAGCACAAGGTAATTACCAGTTTGAAGTACCCCTGCTAGGTAGGTCTGCCCCACTGAGGCAGTAGGGGAGGGAGATGCACAGATGGCTTGCCCAAGTCACCAAGAGATGAGGAGAAGCTTGTGCGCAGCAACATTATTTGTAACGGCCAAAACCTAGAGCCAATCCAAATGCCCATCAGCAATAGAAACAGATAAATTATGGTGTGTACATAAGATGGATTATTATATACAATGAAAACACAGGATCGGTTACATAACATAATGAATGAAAGAAGTCAGACACAAAAGAACATATACTCTAATTTCATTTATTTAATTGAAAAACCAGACACAACCAATCTGTGGTGTTACAGCAGAATGCGGTTACTTTGGGGGAGGGGAGGCTATCATGGGAGGGGCACAAAGAGGACTTCTGTGGGTTGGTAATGATATTCTTCCTGTTGTCTGTCTCTACGTCCTCAGGGCTCCGACCTCTGTCATCACTTCTCTCTCTGTGCACTCCACAAAGACGCATGCATTCAGTTCCTCTGAACACATCTGAGTTGTCATCCCAGACTTTTCTCTCCTAACCTCAGGACAAGCATTTCAAAAAGTCTTCTTCAGAACAGTAATCTCCCCAGATACTCTGGGGGAAAGGGAAGGAAGAAAGCCAGGTTCATAGTCAAGTAATTTTGGGAAATACACTTCTTCACTTGGAAATTCACAGCGTACAGTAACACGTTAAACGCTTCTATTTAATTGTGCTTAGACAAATGTCTCTGCAACGTCTTTTTCCTGGGAGTCTTTATTTTTGCCCTTTCACAGTTGCTGTGGCCCTAGTGGAACATACTTTGGAGACAACTGCTTCTGACCCTTTCAGCCTCCCGTCTCATGGGCACCTGCCTCTTCCCTACTCAGCTGGCTCCCTCACCCACCACCAGCCTGCCTGATTTCTACTCCCCTCTGTGGCCCTTAGCAGCAGTTTGTTTTAGGTTTCTTAAACATCCTGAGCAGAACCAGTCCTTGCCTCATCCCATAGAATAGCTCTGCCGCGCTTTATATTGCCTTTTATTTACCTGTGTACTTACGGGAACCAAGCTAGGTAAAAAATGAAGGACTGGGCTCCCGTGCTATGTTGCTCTCCTAGCAGGTGCTTCACTGAATTGTGTATAGCTGTTATTTGCCTCTCCTCCCCTACCTCACATACCGTGCCTCATCTCTCTGAGAGAGTAAAACTCTCTAATTTTATAGCCTAAGTGCTTAACTATAGGCTCAGTCTGGACCTGGGGCTAGATGGCCTCAGTTCAAATCCAGGGTGATCACTTAGGAGCCATATGGCATTGAAAAGCTACTTAACTTCTTTGAGTGTCAGTTTTCTCACTGGAAAATGAAAACAATAGCCTCTCCTTCATTGGCTTGGTGAGGGGACTTTATGAGGAAATGTCTGTACAGCACTTAGAAGAGTGCCTACCACAGAGTGAGAACTCCTTAAATGTGAGCTTTCATTGTTTTAATTATTACATAATAGTAGACAGATAGATGGACAGATAGGTAAGTAGACTGATGACAGACCTGTGTAATCCCCTATTCTTGGCTAACCACAGCTGCTGTTGTTGACTGAATTGAAATCTAGTGAAATGCCTTTTTTCTTTTTTTTGAGACGGAGTCTCACTCTGTTGCCTACGCTGGAGTGCAGTGGCACCATTTGGTGCAACCTCCATCTCCTGCAACCTCCATCTCCTGGGTTCAAGCAAGTCTCCTGCCTCAGCCTCCTGAGTAGCTGGGATTACAGCTGCCCACCACCACGCCTGGCTAACTGGCTAGTTTTTGTATTTTTAGTAGAGATGAGATTTCACCATGTTGGCCAGGCTGGTCTTGAACTCCTGACCTCAGGTGATCCGCCCGCCTCGGTCTCCCAAAGTGCTGGGATTACAGGTGTGAGCCACTGCACCTGGACGTGCCTTTTTAAATATATACCTAATTCTAACACTGGGCAAATAAGAGAAAAGTATCTCACTAGATATAGTGATATAGTATCTCATCATATGTTGTTTCATAAAGTAGTTCTTGGTGATAGACAGGAAATGTGATAGCTTGTCTTCTCTTTCTACCCTCTGATAGTTACCTCCATCTCTACTTCTCTATGAATTCTCCTTAATTGTTCTTAGCAGCAAAATGATACTAAGTTGATATCCTTTACCCTGCTTTGTTGAGAACATTAGCAGTAAAACAATGTAAACAGTCATGACAGAGTCATTGGCCTTTCTAATTCTGAATGAATCTGCACATCAGTTTCCACAACACTTGTTTACCTCCAAGTATAGTGATATTTTCCATTCCTTAGAAATTTGTTTTTCCGTTTGGGCAAACCTCTTTTGCTTAAATATTCACCCGGAAGAGAATAACTCGACCAAGTTTGGTATTTTTTATCTAGGATGAAGAATAAAACGTCACTTATTTAATGTTTCTAACTTACAAAAAGGGAAATGTGTGTGCTTCTCTTCCTTATGTGCAGGCGCCTCGTTCAGAGGCTGTCACTGTCCTTGGCTCTCTGGTCTGCTTTCCAAATACCTACCAGGAGATTCCTTTACTGCAGTCAGTGCCAGAAGTAAATGAGGCCATTACAGGAACTGAAGATGTCAAGGTACATAATGCATTTGACTGTATCTCAAGTTTAGCACTTTTTATAATTCTGGCTGTATGATTATCTCTTCCATTAGTATATATTAATCTGCGTATTCCTGAAATTTTGTTGTATCTTTTAAATGTTTCAGTAGGTGTTTTTAGAAGGCTATTCGTGGGCTATACATACGTTAAATTCAGAGCATATTGCAGTTAGACCTTATAGCTATAGCTAAAGCAGGTGTTTTTTGTTATACCTGTTTATTGGGCCTAGGGATCATAATTATGTAGTGAATTGCCTTTGGTAATAATTTTATTAACTTAATTAACTGCATTAGTGCATCAAGTTAATTTATAAGAAATAATGGAAGTAAGCTAAATACTCAATCACATTGTTGGCCTGATTAAATATTACTAATAATTTGAGATTCTAAATTATTTATTGGCAAATAAAAGTAAGCATTTGTTCTCTCCTCAGCTGACTTTGAGGTAAACAAAAATGCTTTTAGAATCCCAGAATCAATCAAACTATAAAACATAATTACAGTATATAATTCAATGTACAACATTTAATTCAATTAAAGTAAAAGAAAACCGAGATTTTCCTATCTGGAAGTCTCATTTGCTTTATACCAGAAGCGCTCCACTCCCACGGGCTGAATGGCTTAGGGAGGCCCTGTGGAGACTCCCATCCTCCACCACCCACTCCCCCGAGCCCAGTGTTCTTCTCGCCTCAGGCTCTCACTCATAGATGAGCTCTCTGAGCTCCCTGGTTGAACTTCAGTAGTTCCTGGCTGCCTGGAACATGGTCAGAACATGTGGGAAACCAACTATGACAAAAAGTTTTTATTTTACTTAATTTTGTGTTTTTAGCATTACCTCATAAATATTTTACTGAAGAATGCCACAGAAGAACCAAATGAATATGCAAGGTAAATGTTGAATAAGAGGTAAACTATTTTAGAATTTTAAGATACACATTTATGTGTAAGTAGTTAATGTTACAAAAGAAAACACTTATTCTTTCACATAGCTCTTATACAGACTGAAAAGTATAGGAAGAATGATGCCAGGAAGATGCTTTGCATGATTATTTAAAAAGGTATCATTATTAAGTAAAAATTGTAAAGTGCAGAAGAGTATACATAATACACTATTTTGTGTGAGAAAAAGCAAGATTACAAATATAATCATGTATCCTCTAATTAATTTTCAAGAAGAAAGAAAATGAAAATATAAACCAAATATTTATAGAAATATAAATATATAAATATAAATAGTTGGTGTATGTGTAGGGTAGTGACTCTCAACCAGTGACGATCTTTTACCCCAGGAGACATTTGGCAGTGTCTGGAAACATTTTGGCTGCTTCTGCCAGGCATCTGAGGTAGCCAGCAACCTATGACCAAGATACATGAGGTTTTCTGAGCCACTTATGTGATAAAAAGTTTCTGCCTCTCCTCCCAAGGTGAAGACCAAAGCTGGGAATGCTGATGGAGGGGAACACCTGTCTCCGATCCTCAATTTCAAACCCCATAAGGTCACCAGAAGCCCAGCTCAGCCTCTTACTCCCTCCTAGGAACGGTTCATGTTCTGCTCCCTCTGTAGCCTCATTCCAAGACAACAGCCCATCATTCCTCACTGCCTTATCAGCCATTTGATGATTTTAAGGGTTTTTTTCTCTTGTATTTTGTATAATTTCTTTGGTTATCTTCAGTAGATGGGTTAGTCCAAATTTCCTAGTCTGCTGTTACCAGAAGCTAAACTGATAATAATTTGCAAATATTAAGCTAACATTGCATTTTTGGATAACCTCAACTTGGTTTATGTGATACCAGACCTGGTTTGGCTAATATTTTGTTCAGGAAAATTGCTTTTATATTGATGGCCTGTAATATTCCTTCCCCATCCTTCGCTTATCAGGTTTAATTATAAGGTTATAAAGTCTCACAAAATGAGTTAAGTACTATTTCATTTTCTTTCACTGGAAAGAGTTTTTACAGAATTAGAATTAATATTCTTGTGTATTTAGTAGACCTTGGTGGTAAAACTACCTAGGTCTAATATTTTCTTGATGAGAAGATTAACCACTGACTCATTCTCTTCAGTGATTTTAGGACTATTAAGGTTTCCTTCTTCTTTTTTTTTTTTTTTTTTTCTTTTTTGACAGTATTGATGAACCAAACTTTTCTAGGAATTAGCCCATTTCACCTAAATTTTAAAATATACTGGTATATGAGTTATCTCTATTATATTTTATCTCTTTCACTTCTATGGTTACATCCACTTTTTAAATCTCTGACACGTTTTTTGTATCCTCTGATTTTCTGAAGTAGTCTTGCTAAAGATTTGTCAATTTTATTAGTCTTTTCAAAGACTAGCCTTTGGTCTTTGTTCAACTTCTCTGTTGTATATTTGCTTTTATTTCCCACTCTCTGCTCTTTTCTATCCTTCCTTTTGTTTTCTTTACAATCTTACCTTTAAGGTTATATATTATTTTCTTACCTTTAAGGTTATATATTTAGTATATTAATTTCTCCTTTACAGAGATAAACATTTAAGACTACATGTTTATTGCTAGTTACTACTTTGTCTGAATTCTATAGGTATCTTTTTGTTACTGATGTCTTAGTTAATTGCATTATGGATCAAAATGTCTTACAACAGTCTGAAATTGTTGAAATTTGCTTAATGACCTACTAGGTAGTCAGTTTTTGTCAATATCTCATATAAACTTGAAAAAAATGTATGCCCTGTTCTTTGTTGGGCATAGTGTTCTAGTTGTGTTTATTAAATTTTTTTAATCCTGGGCTTCAAATATTCTGTATCCTGTCTGATTTTTTTTCATCAGCTTGATCACCTTCTGGAAGAAAAATGTTATAATCTCCTGCTATTTTGGTGTGTTTATGTATTTCTCCTTATATACTGTCAAATTTTGCTTTATATATTTTGAGGCTATGTGATTAGTTACATAAAAGTTTAGAATTGTCCTATACAGTGAATCAAATATTTTATATTTTTTTAGTGACTCTTTATTTCTAAGGAGGATTTTTTTTATCTTAAAGACCACTGGTTTAGTTACTTTTAAGTAATACTTTCTATTCTTTTTAATTAACCTTTTTATATTCTTCTTTTAGATATCTTTGCAAAAACTGTATATATCCAGATTTTATAATTTTATCCCATCTGATCTTTATTTTTTAACTGAAGCTTTAGGTTCATTTTCATTTGTTATAATTACTGATCTGTTTGGATATACTTCTTTTATCATATGTTATACTTTATTTTTAATAGGAAAGAAAGATCCAATTAAAAATAAGGTACTTCTTTTATTTCTCCTTTATCTTGCCTTCATTTCCCCATCCCCTGTTTTTCTTTCTTCTTCTTTTTTTTTTTTTTTTTTTTTTTTTTTTGGATTTTTCTCCATTCTATTTATTACCTCAATTGTTTTTAAATCGTAGGCTCCCTTTCCTTCTTTTAGAGGTTATACTAGATATTTGAACACGCATACTTACCAAGCCTGCAGTTAGTCTCTCGTTACTCTCTTCCTGAACAGTGCGTGTTCCTCAGAACATAATTCCCTGATTTTGCTCCTACCTCACTGAACTTTCTCCTTTCTGTCCCCTTTGCTGACCTTTCCTCCTCTACCTAACCTCTGATGAATGTTAGAGTGACTCAGGGTTTAGGGCTGGGCCTATTCTCTGTATGACTTCCTGGGTACTCTTATTCTGATCAGCCTTTAAATACCATCTTCCCTCTGATTTATTTATCTGCCTCTTCATTGAGCCCCTTTTATACTCAGACTTATATATTAAACTGCCTACTTGACATCTCAACTTGAATGTTTTAACACAACTATAACTGCACCCTTGAGTCTGCTTCTGACCCCCCTACCCCGCCTCCGAGCTGACTGTCCCTCAGATTTCATCTCACCACATGGCCCCACCATTCCCCCAGGTTTTCAGTTAAGAAATTTAGAGAAAACCCTTGATTTCTTCTTTTTCCTACACCTACTGCATCTAAATCATAAAGTCTTGGCAATTCTTCTTCCTCTCTTTTTAGTTCAGAAAGCCAAATTTCTGTGGAGTTAAAAACAGAATAGAAATGCATATGGCATGGTCAGCTTTCTGTAAAGAGTATCTGGTCCTAGCACATTGTTTAGAGGAATTAACAGTGAAATTTATTTTGAAAGTTGTATTTAAATATACTTTAAAATAAAATATAGCATTTGTTTTATGTTTGTGGTAGGTATTGTGCATATTACTGTAAAGAAAACAATTACAAACTCCATTTTTGGCAGTTTCCTCAGATTTATGTTTTTTATTCTTCCTCAAAAATATCTTGAAACAGTAAAATGTAATAACCTATTAGTTTCAACAAAACTAGATAAGCTGGGCACAGTGGCTCACGCTTGTAATCCCAGCACTTTGGGAGGCCAAGGTGGGTGGATCACGAGGTCAGGGGTTTGAGACCAGCCTGACCAACATGGTGAAACCCTGTCTCTACTGAAAATACAAAAATTATTTTGTGGTGGTGGGCGCCTGTGGTCCCAGCTACTCGGGAGGCTGAGGCAGGAGAATTGCTGGAACCCGGGAGGTGGAGGTTGCAGTGAACTGAGATCGCACCACTGCACTCCAGCCTAGGTGACAAAGCGAGACTGTCTCAAAACAAAAACAAAAACAAATCAAAACTAAGTGGTACATGGGCTGTGACAATTAACAGAAAATATACCATTCAATTAAATATTTAAGTACTAAACCATTATCAATATTTCTATTTGTCCTGAAAATTGGCCTATTGAGGATTCTTTATCTTTCCTTTCAAGAAGACATTCTGCTAATAAATCTACAATTTTTGCTATTTTGTATAAATAGATTTAAAGTGTTTTGTTATTTGAAAATATCGAGAAAGTTTATTAAGTTTCATGAGAGTTTTCCTCTGTTTTCTTCTTTTTAAAAAGATGCATTGCTGTTTGCTCCCTTGGGGTCTGGATATGTGAAGAGCTTGCACAGTGTACAAGCCACCCTCAGGTGAAAGAGGCCATCAATGTGATAGGAGTAACTCTGAAGGTATTACCAGTTTGTGGTGCTGATTGGACATTAAGCCATATCTGAGGCATTTAACAGTTTGAGTTTGAATTAGCCCCATCTTTTTTATCCCCCAAATGATAGAAGGATTGTGATTCCCATTGCATGTGCTGCGAGGCTCCCGGGAGGGGCACCGACGGCTGCTCCCCTGCTGGCAGCTGCAGCCCAGCCACCAGTGTCTCGAGGTTCCTGGACCAGTGGCCAGATGGGTTCCTCTGGTGGCTGGGAAGCTCCTGCTGCAAAGAGGACACCTGTCACCTGTTGGTGCGAGTGACAAGAGAGTGGGGTCTCGTGCTGTGGCCTCTTCAGCAGGCCTGGGAGAGACCTCCACAGCTTCTATTTAGGCCCCTCAGTGTTTACCATCTGACTGAATCTTGGGCACTTTAAGGACATCTTTCTCTCTTTGTTCTGTTAATGAGAAGAAGAACTGCCATTCCCTGGGCACTCACACTAGGTCGGAGTAATGGCGAACTCTAAATACTTTTGTTAATCTTCAAGACAGCTCTGCAAGATAGATGTTGCAATTTCTGTTTTATACCAGAGGAAATCAAGGCCCAGAGAAATTAGGTCACAAGCCTGAGGCCACACAGGTGTAAGTGATGGAACCAGCAATAAAAGCAGATCTGTGCGGCATTAAAGACAAGCTTGAGCTTTCACATGTGCTGTTAGGCTGCCTCTAAGCCAAAGCTCAAATCCTGCTGGGTCCTTTCCTGGGTCCTGCTTGGAAATGGTGGTAATAAATAGCATTGCCATTATCACCCTTAGGGAACCAGTGAGTGCCTGGTCTCTGCCACGCGCTGTGCTGAGGGTTTTATGTAAGTTTTTAGTTCAGGGGTAAGTGTCCTCAGTTTACTGGTGGAGAAACAGGTGCAGGAGCATTCAAGGCCCTAGAATGACCACCTCACTGAACCAAAGTTCAACCCCTGAACCATCCATCCACCTAACACCAGCATTCAGGCTGCTGCGTGCCCTTCTGTGCTGCTGCCACACGCAGCTATAATAGCAACGGCACTTACAGCTGACGCCTGGGACAGTCGCCATCAGGCCAGCAACAGTCGCTGTTCCACCCTTTGTGTATTATCTGCTTCTGCGCATAGGATGACCAGCCAGTGCTGTCTCCCACCCTTGGCTTGGCGTCTGGCCCCTGCCTGACCAAACTCAATGCCTCCTGTTCCCCAAGTACACCCTCTGACCACCCCCATTGCTTCATCCTCCCCCATTTCTCCTCCACAACACCTGGGAGTGGAGGTGGGGGTGGTTGTTGTATTATGGGAGCTGGAAAAACACTTGCTGCTGATCCCTGTGATGAGGAATGGACAAATTATCCAACCACAGTATCACAGAAGAGTGCCCCTCCAGCCAGAGCAGGGTGCTGACCGCTGACCTTTGTCAGCAGATTTAATCCTCAGAGCTGCCCTGTGAGGGGAAGTGTCAGTGCCACCTCCACTTCACAAATGAGGTGGATGAGCTGACTAGGGACCAAAGGAGCTTGCCAAAGCCAAACCCAGAACACTCTGGCCACATGTGTGGAGTTTTGCACAACTGAGGTGTGTAGGACACCTCCTGACTCCCAAAGCCTTGGAGAAATATTTACATATAATTTATTAAAGTGAAAACAAGTTGGCTATAAATTGTATATCAATGTAGATCCCAATTCATTTTTAAATACCCTTTTTCAATTCTAAGATCTGTTTTTAAATTTTTAATTTTTCTTAAATCTAGAGGTATATAGTTAATGTAAGGCGGTTCCCCCATCTCTATTCCTTCCATGGAAAAACTATTAATAACTCAGTGGTGTGTTAGATTGAAGGAGATAGACACACACAGACACACAGAGTCATGCATCACATAGTGATGGGGATACATTCTAAGAAAGTGTCACTAGGTGATTGCATTTTTGTGTGAATATCATTAAGAGTATTACAGAAACCTGGATGGTTTCTGGACTTTGTGGGATGGCTTGTTGCTCTGAGGTTATAAACCTATACAGCACACTACTGTACTGAATACTGTAGGAACTGAATATTGAATTGGAACACAATTGTGAGTACTTGGGTCTCTAAACATGTCTGGACATAGAAAAGGTACAGTAAAAATATGGCACTATAAGCTTATGGGACTAGTGTTATATCTGCAGTGCTTACCAAATGTTTCCAAAAACATTGTTAGGAGGTACATGACTGTATATGTGTATCTCTGTATAATACAGAAAAGAGATAGAAAATGCTAACAGAGTAGAAGGATAGATAATCTTTCTGCAACTTTTCATAATTTGGGGGGAAAATATAAGATACCAGAAAAACAATGTGGTTACCACATACTGAGCTCTTCCTCTGTCCGCTATCCCAGCACAGCATAGAGACTGTCCTGCTGAATCCTCCCGCCTCTGGATAGCAGTAAAAGGGAAGAGGACTGAGGAACGTCAAAGAACTGGCTCCAGCTTGAATTGCTAAGAAAGCAGAGGGATCAGGATGCAGCCAAGTTGTTGGGTCTTTAACCATTATTAATAACAGGAAACTCATTGACTTAAGTCCTGGTCTCTGAGGACACCTCCCTCCCCACTTCCCTCTTCCCCTGCCTCCCTCCAGTTCCCATGTTGCTGTGGCAACTGGGTTGTTTTACCTAAGGACATAGCACATAAATCAAAGAACTGAGGACTGGAAGGGAAAGAGTTGCTACAAGGAACAAGAAGAACAGCCACCACTATGAGAACAGGGGATTCTAGGAGGCTTTGGGGTTCTGCCAGGAGGGAGAGACATGGAGAAAGAGGAGGCAGTGGGGTCATCGGCCCCACCGCCAGCTGAGCCTCCGCCTGCTTTTTGGGTAGCGGAGAGTGCAAGCCCTGGCAGGGCTTCCTGCTTTACGGGCTCCACGTAAAGCCAGTGCCACCTCTCTTGTAAGAACCCTTCAGAAATGCCCTGCAAAGGTGACCTAGGTGTGCCCTTGAATGTGCAGAGCATTCCACTCAGCGAGGCCTTGCTTGGCTGGTTTGTTTATGGTGGGCATGGGGTGGTTGGGGGAGGTGGTTCTAAGCCATAGCCATACTCACCAACTCTTGTGAGCTGTCCAGCCCTGCTCCTTTTCCCACCCCGTCTTCTGAGACATCACTGACTTTCCTCCTTCTCCTTACCCCATTGTTGTTTCTGGCTTTGAGTCCTGCCAGCTGTACTTCCTTAATGCCCATTGAATGCCCATGGTCTGTCCCACCCACTACCCAAGTCCATCCCTCACACAGCTTACCCTGCCAATATGGAGCCTCCTGATCGGAGTCACCAGTCCTAGACTGGCCCCCAAAGATCACTATTCATACCACTGTCAGCGGGATATGTCCACACACAGGCTGACCAGTACAGCCCACAGGCTGGAGCGCTCATCATGGCTCTCTGTCGGTATTCTGTGACTGTATGCTGGAGAAGTGAGAGAGCAAATGAATGGCTTATTTCATCTCCACCATTCCCCACTCCTTCATTACATGTCAGTAACACCACCCTGCTTGCAGCCCCCTGTATCTGACCGACCTTTCCTACCTTGGTGCCTGGGCCCTGCCACCCATGCCTGGAAGGAGACCCCACATCCCCCCTGCGTTCTCCCAGGAGCAGCTTAGCTCTCCTCTCCTTCCACGTTGCCGTCTCTCTGCCTGTTTTCCCCCAAGCCCCATGTCCCATTACTCTCTGCCCATAGCTTTTTTGTCTTGTCGGTCAGCTCTCAGAATTTCCCTTATCTGTTTCCAGCTTCTTGAGTTCAGAGCTTTGCCAGCCTTATCTTTCCACCTGGTGACTCTACCACTGTGGTGCAGCAGCAGCACACACAGTGCCCGCTCATGTTCTCCCACTCCCTCCGAGTTTCATCTTCACCTTAGGCACACCACGCACATCCTTAAGGGGGGCATGCTAGGCATTAAAGATATAGTGGTGAACAATATATGCAGACAAAAAAAAAAAAAAAAAAAAAAAAAAAAAAAAAAAAAAAACAAAAAAAAAAAAAAAAAAAAAAAAAAAAAAAAAGAAATAACAGACAAAAAGGTCAGCTCTGATAGCCTGTAATGCCATGAAGGAGATCTAATAGGGGAATAGGATGAAGCTGAAGAGCTGAGGGGGTGGGCCACCACCCAGCTCTCGGGGCAGTGTGGTGGCCTGAGGGAGGAGATGACATTTTGTGCCATAATTTGAAAGATATAACAACGCAAGCCACATGCAGACCTAGGGATTAAGTGTTCCAAGCAAAGTTTAGAAGGAGCAGGTGCAAAGGCCATGGGGCCAAAGCAAGCCAGAGTGTTTGAAAGATGGAACAAGGCTGGTGGAAATTGTATCGTCTGGGATGTGGGGTCTCTGTGGCCAGGGAAGGCTGTGAAGAGCCCCTGAGTGCAACTACTACAGCCCTGGGTTTAGCTAGTGCCTCTCAGGTAGGGGTAGTCAGTAACTGTTTATTCTGTAGAATTAAAAACCTTTCCCTTTCTTCTTCCTTATTCTATACATTTGTCACTGAGGCACTGAACATTGATGATGGTCTGCTTCATGTGGCTTAGAGTGAGGTGTCCCTACACCAGGGTCAGTGACGAATTTTTCCTGCCGTACATAATGAGTTATGGATAATGGTATAGCCCCATGTTCTGGCCAGGGAGAAGAGCAGAGGGTGCCCTTGTCCCTTCTATGCTCTCCCAGCATGAAAAAGTAAGACCCTTAAGGTGCTGCCCTTAGACATGGTACGTCACAATAAATGGAAGCATCCAGACCTTGGTGATGAGTTGAGATGCATGCCAGCCTCAGGAAACGTACTCAAAATAATTGAGTATACCATAATTCCTTCGTTATCTTCTCCTATACTCTAACTTTACACATTCTTAATATGTTATACATGTAGGTCAAGTTTTATTTCATAGGATAGAAAGCCATTTAATCAATCCCTGTTTCTCCATATGTAAAATGAAAATAACATCTACCTTGCAGAGCTGTCAGTGAAGATTTATCAATGAGAGAATGAGTAAAATCCTTGTAAAAGGTTCAGCATATGGGGATATGTTTTAATTTCCTCTATTTGTCAAAAATATGATTTCTGTGAGCTGAATAAGAAATTTGAAATTATGGTTTTAATTTCCAAATGAGTAAATGAAAGCTTCTTGTTCCTGTAGAACGCTATGTAAATTAACACAATGAGGCTAGAGAAGAGGCAGTTTTAAAATGGTGATGTGACGATGTCTAAACTCTCTGGTAGTAAGACATATTTTTCATCAATTTGAGGCAAAACAGATAAATGTAATCTATAAGGAACTGAGAGGAAGTAACTATTTTGTCCTTAAGAATGATGTACCTGTTAAGTTATGTGTCTGCTTTGGGATTTGGTTTCCTTTTATAGTTTCCCAACAAAATCGTGGCCCAGGTAGCTTGCGATGTGCTTCAGTTGCTGGTTTCCTACTGGGAGAAACTTCAGATGTTTGAAACCTCTCTGCCTCGGAAAATGGCAGAAGTAAGTCTTTTTTTTCTGGAATACTAAAACATAAGCATTTTCTTTTTATTGTATTTGATATTTAATTAATTATAAATGTTCAAATAATTGTTAGAGAACCGACTATTAAATTGCCACAAGTCACTCGTTTTAAGATTAAGTTAGACTGGTTCTTCTCAGCTGTGATTTCAGGCACTATGTAAAGAAGCCAGCAGTGTTCCAGACAGAGGCTTATACTTGGGGAGTTTGAAAGGCAGGCACGACCACAACAAAGAAACCTTTTGTAGATTGGGCTTCATTCATCAAGAGCAATTTGGATGGTGCCAACAAGGAGTAGGCAGCTGGTTATGATGCCCTCCGTGAGGGGTGGAGGGGGCGGCTGTTGTGTAAAACAGAAGTCTCTCCCAGACTAAAGCCCTGGACCCCACTTTCTGCCCTAGCAGGATTACTGGCCGTAATGAGATTGCTACCATGATAACCTCTGTGTGGGTAACTGGTGGGAGAGAGGGGTGGAAGGAATAGGAAGAATCTTCTCAACAGTCATATCCTGAAGGCCACTTGCGTCCAAGTGTGCTTCGCCTGTACACAAGCAAGCACCGTCACTCCCATAGGTGTCCATGGGATAAGGCACTTCTACTGAGTTTTATAGCTGCACTTTTAACACATGCCCTGTTCTTATACATCCAGTGGTAACTCTTCGAGGAAATTTGATTTGTCCCCGTGAGGTATTACAAGGAGAGAGAAGAAGTGATGTTGGTTTATTTTCTCTCAGCCCTAGACAGATTTCCCTGGAAAGATCACTTTGTTCTCTCAGAGGTACATTAAAAGGCACAAGTGATTTTTGACCTTAAGTGACCTAGAGTGAAATGGAGTTTGGACATGGGAACATAAAATGCTCTGAAATGGAAAGTAGGGTTTTGGGGTGACGATGTAATTTATCGTCTAAATGGGACTGCTTTTGAGAATGAAAGGGGTGCTGTTTACACCAGGACAGCAGGTGGAGAAAATGGGAGCATTTTCATAATTATTTTTGGAAGTGTTTTTTCACTTCACTATGAAAACTGTGGAAACTGATGTTCAGAATTATGTGACTGCAGAGAGAAATACTCTTTTCTCTGTCTTCCCCCCTAATTTTTCAACCAGAAAAGTAGAGTAGAAACTGGATGTGACCCCATTGTCTTTTCCTAATTTTCAAGATCACCACACAGCTGGCCCTCTGCTTTGTGTCACCTTTCTTTGGTGAGTTGGCACCAAGCTGGCCTTAGTTGCAAGGCCATCGTGGGATTCCTAACATGGGCTTACAAAGGCTTACAAATATGGTCTGTTTGATTGGGGATTTATCTTTTATGCAGATCCTTGTGGCCACAATTGCTTTTCTTTTACCAAGTGCAGAGTACTCCTCAGTGGAAACAGACAAGAAGGTAGGTGGCACATTAACTAAGTTTTTCCTAGAGTTTTTATTTTAATGTAAGGTAAAATGATAAATAATGTTACAACTAGTGATATCCTTTGTAATATCCTTCTCTATTGGCCTTAACAGTCTTTTTTGTGAAAATGCTATTTATTTATTTACTTGCTTACCTGCCTATCTAGCACCTGCATGTCCACTGAATACTATGCGTAGGGACAATTCTCTTATTACTGCTTGTAGTGAGGTTTAAGAGACTGCAGCATAAGTTACCGGGCATGTTCTTCTTCCAGTTTATTGTGTCCTTGCTACTCTGCCTCTTGGACTGGTGCATGGCATTGCCCGTGAGTGTCCTTCTCCACCCCGTGTCCACGGCAGTCCTAGAGGAGCAGCATTCGGCCAGAGCCCCCTTGCTGGATTATATCTACAGGGTGAGTCTCCACCTGGGTCTGGGGGAATGGAGTGTGGGTTTATATGCCAGAGAACCACCAAAATATGTCTTATGCATGTACTTATTTGTCATTGCCCTTTTGAAAAGGATTTATGGTGGCTAAACTTTTTCTTAAAAAGTAAATAACTTGGCCAGGCACGGTGGCTCACGCCTGTAATCCCAGCACTTTGGGAGGCCGAGGTGGGCAGATCACGAGGTCAGGAGATTGAGACCATCCTGGCTAACAAGGTGAAACCCCGTCTCTACTAAAAGTACAAAAAATTAGCTGGGTGTGATGGCGGGCGCCTATAGTCCCAGCTACCCCTGGGAGGCAGAGCTTGGAGTGAGAGGCAATCTCGCCACTGCACTCCAGCCTGGGCAACAGAGCAAGACTCCATCTCAAAAAAAAAAAAAAAAAAATTATAAATAACTTAAGGACTGAAAGCAGAACAGATATAAAGAAGCAGTGGTTACCAAGTTAAAGATGCATGCATTTTACATGAGTATCATCTTTATTCTTTAAACAACTGCAGTTTTGTCAGAATTCTTCAATTTTCATGGAACATGTTCTATGTCTACTTAAGAAAGAACTGTTCATATTATAGGGATATCTACATTAACTTTTTCCCTAGGGCAAATAACTTCTTTTTAAAAAATTAATTTATTTTTGTTGCATATATTAGATGTACATATTTTCAGGGTACATTTGATAATTTGATACATTCACGTAATCAAATCAGGGTAATTGGGATGTCTGTCTTAAATGTTTATCTTTTCTTTATGCTAGGGACACTGGAATTATTGTCTTCTAGCTATTTTGAAATGTACAATTGATTAATGTTAACTACAGCCATCCTACTGATCTATAGAACACCAGGTCTTATTTCTTTTATCTAACTATTTGTATACAGCATTACTTTGACAAAATCTGTTTATCAAAGGAAGAAAAAGGTTTAATGGTCTCAGTAATCATTTTGCCTCAAAAAATTCTTAAGAAATAAATTAAGGAATTATTTCACATCAAAGTAATTAGCTTCATCATTTTTATAATACTTAAAATATTCTTAGTTAACCCCCCACCCCTTCCCCCCACACACATACACACTGATGACTAGGGGTGGCCTTTGTTCTGGATTGCTTATAATATCCTTCTGTAATTTGTCTTAACAGTCTCTCTCAAACCTTGGCTATTCATTTAGCATTTGCATGTCCACTGAATAATTACTGTTATGGAGGGAAAAGTCTGTGGTTTACTCTTTTACTAAGAAACCTTTAATAATAAAAGAAGAGTCCAAGTCACAGACTGATTACTTTATTGCCTTATTTTTAAAAGTCTTACTTTAAAAAAAATACCTAATTGTGGTTGAAATTCTACTAAAAAGTATTTGTGTATTCTTAAACGGTTTCTTCAGTAGTTAAAGATTTTAATAACTATATTAGGATTCATTAGATACTTCTGTTATTTTTGTGGCTTATAAACCTGTACAGAGCTTGGTTTGGACCAACTGCATTAGCCACAATCACTTATGTAAATCTCTTTTCTGAGTTCTTTCTTTTCTTAAAGATTTCTCTTAAAATTGCTTTATCACTGTAAAAGTCACCTCGTAGTAAAAATTCATGAATTTACTAAATAACTGTTTGTTTTGTAGTTTAAGAGTAAACTTTTTATTGAAGTATAATATGCTTCCAGAAAACTGCACCAGTCTGTAAGTGAAAGCTTGATGAATTTTTACCAAGTGAGCATGCTTGTAAAATCAGAGCCCAGATCAGGAAACAGAACATTCCTGGCATCCTGGAAGCCTTCTCTGTGCCTCCCCCTAGCCACTGGCCCCGTACACATGTCCAGGGATAGCCTCTATCCTGTGTAACAGAGTAGAGTAGTTTTGCCTGTTTTGAACTTGATACAAATTGAGTCATACAGTATGTCTTCTTTTGTCTGACATCTTTTGCTCAATATTATTTTTTAGTGATTTATTCAAACTGTTGTGAATAGTTGCAGATTTTTCACTCTTGGTAATAGATAGTATTACACAGAATAAACCACAATACATTTATCTATTTTACTGTTCATAGACACTTGGATAGTTTAGAGTTTTGGACCCATAAAATGTGAATATTTAGGGTGGTTGTTTTGGGTTTTTTGTTTGTTTGTTTTTTGTTTTTTTGTATACACACATATGCATTTCTGTTGGATGTGTACCTAGGAGTGAAGTTGCTAGAATACATATATTCTGCCTTACTGGTAAGCACCAAATAATTTTCCAAAGTAGTTGTGCTAGTTTACACATAGCATGTGGTTTTAATGTACACTTCCTACATTTATTGCATTTTGGCTACTAGAAATTAATTATCTCAGTGATTGCAGCTTAATTTTTAAATGAATAACAGAGCTGCCGTAAGGATTTTCCTATACTGCATTTTTTGCTAGGAAGAGGACATAGTCAAGTGGTTGCCCTGACAACTGTAATTCTTGGTACTTTGTAGCCATTTACAAAGGGTACCTGACCACAAGGCCTCTTGCCATGTCAGCAAACCAAAGCTAGTCATCTAAAAGTGAATTTACTTTACAGAAATATATTTAACCCAATGGTGTTTTCTTAGTTTTTCAAGTATTACCTTGATTCTTACAGAAATCAGTGTTTGGAGTTTATGGTCTTGAAGTTATGATTAAAAAGGGAAATCTGGTACAATCATTACCTCATTTATGCATTTTAGCATATTCAAGATGATTTGTGTTTGCATGGCTTGTATGTGTACAAAAGCTCAAATGAGTAGATAGATTTTCAGTCAACTGCAGTTTGTAAACTACCAGTGAACTTTCAGGAAACTAATCTTGTCAAAATAAGAATAATTTTAAAATTGTATTAAGTTAGCCCTTACAATTCATGGTGTCATGAGTTATACTAATTTAAACTCATGTCGTGCACTAGTGGTCTCTGCTTGTTGTGCTCATTCCACCCTCCACCATGGTTGGCCTGTCCCACCACTACCCTTCATGCCCTGATTAGTTCCTTCTACCTGTGCCACCTTTGGTGGACAGGAGGGGGACTTAGGTATGTGCAGTCACACAGAATGTGAATAAGTACTTTTTAACTTTTACTTTCCTTTTGCCTTGAGAACATATTTCTTGGCATTGATATGAAAGGAGCAAAATAAATTTGCTAATAGTAAGAATATAGTTAAGAATGGTCATTCCATTTCCAACTAGGACCAAGCAGGAGTCCTAGCTGTCAAGTGCAACAGTAGTTTGACAGATTGTCAGGGGACACGAGGTGGGTAGCATCCATGGTGCACATGGCCTCTGTTTTCACAGGTTCTGCACTGCTGTGTGTGTGGCTCAAGCACGTACACCCAACAGAGTCACTACACACTGACCCTGGCTGACTTGTCATCCACGGATTATGACCCCTTCCTGCCACTGGCAAATGTGAAGAGCTCTGAGCCAGTCCAGTATCATTCATCAGCGGAACTGGGTAACCTGCTGACTGTTGAAGAGGGTGAGTGAGTATTCCTTCAAGTATGAAACCTTGTGAGAAGGAAAAGGAAGGATTTAGCCTTTTGCCATGCTTGCTGTACTTTTTTTTTTTTTTTTTAAACTAGTTGTTGAAGTTGAAATCCTAGTTCCTGGAGTCCTCTGTGATGGCAAATTCTGCCTTCCTTGTTTCTTCTTTTTTTCTATTTTTTTTTCTCTGCTGTTTTCCCATTTTAGTAGTTCAAATGGTTTTTGTATTATTCAAGACAGGTATGTCTTAGATCCTTGGAACTCACAAAAAGGCTCATTTTCTATCCTCAAGGAGCTTTACATCTAATGGAAAACACACAGTGAAGTCCAGAAGGACTCATTGTGGACTGGTAGCACCATGAGGGCTTTCCATGAAGAAGGACTTAAGCCAGACTTAGCAGGGTGGACAGGTGTTGAAAGGAGCTCGTAGATTGTTCCAAGTTAGAAGAGCATCATAAAAAGAGATGGAAATGTACTTGCTACAGTTTTAGATTTGCTCTGCTCATAGCAGAGAGTCCATTTTAGAGTATATAGGGATTGTCAGGACTTAGAGCCTGCTGTATTTCTTACTTAAGCACCCCTCTCCCCAGAATGATAAGAGCCCAGCTTTGGGCCTTGGAATGGGAGTCAGAATGTGGGTATATTGTCTATACATATGATAAAATTGCATAGAACCAAACACACACACACACACACACACAAATGCATGCATGTAAAACTGGTGAACACTGAATAATATAGATGGATTATTATCAATGTCAATTTCCTGACTGTGATGTTGTCCTGTAGATATGCAAGATGTTACTCTGAGATGAAGGGTATTTGAGGTCTCTCTGTATTATTGCTTACAACTGCATGTGAATCTGCAGTTGTCTCAACACTAAAAATTAGAAGAAGGCTGAGCCTGGTGGCTCCCACCTGTAATCCTGTCACTTTGGGAGGCCAAGGAGAGCAGATCAGTTGAGCACAGGACCTGTTGAATCTGTGAGGTCAAGGCTGCTGTGATCAGTGCCACTGCACTCTAGCTTGAGCGACAGAGTGAGGCCCTATCTAAAAAAAAAAAAAAAAAAAAAATTGAAAGAGATGTAGGTGTGAAGTGTTAGATCATCCATGAAAATTTTATGGACTTCACAAGTTAAAAACCTAGGCCCAAAAGTAGAATCATGTAGGCAAAAACATCCTTAAGGACAGCAGAGTGAAGAATGTCAGCAGGAAAGCAAAGTCAGAGAAGTAGAAAAAGGACCAAGAAAGAGTCATTTCTAGCAAGTCAAGGAAGAAAGGTAAGAAGTTGAGAAAGGTCAGTAGTGCTAGTTGCTTCAGAAAGCTTAGGGAAGGTGAGAATGAAACAGGAGCTGTTTTATTTCCCAACTAGGTGTTTGGTGGTAGGTTTTGCCAGAGCACTTTCACCAGAGTGGTGGGTCAAGCCAGATAACATGAGCAGGTGACCTGTGCAGTAACAATCACATCCCTGAGTCAGACTCCTTTTGTGAGGCCCTTGGTGGAAGGAGGAAGGACACAGCAGGCAGTGGCCAGGTGAGGGAGGACCAAGGTCCAGAGGTATGCTTGCAGCACTACAGAGTCTGGAGCAAGGTTCAAGCTGACAGGAAGGGAAAGGTGAGATGAGGATGAAAAAGACAGGGGGCGGGGGTGACAGTCATGAGCAAGGGCTTAAAATCTAGCAGTCCTGATTTTAGCTCCATTTTGTAGATGAGCAAACTGAGGTTAAGGGATATTCGCAGGGGTGTGTACAAGTCAGAAGTAAGGGAGGTGGAATTTGAACCTAAGATTTAATGACCAAGTTCCTAAAATACATTATTGACTCTGAGATTTTTGACGTGGAGTAGACTTAACACTCTTGTTTTGAGTTGTGTTGGAGGTGATTGATACATGGTTCATTTTCACATTGTTCTCTTGATTTGTTCTCCATTTATTTAATCATTTAATTGTTTATTTCTGGAGCTCTACTGTCTGTTAACTGCAATGTCTGCTTTACTTTTCCCCCCACAATGATAAATTATTTTTATTAAGTAATTGAAACAACTCTTAATCTATTCGTTTTGTTGTTCCCTACTGTAAGTTCATATGTCTTATAATAAAATTAATTTATTTTTTCCTAAAGTCATCAATTTATTCTCATCCCACATGAATATATTCCTAAAACATGGCTATCCCTAAAATAGGTTCACCATTTATTATGAGTTGTCACTTAAAAATAGCAGAAGATAAATAGGTTATTGAAAAAGGAAAAACCTAAAAATACACATTTAAATTCTGGCACCATTTTTCTTTCAATGTACAATTATCCTTTACCTGAATATTTGTTCTCCAAAAAACATCAGGAGCTAATGCAAACATTCCCAAGATCTAAAGTACTAAAAATAATTGCTTAAACTTCTCTGACAAAGGAGTTTTTACAATTCACTGACATATTAGCTAAGCAAATAGGCAAAATGCTTAAAAACATATTGGTATGCACATCCTTGCTAAGTGGATACATCATATAGAAAGTGAAAAGGAAAAATGAAGGTGATAGTGTAGGTATTTTAGGTTAAGCAAGAAAGATCTCAAATTTGAGGGTATTTTTTTTCACTCAATGTCGTACTTCATCATCCATAACAAAACTATCTCTGATCAGGTGGCCAGGCATGGTGGCTCACGTCTGTAATCCCAGCACTTTGGGAGGCCGAGGCAGATGGATCACGAGGTCAGGAGATCCAGACCATCCTGGCTAACATGGTGAAACCTTATCTCTACTAAAAATACAAAAAATTAGCTGGGCATTGTGGCAGGTACCTGTAGTCCCAGCTACTTGGGAGGCTGAGGCAGGATAATTGCTTGAACCTGGGAGGCGGAGGTTGCAATGAGCCGAGATCGCGCCACTGCACTCTAGCCTGGCGACAGAGCAAGACTCCATCTCGAGGGGGAAAAAAAAATTTATGTTGTTTTTCACCTTTTTCTGGTATCTTGTTGAGTAGCTTAATAATCAGCCTTCTAAATTCTTTATCTGGTATTTCAAAGATTTCATCTTGGTTTAGATCCATTGCTGGGAAGCTAGTGTGATCTTTTGAACCTTGTTTTATCATATTACCTGTATTTTCTGGTTCCTTCTCATTTGTGTAGACTGTTTCTTCAAATTGTTCTTGAATTTATTCTTGATTTGACTGTATTTATTTTTTAATTTCTCTTTCCCCTCCTCTTAAATATGTGACTTTAATGTTTATAGTTTATTATAGCCTAATTTGATTTTGCTGCTTTTAGAGGTGAATATTCTATATGAGTTTCTTGGTTATATGGAGTCTTTGTATGCTAAGTTTCTCAGATGCTGATTGTAGTAGTTACGTACTCGGGGTGTGGGCAATTTCATTGTCTCCTGTGGAATTGGAATGGCAAGGATCTCTTGAAGCTTATATCATTTCCCCATGGTATGCACTTTTTCATTTAATTTTTCCCCAGTATTTTATTGACTCTCTTGATGATCCAGGCTTCAGGCCAGTAGGGGAAGTATCTCTAGATAGAAACCAGTTGCAGCTAAAGCACGTGGTTAGATACAATACACAATGGTGGGCTGAGGCCCCAGCCTTGATTAATGTGGCTAGGGGATCTCTCAGTTAGATGCACTGAGTTTTATCAGGGTGAAGAGTGGAAACTAACTCAGCTCTCCTGTCAGGCCAGCGGCGAGAAAGTTACCCACCTCCCAGCCTCACTCCTGTCCTAATGTTTCGGCTGTTCACATCAGACAGGCACCTCTTTTCATCTGTAGGGATGAGGGATGTTGATGTTCCATGTGGAAAGGAATTATGATTCTGCCTCTTTTGCAAGCCTAAACTCGGAGAGTGCGTCTGTGAGGATGCAGTCACCATGAATTGTTCCAGGAGGGCTATCTATAGGTGCATTCATGCTGAGTTCCCATGGAATAAGTTCCAGTTGTGTCTATGGTGGTTGACAAAGTGGAGAACAAGGACCCTTTCTCCACGAGCCTTCACGAGCATGCAGGCTGCCTTCCTGTTGGGGTAGAGGTTCAGACTTTCCCTGTTGCACCCAGCGCTGCAATTGTGTCTCTGCTGCAGAAAGATGTGGGACTCAAGCCCTGCTGTCCAAATTCTTTTGTCCCTTGGGGTGTTCCCTTGATGTGGTGCTCTCCCCCTTCCCCTAGAAATAGGAGGTCTTGATAGCCAAACTACAGTGATTGCTATTGCTCTTCTGGGTCTAGCCACCCAGTGGGGTTGCCACTCTCCAGGCTGGTGCTGGGAAATGTCTGCAAATGATCATCCGGTGATGTGACCTTTCTTCAAGTCTCCCAGCAGTGGGTACTCCAGCTGTGATAGAGGTGGCAGGGGGGTGACGTAGACTCTGTGAGATTCCTTGGTTATAGATAAGCTTAGTGTGCTGGCTTTCTTGAATGCTGGTTTTAATTGTGGTTAACTTTCACCTGGATAGGCTCAGGACCTCTGATGGCTAGCGTATTATGGGCATTGGTGATAGCTAAGGTCATTTAGCCATTTTCTCCTTCCTGGGCACAGTGTTATTCCACCTGTAGATGCTGTAGTGGGCTGCATCAGCTAGTTCCAGCCATGACGTGGTGCTTGCAAGAGAGCACCAGCTGCAGTACTAGCTGTGGGATTTGAGCTAGCCCTAAATTGCCTAGGGGAAGTAATCTGGTTTCTGAGGCAATGGGCAGGGCTGTAAAGCTCCTACAAGTTTGTGTCCTTTGTGTTAAGCTACCTAAGCTACCGGGGTGGGTGCAGGGATACATACCAACAGGTGGGGATAGGGTTGAGCAGATCTGTGTTCTGACTCTCCTTGAGTGGGGCCAGCCATGGTTCCTTTGAGGGTCAGGGGTGGTTCTCAGGCAGTGGGGTAATGTTCCAGAGGTAGTATAACTGCCTCTGCTGCACAGAAGAGTTCACAATGGGAGTGGAGTGTAGCAGGCAGCAGTAAGCCTTGCCCAGCTCCCATGCAGTTGGCAAGGCCGATCTCACTCCCTCAGTGTTCTTACTAGCAGCACCAGGTTTAGATCCAGGCAGTCTGCACACAGAACCCAGATCTGTCCCAGGCCATAAGCTTTCCCACCTGGCTTTCTAGCCATGCCCCTCCTATCTGCCCATGATGCAGATGTGTCTGCAATGCACTTCCCTGTCCCCCCCTACCCCCCGCCCCTGCCGGTTCTGGTCAAAGGAGTTCATCCCTGCTCGAGATTATATCATGAAATTCAGTTAGGAGCACCTTTCACCCTGCAACCCCTTTCTGAGCTAGTTGACCGGCTACCCCAAGGTCCCCTGTGAGATATATTCAGGTGTGGCTTCCCTCAGTTCATGCTGGAGACTGGGAATGCCTGCAAGGCATTTGCTGCTGCTACTTCTACTTTTATGTTTCTCATCACTCCCTTAAGCAGTTCCAGCTCTGGGTAGGGTTAAGGCCTTCTCCCATGACCTGGATTTTCAGATTCCTGTGTGGGGATGTGTATTCTGAAGGTAGTCTCTCCCACTCACACTCTGAGGATTTATAGTTTTTCACCTGTCTCTTGGAGTAGACTTCAGCCTTCTGCTTCTTTCAAAGGGTCTGTGGATTCTTGCAGTTTTCCTGTTGAGTTCCTGTATTGCTCCTTGGAAAAAAGTTCACAGTGCAAATCTCTACACACTATTCTGTCCTTCCCAGTGGGAGAGGCACGCTAACACTGCCTCCAATCTGCCATCTTCTGGATTTGCTTCTATAGCCCTATGGACTTCTGTCGGCAGGTTTTATATTGGGCTGTGCAATTTGACCTATAAGCCAGTAGATGGTGTTTATGTGTAAAAGCTGGCTGTGGGTGATGTGGCCAGATATATACTTGATCCTTGTTTACCAGGAGAAGCTCTCTGTTGCCTCAGGCAATGGGGTGATCCATGGAGTGCACAGTGGTCTGAGCTCCCTGCTTAGCTCTGGGTGGGCAGGGGGCAAGATGGATTGAGCCAGACTGGACAGGCTCATTTACAGCTCCCCTGGTGTTGGGCACAAGTAGCAGTGCTGAGGGAGAATCCAGTGGGTGGCCATCAGGTGCCCAGTGATGTGCCTAGGCATGGAGCTGGGAAATCTCCTTGGCTCCCAGTTCTCTGCACAGGCAGAGGGGCACCTGAACTCCTGATCAGGAGAGTGGGTTTGGGTGCTCCAGGTATCTGTAAGTCTGCCTGGGCTTGGAGTTCAAAGGGCTCTGCTATACTACAATCTCTGCACAAGAAAGGTGGGGTGGCTCAGGCTGGTAACCCAAATAAGCAGGCACTGCAACTACCTGGAGATATGCCTGGGCATGGGTGGAGAGGACCCCACTTCACCATGGTCTCTGCACAGGAAGGGCAAGCTGGCTCAGTCTGCTGATTCAGGTGAGTGGGTGCTCTGAATGCTTGGAGATCTGCCTGGGCATGGAGTGGAATGGGCTCCACTGTACCATACAGGAAGGGTGGGGCAGCTCAGGCCGCCAATCTGGGCAAGGAAATGTGCCGAATACCTGGAGATCTGTCTTGGTGTGGAGTGGAGAGAGTTCCCCTGCACCAGGATCTCAGCAGAGGAGGGATGGAGAGACTCAGGCTGCTGAACCAGGCAAGCAGGAGCTCTCAGTGCCTAGAGACCTTCCTGAGCATGAAGCAGAGAGGGTCCCCCTACTCCAGGATCTCTACATAAAGGGTGAAGCAGCTTACACTACCAGTCCAGGTGAGCAGGTGCTTTGAATGCCTGGAGATCTGCTTGGGTGCGGAGCGCAAAGGGCCCTGTTGCACCACGATCTATGTCCAGGAAGGGAAGCATGGCTCAGGCTGCTGGTCCAGGCAAGCAGGTGCTCTGAATGCCTGGAGATCTGCCTAGGCACGGAGGGGAGAGAGCCGTACTGTACCATGATGTGTGCACAGGAAGGTTGGGGCGGCTCAGGCCGCCAGTCTAGGAAAGCGTTTGCCCTTACTGCCTGGAGTCCTGCCTGGGAGTGGAACAGAGAGGGCCCTGCTGCACCATGATCTCAGGGGAGCAGTCTGGTGCACTCAGCAATGACACATGCAGACTGATTCTATGTTGCCAAGCTGGCCCTGGCTGCAAGTCTCATTGCCCAGGAGAAACTTCAGCTGTAGCAGCTCTCTCCTCCCACCCCAAGCCTGCAGTTGAGAGGAGCACAATTCCAGTGCCTGCTGCTGAGGCACTTTCCGCAGTTCTGGCTGTGGAAGTCCCTACCCCACTCCAGAGCGAGTGCTCCAATCTCTCAGTTCCGGATCTAGGAAATGCCTGCAGCTTTTTCTGGTGTCTTTTCCTCTCAGCACCTCCAAGCCTGTCCCCAAGATAGCTCTGGGGCTTGGGAGAAACATCATTCTCTGCCTTGGCCTGGGTTGCTTGGTTCCCCAGTGGAAAGGTAAATTACAGAGGGAGACTCTTTCTCAGGTACTGGGGCTTCACTCACATCAGCTGGATGCCATCACAGGGGCTGTTTGCCTGCATTGTCCTCCCTGAGATCTGGAACATCCTTCATGATTCCAGTGAATTCCCATTTTCCTTCTTGAATTAAAGCTCAGAGAGTTGATCTTTTTGCACTATGTTGCTATTTCTAAGTGGCTGAGGCACACTAAAAGCCTGTAATATACCATATTGGAACTGCCCCCTGCCCCCCCTCCCCAAAAAAGGAGTTGAGTTTTAATCTTCATTCACCACTGACTCTTTATGTTTCTTTACTGCTGTTTACAGAGAAGAAGAGAAGAAGTTTGGAGTTGATCCCCTTGACTGCTCGAATGGTGATGGCCCACCTGGTGAACCACCTGGGGCACTACCCCCTCAGTGGGGGCCCTGCCATACTACACAGCCTTGTCAGTGAGAACCACGACAATGCCCATGTGGAAGGCTCTGAGCTGTCCTCTGAGGTGTTCAGAAGCCCAAACCTGCAGCTGTTTGTATTTAACGATAGCACCCTCATCTCCTACCTTCAGACACCCACAGAAGGACTGGCAGGAGGATCACCAGTGGGCTGTCTCTCTGATGTGAGAGTAATTGTGAGGGATATCTCAGGGAAGTACTCTTGGGATGGTAAGGTTTTATATGGACCTTTGGAAGGCTGCTTAGCACCCAATGGAAGAAATCCTTCATTTCTGGTTTCAAGCTGGCATCATGACACATTTGGACCTCAGAAAGACTCTTCTCAAGTTGAGGAGGGGGATGATGTTCTTGACAAATTACTTGAAAACATTGGCCATACAAGTCCTGAATGCCTTTTACCATCACAGCTAAATCTAAATGAACCTTCCCTACCCCCATGTGGCATGAACTATGACCAAGAGAAGGAAATTATCGAGGTCATTTTGCGCCAAAATGCTCAGGAGGATGAGTATATCCAGAGTCATAACTTCGATTCTGCAATGAAAGTCACCAGCCAAGGGCAGCCCTCCCCAGTGGAGCCCCAAGGACCCTTTTATTTCTGCAGGTTATTGCTTGATGACTTGGGAATGAATTCTTGGGACAGAAGGTAACAATCCATGCTAGACCTCCAGTTATTTTATTATTTTCATGTACTTGTATTTTTTTATCAGTTTGTGGTTGGGGAAGAAGAAAAGATTGGAGAAGAGAGAAGAGTGGAGATTTTTCTTTATTTTAACATTTGCAGCTTATTTTCTGCTACTAAATTAAAGCTAGAAGTGAAATTATGCTGTACTGGTGTGCAGACTGAATTCCAAACATGTTGGATATTTTAAAGGATATCAAACATTGTGGGGGGCGAGGGCGGTGGTGGTTGTTGTTGTTTGTTTGTTTTTTGTTTTTTGAGACAGAGTCTTGCTCTGTTGCCCGGGCTGGAGTGCTGTGGCGTGGTCTTGGCTCACTGCAACCTCCGCCTCCCAGGTTCAAGCAATTCTTCTGCCTCAGCCTCCTGAGTAGCTGGGATTACAGGCGCCTGCCACCATGCCCAGCTAATTTTTTGTATTTTTAGTAGAAACGGAGTTTCACCATGTTGGCCAGGCTGGTCTCGAACTCCTGACCTCATGAGTCACCCGCCTTGGCCTCCCAAAGTGTTGGGATTATAGGTGTGAGCCACTGCACCTGGCTGAGGGTGTGTGTTTTACTTATTGCTTTGTCCATTATTGTTTCTGCCTTCATGCAGGAAGCAAATGAACTACAAAGGTGAATAAGCCACAGTCTAACCTTAGGTCTGATGTGGGAGATAGACCTAATACAACTCTGATAAAGGATAGAATGACCCAGGAGTTCATGAGTAATGATTAAATCCAATGGGAAGTACAGAGCAATGGAGAAGACTTTGTGGAAAGGGGCGGATTTGAGCTGGACCCTGATAGTGGAGTGGAGTTTTTAAGAACAGAGGTGGGGAAAAGGGATTCACAGCAGAGCTGACACTGGAAACAGACACAGTCACACAGTCACATGCATATAAGTCACAACACTCACCAAAGAGCCATCTGTGTCACTGGGTAGTAATGGGATGCCGGTGGAATTTTTATACCTTTGCATGTCTTAAGGAGAATGGAGTTCATTCTGTAGGTTTCTATCACAAATCTTTTGTGAGTGAGGTGGTAGAGGATGGGTGATAGGTATTTTTATTAAATTACTGATTGAAAAGCGGCAAAATGGTTCTGTAATCACATGGTTTTTCTTCCATCCTTTTTTCTTTATAGGAAGAATTTTCATCTGTTGAAGAAAAATTCAAAATTATTGAGAGAGCTAAAAAATTTGGACTCCCGCCAGTGGTATGTGAAAGTATATCAAATCACTTTTTTCCTGTTTGTCTCTGGGTATTCTTGGATAACAGATACAACTGCAGGAATGAATACACTTACTGAGACATCCAAGGATAGTTCTGTAACCTAGCATCTGGTGACATTTGCGCATGCCATACCTTTGGTGTTTTTTACTATAAGGAATAAACTTTCATGTTTGGTACACTAAAAAGAGGTCACCACTCCCACCTAATCTGTACTTTTGATTGTCTTTCTTTGTGGCTGCCAGAATTCTCATTTGATCTCTGCAACCACCTCTTTATGATGAAGAAAAAGTTTACCTAGGTTAAACAGCCCATGGTTGCTCATACCATATTATCTAAAGCCAAGTGAGTCTGACTTCAAAATCCATGCTGTGTACCAAGGCGCTAACATTCTGTACTTGTGGCTTCATAGTGTTGGAAAGGTTAAAACCAGTGTGTTGTAATTAATAACTCTCTGTTAATAAGCCTCATTCTCCAAAGCTGGCCAGACTCTCAGATCCACCCCTGTTCTATACTATGTCAGAAGCATTTCTATAGATGAGCTCACAACCATGAAAAGTGTTTGATTTGGGGAATGTGTGTTTCCAAAATCATCTAAGTCAAGAATAAGTATAGTACTTGGTACATAACAGATGTTTCAAAGTTTTGAAGAGAATAAGCTGCCTCCTTAATCTTTAGTTTTTAAAAAAACCTCTTTTAAAAAAAAAAAAAAACAAAAAAAACTTCATTCCCCTTTTATTCCGCTTAGGAATATTCTGATATTCTCTGAGCTCTCAAATTAAAAATTCAGGTTTTTTTCCTCAAGTTTATTTTTCAACTCTTCACACTATATTTTATTCATTACATTTTTCTTACTACTCGTTAACTCATAAATTTTTAAATCCGTTTTGAGCTATATGTTTTTAAAGGGTGGTGCAGTTGCTGGCTGAGAAGTAAGAAGGAAGAAAGGAAATAACAGAGTCCTGCTTTATCTTGACCAAAGTCATATCCTAGAATTTCAGAAAATTACTAGAGCTCTTTATTGTATTCATTAAATCCTTCATTCATCCACTCTCACACTTCTCTTCTAAGTCGTGAGCTTCTCCTGCTTGCACTTACAGTGATGAGTTATAGCCTGCTGAATGAATATTTTCGCCATCGTGTGTGTTTCAGTGGCTTTGTGATGGTGTTATTGTTTATTTTAAAGTTTTGATCAAAACTCAAAGTGACACATGCTTAAATTTTATTGTCAAGCAAACTCTTGGTTCATGTCAGTATTATTTGTATATCACCTTGGCAACTGTGTTTCTTCTTTGGTGTTTTGAATTCTTGAATTGGATGTAAACCCAACTATCAAAGTCCAGTTGGAATTTTCTTTTAAACACTTGGAAGATTATATTTCAGAAAGGTCCTTTGGTGATGTCACTAAGGACTGAGTAGATAAAATAATATTAAACTTACAGCTGTGTATTGTTACCATCCTTCAGAAGCATGTGGTATTAAGATGGATTTGTTTGTATTGACCATTTTATGGGAATCAGAAGGGCATAAGTTTTTTTTTTCTTTTTTTCTTTTCTCTTCTTCACCCTTCTACTTTCCTACCTGTCTCCCAAGTCACTCAGGACCTCTTATTGCATCTCATATTTACACACATGTTGAGGTATGAACTGTTTCGTGTATGTTTCCAAGTCTTGGGAATGTGACAGGATGGCTGTTCCAAACCTGATTCCCTCTGCAGAAGGGGATATGAGGGCCTTTTTTCCTAGGTGGCCTTACTCTTCTCTGGAGAGTGATAAATATTTCCGTATCAAGAAATATACAGACATTTTTTTAAAAACACAGAATTAAAATATTCATTTGTAATTTTACCTGGAAAAAGGAGCCATTCTCAGTCCAGAAGCCTGCAGCACCATTGCCATTTTAAATGTCTTTGTTTCCTGACTTATCAGGTGAAACAGTAAAAGATTTGAATTTGAATAATTTTTTAAAGTCATTAGAAATGAAAAACCTGAAGCTGCCATTTCTCACCTTGCCCTTCACTGTATTCCATTTCCTGATTATTCTTGTGATTCCTTTTCTCTAGAGGAACATAGATCAACTTTTCTATGGAAATTCTGTAAGGGATTTATTCTGAAGAACTCAGGGATTCACCATCCTCTCCCTCCTTCCTTCGGTATTAAATAAGCAGTCATTTGGGTTCCACACTCAGCTTTTTAAGCATATGCTGAATTATTCCAGGCTTCTTAGTATTAAGTGAATACTTGGTTTCATGTAATTGCGGTCAATTTGTTGAGTGTTAATGCACTTTAGTTGCATGAGGTACAATTGAATTAGCTCCCTGGGGTACTGTTGCAGCGAAATACGGCTTTGAATAGCTGAGTGGCAGTCCCCTCCCTGCGCCTTGATCAACCTTCACTTAAAACCCCAACTCCTGGATTTAGTGTCTTCGACATCAAATGGGTATCATTTTAAGGTGAAGGGTGTTTTGAAGATTCTTTTTGAAGAAACTAGAAATAAGTCTGGTACTCCTCAGCTTTGAGAAATCTAGACTGCCCTGTATTTTGGTCAGGCAGCAGGTAACAAAATACCTTGTCTGTCAACTTTCATTTAGAACATTTCTGTTTAATTCTGTTATCAATTTATCTCACTGCTCTTGATGCATAGTTCCTTCTTAACATGTTCTTTGGAAAAGTTGAGGCTATCTTGCAGCTATGGTCTAGATTGTCAATGCTTTGATGAATGTACATACAAATCACAGTGGGCTTCCCTTTTAGATATAAATGCCTTCTTGCCACTACATGGGGAGGTGGATGTTAAAATCATGCTTTCCTTTGGCTTTTTCATGTGACAGCACAAGGAAACTGAGCTATTCTGGTCTATTCCTAATAAGAAAGAACAGTGCATTCTAATGAGGAAGGGGAGATTGTTAATTTCATGTATGTGTGTTTCTGAATTACCTGCTCCTTCATACATTGGTGTACTTCTTATGGATGTGAAGTGCTGTTGATGTTGCTAATTACCATTTCAAAAGCATGGTTCTAATAAGGCCAGACACAGCTTCTGCATCCTAGCAGGCTCTCTGTGTACTAACATTTTGGAGAACGTGAAATTTGATGAATGTTTACAACTAAAGGTCATCTTTCCTCACACTCACATTGGTCAGCCCCATCATTCAGGCTTAGCTCTCTTGTGCTCCCACATTGAGTTAATGAGGGCTCAAGGACTTAGGAACAGCTGCAATGGAAAAAGCTTAGATTTTTAAGGAGAATAAACTGAAACATTGTAGATAAACCTGAGGTTGTTTTTATGTATGTAAAGTCTATAAAACAAAGAAAAATTAAATGCTGAGGATTTTTTACATATGTAGAGAGACCTGCAGATAGAAATTGAATAACTATACTTCTCCACCTTTGTTGAAAGAGGCAGTCTTTTAGGTCTTAGGTTATGTTTCTGTTATTATCCAAGTGCCCAAATTTTTATAGCACTTGGAATAGGCTAGTCAGATTCTACGCCATTGGTGTCCCCTGCCTGTTGCTCAGGGCAGTGAATGGTGTGGCACTTTCAGGGCTTCCTGCTGCATGAGGACAAGCTTTCTAAATTTATTTTAAGGACATATTAAAGATATTGGGGCTGGGCATGTTGCTCAAGCCTATAAAGCCAGCACTTTGGGAGGCCAAGGTGGGTGGATCACCTGAGATCAGGAGTTCAAGACCAGCCTGGCCAACATGGTGAAACCCTGTCTGTACTAAAAATAATAATAAAAAATTAGCCAGGTGTGGTGGTTGTGTGATGGCACGCACCTGTAGTCCCAACTACTGGGACGGCTGAGGCACAAGACTCACGTGAACACAGGAGGCGGAGGTTGCAGTGAGCTGAGATCACGCCACTGCACTCTAGCCTAGGTGATGAAGTGAGACTGTCTAAAAAAAAAAGATATTGTGAAAAGATTAAAAACATTAAAGATTATCTTTAAGATGTATTAAAGATTACGTGAAAGTGTCTTTTAAAATAGAAGCAACCTAAATGAGGATTTGGGCTATGACATATTAATATAATGGAATGTTGTTACAATCATTAAACCTCTGTTGTAGAAGCACATGATATAAAAGTCTTCACACTAAAAAATGGTTGAAATGGTGAATTTTATGATATGTATATTTTACCACAATAAAAAAAGTGTTCACAGATATTGTAAGTGAAAAAATCTGTTGTAAAGCAGAATGTAGTAACTTCTCATATGTGCATGCAAAAGTGTATCCTAAAATGGTGTAACGGCTGTGTTCTTTGCTTATCTGTTGAAATTGCTAGTGATTTTTATTCTTCTCTTTTCTTTCTGTATTTTCTAATTCTTCTTCCAAATATGTTTATTACATATAACCTATGGGGGAAGTGAATAAGCTATCTTAGTAAAAGGAGAGAACTCTCTTCCTCCAGTTATTTGTGTAACTTTTTAATTGAGAGTTAATTAGTTATGATTATTAAGTAGAGAAATAATGCACACAGAAGGAAATCTTAGAGAATTTGTTAAAATATGGAGCTCAGTTCCACCAATATGATATCTAATCAAATTACAATGTTGAAATATTAAACAATTTGACAGAAAAAAATATTTCTGTATTTAAGAACTTTATAGTTATTCCTATGAGATTTATCAGAATGTAGTATAAAAAAAGGAGAAAGGTGGAACCGCTCTGGAAGTGGACATCGAAACTTTAAAAAACCAAAACTCTTGGATGATTGGGCTAGGGAATGAATGATTCATAATTAAAACTCCGTTTGAATAAGAACAGTGTTTTCATCTCTAAACTATCACCAAATGCTTGGTACAGCCCCAGGTATTTTGTCGCTTTACTCCAGGGTATAATTTGTAGAAATTTATTATTAATGCATTCAAATGTATCACCTATATATCTGGTCAGTAACAGAGATTTAACTGAACACCTACTGTATACAAAGCAGTATGCTAGATGTGCAAAAGAGAAAATGGCAGGGCTTCTTTTTTCAAAGTGCACATCACTTTTGCTTGATTTAATACCAGAGTATCCCAGATCTATCTTGGAACAAGCAGATGGAGGGTTTTGGCTAAAAGGGGTTCCCCTGACTAGCTGTCCACCTTGTCTGACCCTCAGAATAGTCAGAGCCCAGGAGTTAGTAACCCCTTCATGAAGAAAATACCTAAGTGTGTTCTGCTTGGAAAGATATTCTTTTTCTCATAAAATCATGGCATATTTTATAGTTCCAATCACAGAACCACCCAGTAGCCTAAAGTGTGAGTTAAATACGGACAGTCACATAGATCTATTCACAATTTATATCTATTTGGAATACTTTAAAAGATTATTTTTTACCAAAAACAGAGAACTTACCAAATGTTGTGCCCCAACCTGCTGGTCAGTGTATCTTGTATCTGAGGGTATGATCTCAGGAAACAGATGGCCTTGCTGCAGTTTCCATCCCCTGCTTGCTGGGTGTGCTTTTTGTTTCACTTTCTGTGCCTCCTTTCAACCACCTCTGCTAGGGAGGTGATAATAATACTCATCTCTTTAGCACGTTTGTGAAGAATAAATGAGACCATGTGTCAGACCATCTCAGAACACTGACTGACCCCTAGCAGGTTCTCAGTAAATGTAAGCTCAGTGGTAGAAGTCATGCTGGTTGTATTAATAGTAGTGAGGTAAAATTTTACATGTAAGGATTCTAACTCCTTTAAATTTAAAAATTTATAGCCGTGAGACACACAAAATCGCAGTGTTTTACATTGCTGAAGGTCAAGAAGACAAGTGTTCAATCCTCTCTAACGAAAGAGGAAGCCAAGCATATGAAGACTTTGTTGCTGGACTTGGATGGGAGGTAATGCATTTCATTCAGTAGGTGTTTATTGACCAGCACTATTTAAAGATGTGTCCAAAGTAGACATTGTATAAGTTTTTACATGTGCTTTTGCATTCAAATATAGCATAGGTAGAGTTCTGGAATTGAAGAATTTATTGGATTTGACATCTATTAGTTGCTTGTCAGTATTTAATATATGAACTTTTGTTTTCCTTTAACTTTCCTCTTAATATTTTTTCATTTGCTTTTTATCAGAACTGAATAGTCAGATGGGCTCTCCCAGCCATAGACAGTTTGTAGTAAGAGAAGACAAATGTGGGCAGAGAAGCAATGGCTTTGGCCACAGTATGGAGATTGAAGAAGAAGTCAATGACTTGATGGGTGAAAAGATGAAGAAAGAGTTGGATGAAGTCAAAAGTTGCAATGAAAATATAATATAATAGCCATGATGGTTTAGCTATCAACCTATTTCCCTAAGGTAGATCTCAGGATGATTGATGTTGGAAAAGTTTATTTTTTTCTTTATTAAATGGTACTCTGACATACAGACATATATACATTTATACACACACACACACACACACACACATACCCCTTTCCCCCCAAAACATAAACCTAAACAAAAAATTCCTAGAATCTGAAAGAATTAGTAGTAGTTACAATGGAAATCAACATATCTAAAATAATTTACTTATTTTTTTTCTTTTTTTTTTTTTTTTTTTTTTTTTTCTTTTTTATTTTTTTTGAGACGGAGTCTTGCTCTGTCACCCGGGCTGGAGTGCAGTCGCGTGATCTCGGCTCACTGCAACCTCCACCTCCCAGGTTCAAGCTCTTCTCCTGCCTCAGCCTCCCAACTAGCTGAGACTACAGGCACGCACCACCACACCCAGTTAATTTTTTTGTATTTTTAGTAGAGACGGGGTTTCACCGTGTTGGCCACGATGGTCTTGATCTCTTAACCTGGTGGTTCACCTGCCTTAGCCTCCTAAAGTGCTGGGATTACAGGCGTGAGCCACCGCATCCGGCCAATTGCCTTATTTTTTATTAGTTTCTTGAGTACCTGTGCTGTGAAAAACTTTCTGGGTGCCTTTGAGAGCTCAGTGCTAGCAAGGGGACTGAGGTAGGGATGGGGACAGGGTAAGAGTACATGAGAATCAAAACAACATCCTTACTAAGGCAAGTAGGTTTGAGTCTAACAGTTGCTGCACTTCCAGTAAATCATTGTTCTTACAAGTAAGGCTACTTCTAATTTGTCATAGAATATAGTTATTTAATATATTTTTAAGTCATACATTATCAGTTAGAGTTTTAAGAGTATATGTTTACTGTATTTGGCACGGAGGAGATTCTTCTATTTCTTTTTTCATATGTTTTAGAATAGGTATTTTACTGAAAGAATACTAGTCTATGACAAGTTAAACATTTTGGATAAAGACACTAAGAAGTGAACACTCATGCCGTAACTTTAAAATGAATTATGACTCATAAACTTTCAGCAGTGGTGTAAAGTGGTGGTTCAACCCTTTTGAAAGGCAGTTTAGCAAAGTTTGCTGAATATTTTTAATATTGGTACCTTTTGACCCAGTGTCTTAGAAGAACACTCCTTTGAGTGTGCTTTCTGATTTAAAAAAGCAGAAACCCCCAAATTCCATCAATAGGGAACCTATGTATACACACACACACACACACACACACATATATATACACACATACATTTATACATACAGGTGGGAAAAAAGTTAGAGATTATATACCAAAAGTTTGATAGTGGTTTTATTCAGTTGATATGATTATAGAGCACTTTCATTTTTAATGTTTTTTATTTAACATCTTAATCTGGTCTAACTTTGTATTACATTTGTTTGTAATCAGAAAGAAAGATATAAAAATGAAAATAATTTATGTTTTTGTGAATTCACAGTCCTGCTTAGTGAAAGAACAGCTCATTGTTGATCCTCACTCTTTCTTCTTTGTGACCTTTGTCAGGTGGATCTCTCCACCCACTGTGGGTTCATGGGTGGCCTTCAGCGCAATGGCAGCACCGGGCAGACAGCCCCTTACTATGCTACCTCGACTGTGGAAGTGATTTTCCACGTTTCCACTCGAATGCCGTCAGACTCAGATGATTCCCTCACCAAAAAGGTAAGGCGTCTCCTCGGGCACCATTCTTAGCTGCCCTGGTTTGTTGGTGAGGTTCTCCTAGGACAGACAAATACAAAGGTAGAACGCATACTGAGATGTTTTCCTCTGAACTCTACGACTCTGAGATTAAGGTTTAGGAAAAGAAAGGGTCTTAAATGTTACTTTTGGATCTTCCCTCCGGTGAATATTACCTGATGGAAAATGACATTTTTGATCTCACAGATTGTCAAAGGTTACAAAGTATGATAACCCTGTACTGGTGGGGCTCTGGGAAAGCAGGCCCCTCCGAGGCTTGCTACAGAGCGATTTGGCAGCATCTGTCAACTTAAGTGCAGGTGCGCAGCTGCCCAGCAGCCCCACTGTTGCCCCTTACCTTTTATTCTTCAACTTGCTCTGTGGCCAGTTTTCCTTAGAATTCAAAGGAAACCTTATCCACCCCTGAGGAACCTCCCCCAGGGAACTTGGCCTTTACCTTCCAACCTGCAGGATGTTTGCCTCGGGCGACCCTGTGTTAAAAGTGAGGAGCGCCTCAAAAGAAAAGGCATTTGACTCTAGGAAGGAAGCCTCTAATCGGATCTGCTTCTGTAAGCTTCCAGATGAGGAGAACGTCTCAGAGCAACTGTGATTTGCGCTCACTTGGCCTGCTAGCAGGTGGGGAACCTAGAATTCCCACCTTTCTCTCTCCCTACCACATAAATGCAAGGGACTGAGGGCAGCACCTCACGTGCTGACTAAGGCTGGCCATTGGGGAGTCTACTGTGGTGGTTATAGCCAGACCCCGGTGACAGGCGCAACAAGGATCAGGTGTATATTCAGTTATTTCATCAGCCTGTGCCTCAGTTTTTCATCTATTAAGTGAGATAAAAAACACAGCCTATGTTACAGGGTTATTGAGTGAAGTAAATGAGGTAATTCCTATGAAATTATGAAATTGCTTAGCACGATGCCTGGGACGATGTCTCTGACCATCATCCCTCATTATAGCCCGTTGGTCTAATTGATTCTTTTTTTCCCCTGCCCCATTAGCCAGGTGCTTTATATTGGCAGATTGGCCTCACTGTACCTGCTTTATTTCTTTATTGCACGGTTTTGCTTTTTCACCACTGCAACCACAGATGTCTGGACTATGTACAGGCATACCTTGTTTCGTTGTGCAGCACTTTATTGCGCTTCACAGTTATTACATTTTTTACAAATTAGATATTTGTGGCAACCCTTAAACAAGTCTATCGGCACCATTTTTCCAACAGCAGGTGCTCATTTGTGTCTCTGTCTCATTTTGTAATATTCACAGTGTTTCTAACTTTATTATTATTATTATTATTATCATCATCATCTCATATGGTGGTCTGTAATCAGTGATCTTTGATGTTGCTATCGTAATTATTTTGGGACACCACAAACTGCCCATATAAGATGGCAAACTTAATTGATACATGTTGGGTGTGTTCTGACTGCTTCACCCACCGGCCGTTTAATAACCCCGTGTGGCCTCAAAGTATTCAAGTGAAAGGAAAAATTGGATGTCTCTCACTAGAAATCAAAAGCTAGGAACGATTAGAAGACATGTTGAAAGCTGAGATAGGCCAAAAGCTAGACCTCTTTAAACATTTACCCAAGTTTTGAACATAAAGGAAAAGTTTTTGAAGGAAATTAAAAGTGCTACTCCAGTGAACACATGAATAATAAGAAAATGAAATAGCTTGTTACTGATACGGAGAAAGTTTTAGTGGCCTGAACAGATCAAACCAGCCATAACATTCCCTTAAGCCAGAACCTAATCCAGAGCAAGACTCTACACTGTTCAATTTTATGAAGGCTGAGAGAGGCGAGGAAGCTGCATAAGAAAAGTTTGAAGCTTGTCAAGGTTGGTTCATGAAGTTTGAGGAAAGAAGCTGTCTCCATAAAATGAAAGTGCAAGGTGCAGGAGCAAGTGCTCATGGAGAAGCTGCAGCTTATCCGGAAAATCTAAATAAGATCTCTGATGGAGGTGGCTGCACTAAACAACAGATATTCAGCATAGTAAAAACAGCCTTCTATTGGAAGAAGGTGCTATCTAGCACTTTCATAACTAGAGAGGAAAAGTTAATGCTTGGTTTCAAAGCTTCAAAGGAACAGACTGAGTCTCTTGTTAGGGCTAATGCAGCTGGTGACTTTAAGTTGAAGCCAGTGCTCATTTACCATTCCCCAAATTCTAGGACCCTTAAACATTATGCTGAATCTACTCTACCTGTGCTCTGTAAATGGAACAACAAAACGTCTGTTTAGAGCATGGTTTACTGAAGATTTGAAGCCCACTGTTGAGACCTACTACTCAGAATAAGAGATTTATTTCAGAGTATTACTGCTCATTGACAATGTACCTCATCACCCAAGAGCTCTGAAGGAGGCGTAATGTTGTTTTTCATGCCTGCTAACAAAATATCCATATTCTGCAACCCACAGATCAAGGAGTAATTTCAACTTTCAAGTCTTACTATTTAAGAACTTTCATAAGGCTATGGCTGCCATAGGTAGTGATTTCTCTGATGGATCTAGCAAAGAACATTGAAAACCTTCTGGAAAGGATTCACCATTCTAGATGCCATTAGAAACATTCATGATTCATGGGAACAGATCAAGATATCAACATTCACAGGAGTTTGGATAAAGTAGAGTCCCACCCTCATGGATGACTTTAAAAGATTCAAGACTTCAATGAAGGAAGTCACTGCACATGTAGCAGAAAGAGCAAGAGAATTAGAAGTGGAGACTGAAGATGTAGCTGAATTACTGCAATATCATGATAAAATTTGACTGGATGACGAGTTGCTTCTTATGGATAAGCAAAGAAAGTGGGTTTCTTGAGAAGGAATCTGTTCTCAGTGACGATGCTATGAACATTGTTGAAATGACAACAAAGGATTTAGAATATTCCATAAATTTAATTAGTAAAGCAGTGACAGGGTTTGAAGAGTATTACTCCAATTTCAAAAGAAGTTCTGCTGTGGGCAAAATGCTGTCAGATACCATCACATGCTACAGGAAATCTTTCATGAAAGGAAGAGTCAATCAATGTAGCAATTTCATTATCTTATTTTAAGAAATTGCCACAGCCACCCCAGCCTTTAGCAGCCACCACCCTGATCAATCAGCAGCCAACAACATCAAGGGAAAACCCTGTACCATCAAAAAAAGACTACAACTCACTGAAGGCTCAGATAATCATTAGCATCTTTTAGCAATAGAATTTTTTTATTAATATATGTATGTTAAGAAATAATGCTATTGCGTATTTAATAGACTATAGTAAACATAAGTTTTAGGCATACTACTTTCCCAGTGCACACAAAAATTTGTGTGATTTGCTTTATTGCAATATTTGCAATATCTAAAAAACCTATTGCAGATATGTCTGGAACCAAGCGTATAATGTCTCTGAGGTGTGCCTCTATATGATGGGCAACAGTGCATGTGAAACATCAGAACTCGAGTCATAGCCCAATTACAGACGACTTTCATAGCGATCAAGTGTCTCAGAGGTACAAAGCACAGTGTGCATTCAAAAACTCAGCAGCCTTTCCCTCTCCTGCCCCAGCATGCTATAATGACCTCCTGGGGGTGGCAGTACTACAGTCAGAAGCGCTGACCACGTGCTGGTTCCCACAGGTCTTGGAGGAGCTGCCTCAGTGTTGGGTTTTGATGGCTGCCCCTGGCTGTAGAGCTCTCAGCAATGGGAACTCTGCCCTCCAAGAGTTCACCAGGATCTCAGACTCTAGTGTAGCTTACCAGGATCCTAAGCTGGGCTGACACATCTTTTTTATTTGCAGTACATTGTAAATTATTTCTGCTTTGCAAATGTGTCACCATATTCTATACTTTTCTTATGACTGAGAATTATTTTGTTAAAAGATATAATTTTTAAAATATAAAATATTTTTTAAAATTATTTCTTAAGTAAAGTAGGACTGTTTTTTCTTTTTTGAGAAAAGACATGTTTTCTTGTTAAAATGCCAGGCTGTAAATAATGTTCCAAGACTTGGCCTGGTTGAAAGATTCCCTACTGTAATAATCAAAATGCAGCTGAACCTTTTGCAGCTCTAAGATTTAGCATCATTAGTGATAAACTCTCTTTATCAGATGTCTCACAGCTAGACTAAAAATCAGTCACAGTAACAGCAGCCCATAGTTCCTTGTCTTATTCTAACTAAATTGTCCCTAACAGCTTAAAAATGAGCTACAAAATTCTAAAGTGATTCATGCTCTCTTCTGCCCCCATCACGGGGGGACTTTTTCAATTCTGCAATCCGGTTGCAACCCCATACTGAACTCTTGATCCTTCACTGCAGAAATTTGTTAGCTCTAGCTAGATTAGATTTTTCACAGCTAATCTAACTGCTGTAGGGGTTTGCAGAGTGGGGACAGAGCTGTGCTATTGGATTTGTCCAATTCATTTGACTCCAGGACTATAATTGCACTTATGTCTTACAAGGCTTTTATAGCCTCAGGCTGGCCAGCCACATAAAAAACAAATTGGCAGTGATACAGTACGAGTGAAAAGGGATGAAAGGCCCACATTATCAGTCTCCAGGCAGCGCTGTTCTGGCAGGAAGTTTCTTGGTTAATTTACAAATAAAACTTAGATTTTAGGATGGGCACACTGTCAGCTGAACAATGGGGATGTCAGGCCTGACTGTTACTTAGTAAAAGTAGCAGCCGGGCCCACTGAGGAGCAGGAATTCTTCAATCAAACAGACGACTCCTTCTGGAGCCAGCTGGCGATGTAATGCAATTAGTCGAGAAAGGAGGTCAGCCTATTAGGTGTGTACCATGACCAGTGTCACCAGTGGCGTGCAGCCTGGCAGCAGCAACAGACAGAATGGCTTAGGCAAAGGGACTTTAAAACTCTGTTAGGATGAAAAGTTGTGGAGCCGGGATTGATTTCTTAAGACTTAAAATCTGAGCATTTGTTCTGAGCCTGATGAGTCTCCAGGCATTCTGGAGCTTGTGCAGTTGAAGGAGTAGCTAACATAAACACCGGCTCCATTCCAGGAGACTCATCATTCTTCTCCAGTTACATAGGAACCAGATCAACTTGACTTGTATGCACTCACTGAACTCACTGGTGGGTTTCTAATTTGAGGGCCTCTAATCACAGTTCTTTAATATTCACAAAATTAGGTCTCTATGATGGACTCTTCTTTAAATTGGGCAACACTTTGAGGTGTCCAGAGTATTCTGTATGTTCTGATGTGGTTGACAATTTGCCCAGATGAAATTTATTTTACCTACCTGTTTTCTTATAGGCAACAGAAGCCATATTTTTGCCCTTTACTCCAGATTTATCAGCCAGTTGTTCCCATGGCCTTAGCTTTTAGTTTTGTGATTTAGCTAATTAAACTGTGACGTATCCAGAAGTCTGAGTCACATGTCACTGAAAGCAGCTTTGAGATGATGAATATATCATATCATTACCACACAAAAATAGCTTTTCCTTAGTGACAGAATTGCCACACTGGGAGGATGGGTCTATTAGTGTGAAACTACCCTCCCTTGCAGTAGTTCTGAGAATACAGATGCAAGTAAAATTAAGAGATACTTAGGTTATGTAATTGAGTAACCCAATTTAAAATGGAAAAGTAACTACAAAATTTCAATAATCATGGTATTACCTCACAGTTAATGTTTTGCAGCTAATACTTGTGGATCAAAAGGAGCTGTCACAGATACTAGAGCACCCACATCGGTTGGTGGCAGCACGTTTGAGGGGTGTTTAGTAATTTAGCCATTAGAAAGTCATAGATACCATTAAATTGTTCTGGACCATCATGACTTGTGCTCAGCACCCGCAGTTTCCATTCAGAAATTTGTGCAAGCATTATACCAAGGGACCCAGAGCCACTCTGAAGCTGGCTGTCTTTGCAGGGTGAGGGCCGTAAGTGTGAACTCTGGGATAGCCCCAGTTCTCACAATTGCCTTCTGCAGGTCTTAATTCCCCTTACAGTTCCAGTTAGATACTATTCATATTTCCCTGAGAACATACCTATATTAGGTTCTTGATGATGCTGGCTACCATGTTTTTACTTCAAAAGGACCGAATTTTAGGAGTGTATTGTAATGTCTTTGCATGTTTTATTAAAAAGAAAAGAAAAGCTGTAGCAAATATAGGAATGGAGAAATAGAAAGAGCTGTTCAGCACTACTAGGAGGCCCGGTGTTGTATTTTGTTTAAAACTATGTAAGGGGTTGGCTACACCTTTTGCCTGCTATTCTTTTACCTTTATATGGGAAGGGGGAAGGAAAAAAATGATGTACTGGGTAATTTTGCCATTAGAAAGTCATAGATACCATTAAATTGTTCTGGACCATCATGACTTGTGCTCAGCACCCGCAGTTACATTTGTCTCAGAGCCCACATTCAAACACAGTTGAATCGTGCACCCCTCAGTATAGGTACAATGGTATAGGCACAGGTCACTTTTTAAATAATTGGCCGTACAGTCATTCCCAGAACTATGAGAGTGAAGAGTAAACAGGCATTGGAGCAAATGAGCTTCCTTTTGTAGCCTTATAAATAGAAAAGAGGCTATGTTGGGGTCACCTGAGATTTTCTTTTTGTGGTCCAATAGTCTAAAGAAAATTGTATTTATGCTAACACGTTTTAAATACATAGTATTCCAGAACATCTTTTTAAAAAATACTTTAAGATAAAACTAAAAATGTTAGATTTGACACATCTCTATTTTATTAAACTGCTTCTGAATTTAGTCATTTTTAATGTTCATCTGTTAGATAAGGAAGCAAGAAATACTTGTTCGTGGTGCTGAAGAGCATCCTTCTGCAGTTCCATGTGAGAGAACGAGAATCTCAAATTCCCAGAAGATGTCAGAGGACCTTACCAGCCTTTGTGGTTTCAGAACTTCAATTTTGGCCAACATTTTAATCTTTATAATCTAGTTTATTTTAGTCACACTTTGATTCTTTGTCACTTAAATGATTTCGTGTGCAGCTTTCTCCAGCTTGAGATGGTACAGTCATCGTGCAGGAGATTGATTAAGGGTGTTCTTACACCTGACAAAGCCTGGGCCTGAAAGAACTCTCAAGAGGTCTTGTTTTGGAGATCTTTCTAGTAAGGCCTCCTCAAAGAGGCCAGGAGTCTGTGATTTGCTTTTGTTCTTTGCAGACTCTTTGTGTATAAGATGATAAAACAAGTGGGCTACACTGCTAAGCAATGACAGTAAAGTAACTTTGGGTGCAGGCTTAGGTAGCTTTGAAACAGTGAAAATGACCCTGAATTGGAAACCCCAGTGCATGTCCCGGGCCCGCTCTGTCACTGCTGCTCATGCAACCTCGGGTAGGTGTGCCTGCACCTTCCTGAGCGCCCATTTCTTTTTTGTACGATAAGATGAAGATGATGTCATCTACCTCAGAGAGTTAATGGGAAGATTAAATGAGACAATATGTGTGAACATGCCTTCTATACAGTAAGCACTCTTTAAATGCTAGGTAGGGGTATTCTTATCAGACTTAAGCAACAGTTATTCATTTCCTAAGCAAAGGTAATTTTATACATCTTTTTCTTAAAGGTTTGTCACAAATCTAGTTTCTTATACATTTGATAACAATTGTGTTGTAATGGCTTATGTTCTCTTATGTTCATATTCTTATGTTCATAGTAACCATTGAATTGAGAGTCTCATAAAGCACAACTGCAATGTGGAATAAAAGACGCATGCTGTTAATTGTTTAGAAACATATTCAGCAATACAAAGCATAGGACTCTGATGCAGGAGTAAATTCTGCATTGGAAAATAAATTCTTACAAAGACCTCAGCCCCATCCAGCTGTAATGTGCCTGCGAAGCTTGCATGCCTTATCTTAGTACCAACGCACTAAGAAGATAGGCTGTGTTTTTATGTACTTGTGCTTTGTAAAATCCTCACAGAAGAACATCAGTGGTGTAGTCTTTTTTGATAGTGAACTTTTTTTGGCCTTTGAGTTTTATAATTCAATTTGTAAGCCATGACCCCTCATAAACTGCTGTTATCACCCTGATTAATAAAGAGCCAATTTGCTTTTGCAGCTTCGTCACTTGGGGAATGACGAGGTCCATATTGTCTGGTCTGAACACTCCAGAGACTACCGCAGGGGTATTATCCCAACCGCCTTTGGAGATGTTTCAATCATTATTTACCCAATGAAGAATCACATGTTCTTCATCGCGATAACGAAGAAACCTGAGGTACGTCGTTTTTATTGCATTGTTGTACTGACTCATACAGCATTTGCCGTGTGATTCACTGTCATTGAAAATCAATGATACAAATATGTTAAAAGGGACTCTCATCCTGTTGTTGAATGTCTTACATGTATCTGAATTATGCATGCTTTATAGGAATTAAATATGAATTGGGATTTTCAAAGAATTTTTCATCATGAGCACAACATTTTGTTATTGTA